>NC_138497.1:33674071-34038917 GCF_964252035.2 Podarcis erhardii | reverse complement strand
GCTGAATTATTAAAATGTATTGATCTGGGAAGCCAGATTTAAAATCCTGGAGCAGTTTCAGTGGACAGCCCTTGATTGTACTTGCATGTCACACACGGCTCTAATTGGAAGCCCCCCCCCCCCCCCGGTCATGTGCACGCTTACTTCCAAGGCATACAAGAAATGATCAATGGGGGGAAACAAGGTCAATTGAGCCAGACTGTGAGTAAAATTAAAATAGTCAAATGTCTAAACATTTTGCTGCAAAGAGGAAATCTGTAGACCCACCCACACCGTATTCTGCAGCAGGGAGAACTCGGGCCACCATTATTCACATACCTCCAAGTAATTTGCAGCCCTCCATACAAACTCCCGTTTCCACTAAGAAATTTGCTATTTCTGCACATTTATTCGCCATCTCCCTCCCTCTCTCCCTCCTTCTCTCTCTCTCTCTCTCCCTTTCTCTCCCCCCCACCCTCCGAAATGCTGGCTAATTGCTGCAATGGCCATTATAAAGAATAATTTTCGCTTAGTGGAAAAAAAGGGAAGGGAATGAAGAGAACATTTTCTGGTTTTGTTCCTCTGCGGAGGCTCTATTCAGGCCCGGCTGAATGCACAGCGTTTCACTGCTACATTTATTATGCTGAGAGGTCAAGTATTACACAGCATCTTGTATGACGCTTTGCATGCTAAGTATTTCACTTCACAAATTGACCCTTCGGTGTACTTACTACATAATGCTTTAAAAACCCTGCTAAAACGCAGGACAATTAGCAATACTTTGCCTCTCGCTTGACAAAGGGGACACCAATGTAGGTGATTGCATTTACAGTGGTGCTTTCTTCCCCCAAACATTTTTGACACATTAAGGTACTTTGGAATTGTGCAATACCAGTCGCCTTGTTGCCTCTGAATGGCTTTTTCCAGCACGCTGAGGCCAGGGAGAAAATCGCAGGCTGGAGTTTTAGGATGAAATGGACAAGAATTTCAGGCGCAGCCCTATGAAGCACCAATTAAGGGGATATTATATCATAAAAAAGCTGTAATATCCATTCTCAGCCTTGCGCAGCAGCCAATACAAACCAGGGTGTGATTTTAAAAGGGGAATGTATGGCTTGATCTCTCAAGACTGCTACATTTAATTAGAAGTTCAGGGAGGGGAGGGCGAGGGGAGAATAGCTTGATTAGGAGCACATGACCTGGGCAGGCAACCCACCTCAAGAGGAAGAGAGGCCACAGCAGCATGAGGCAACTACAGGGTCTCAGTGGTTGGCTGCCTGCATAAGGACAGCCTGCTAGATAAGACCAATGGCCCATCTAGTCTAACCAGATGCCTTTGGGAAGCCAGCAAGCAGAATTTGAGCCCAAGAGCACCCTCCCCTTCTGTGGTTTCCAGTCATCAATAGCCCTCTCCTCCATGAATTTGTCCAATCTCCTTTTAAAGACATTTAAGTTCCTCTCTAGTGGGAGGAAGTTCCATTTTGCACTGCTTGAAAAAAGTACTTTTGTTTATCCGTCCCGAATCTTCCAACATTCAGCTTCATTAGAGGTTGACACGGTTCAGTGTTATAACAGAGGGAGAAGAACTTTTCTCTAGCCACTCTCAGGCACCATTTGGACACACACACAGTTCCCCTTTCTTGTTTCCCCTCAGTATTCATCTCTTAATAAGAAAAACGCAGGGCCCTTTCCATAACCTCTTGCATCACCTTTTAACAGAGGATGTCACATTTAAATAAACTATCTGGCAGATCTGGAACTTGATGACAGATCTGGAACTATCTAACCCATCTGGCCAACTCCATTTTGACCTTCAGAGCTCTAGCAAACCTCATAAAATTAGGCTTTTGGTTCAGTAGAGGTTGTTTTTAGGCATGACTTATTTTTATTACTCTTTGCTGGTTGTTTACTCTCTTTGATTGCAGGATTTCCATTGTTAGTTACTGTAGTTTTGTGCATTTTTATTTCTTGCTTTGAGTAACCATGTCAGGAAATCATGTGGGTTGGTGTTTTTTTTAAGGCTGGAAATAACAAATGCACCCATCAGCTGTCCACTATGTCAGCCTAAAGAGCCTAAAATAGAATGCGCCAACAAGCAATCAGCTCTGCTGCAGCAAAATAAAATGCTTCTAGAGCACAGAGTTCCAAATGACTGGAACAAACCAGCCAAGCCAAATAATGCAGGGAATTATAGAATCATAGAATTGTAGAGTTGGAAGGGACTCTGAGGTCATTCCAATGCAGGAATCTCAACTAAAGCATCCATGACAGATGGCCATCCAACCTCTGCTTTAAAACCTCCAAGGAAGGAGAGTCCACAGCTTCCTGGTGGAGTCCATTCCACTGTCAAGCAGCTCTTGTCAGAAAGTTCTTCCTGATGTTTAGTCAGAATATTCTTTCTTGTAACTTGAATCCACTGGTTCAGGTCCTAGTCTCCAGAGCAGAAGAAAACAAGCTTGTTCCCTCTTCCATGTGACACCCTTGAGATATTTGAAGATGGTTAAGATATCTCCTTTCAGTCTGCTCTTTTCCAGGCTAAACATACCAGGCTCCTTCAACTGTTCATCATGAGGCTTGGTTTCCAGACCCTTGATCATTTTGTGCCCTTCTCTGTACACTTTCCAGCTTGTCCATATCCTTCTTAAATTATGGTGCCCTGAATTGGACACAGTATTCCAGGTGTCGCCTGACCAATCCAGAACAGAGCAACACTATTACTTCCCTTGATCAGGATTGTATACCTTTGTTGATGCTACCTAGAATAGAATTAGCTCTTTCTTTTGCTGTTGCATCACACTGTTGACTCATGTTAATCTTTTGGTCTACTAAGACCCCAAGATCCTTTTCACGTGTACTACTGGCAGCCCAAATGTCTGTAATCTTATATTTGTGCAGCCTCAGTGTAGAACCTTACATTTGTCCATAATGAAATTCATCTTGTTAGTTTTGGCCCACTTCTCTAATCTATTTAAGTCAACTTGAATCCTACGAAGGTGATGGAATACATGGAATTGGCTGAGATGACTGGCAGAATCCGGAACCAAGGAGAAGAGTCGGTGAAAGAAGATTGGAAAAAATTTAAAGCTTATCTTCAAAAATATTGTAAAATTAAGGATTGTTAGAAAGATGTTGGAAAAAGAAAATTATGTGGTTTTGGCAGAAATGATATAAAGGATTAAGTAAAAATGAATTGATGAAAGAGAGAACGTAAAATTATAGTATATTAAGACAAATTATTAAGATAAAAATAAGGTTGGAAGGATTTGCTGAAATAACAATTTGAATTAGAATACAAAAATGGGAGGTGTGAGGAGGTCAAGGAAATAAGTAAAGGAAAGAAAGCTATGTAAAGGTTCGATTTGTTCTTTTTTTTTTAATTGATTGTATTTTTTCTGTCTTTTTATTTTTATTTTTTTATTTTTTATTTTTGTAACCTTTAAAACTTGAATAAATATTATTTTTTTTAAAAAAAAGTCAACTTGAACTTGAATCCTGATGCTGTCTTCAGCAGCATTGGCTACCCTTCCCAGTTTGGTGTCCTCCGCAAATTTGATGAGCATCCCCGCAATACCTTCATCCAAAGCATTTATAAATATGTTGAACAACAATGGGCCCAGGACAGAACCCTTAGGCACTCCACTTGTCACTTTTTTCCAGGATGGTGAGGAACTGTTATTGAGCACTCTGTCTGTGTGGAACATTTTTCACTGTCTCTTATACAGCTGACAGATCCAGGATAGCACCAACAAAACTCTGAGTCTTCCAAAAGGCCATTTGAAGGGCATCTGAAGACCAATCAATGGGTTCAAGAGCTCCATGGAAACATTCCTTTGCTACACCTTTGCCTAATCTAAAAAATAGAGTTGCCACTCTATTCCAGCAAGGCTCTGCTGCTTTTAATTGCATCAAGTGGAAATTCACCAGGTGAGTTTCTTTGGGGGGGGGGGGGGAGAGAGAGAGAGAGATGGACTGGTGAAGAAAGAGGTTTAATTTTTGCCCATCACACAGCTGTGAAAATAGGTCTTCCAGGTTCGGAGAAAAAAATGTAGCAACCCCTATACTAAGGAATATTGCTGAGATAGTTGCTGTCCAGCTCCACTAATACCTTATTCAAATGGAATGCTTCTTTTCACTGATTTTGTTTTCGCAAAAAAAGGGGGGGTAGCCCAGCCTGCTCTTTCAGCCACATACCTCTACCAAACCTGTGCAAAGGTGGGTGCCTAGTTTGTGCTTTATATTTAAATCATTGAACTGTACTTGGAGGCCATTGTGTTGAGGTAATAATAATCAACACACAGCCTTGGAAAGGTGCAATGTGTTAGGAAGGCTTTCAGCTTGCCTAATTACCAAGCTTGTTAATCTCCATTTCAGGCTGCCTTAATATGAGCTGGATGGAGAGAGGCCCCTTTCTCACTGTGCTGGGGGAGCTGTAATTTGCATAGCCTGTCTACACATTGCCCTCAAGGGGGGGGGGATGCTGGGTTTCCAAAGAAAATCCATATTAAACAATGCTTCCCCTCCCCCCTTCCATCAGTGCCCCCGGGGCAATGTTGTTTTCTTATTTACAGCTGCAATCATGGAAACAAACAAGCTTGCATTGCTATTAAAAATTGAGCTTTCATTGGAGACATTTCTTGAAAAAAAATCAGGGTAACAGCAGTTATTACAAAGCGTGCATACATAGCCATATGAGGGCCCTGCCTAGTTGATATTTCACTTCCAGGCTGCTACTTCAAGGAGCAGCTCTTAGAAAAATCTTGGCAAGGAGCCTGAAAAAGTACCTTTAAATAAGCAAGCTGCATTTCTTATGAAGCATCTTCTTCCACTGACGCATCTCCAGGCTATGTGTTCATTTATTTGGAAGCTCACTGGGATTATTACCTCCCTCCCTCCCGCCCCCTCTCCTGGGAGGATTTTTGTGAATTTTACAGCTGTGTCGCTGGCAGAAATTCAACAGATGAAGCTCTTCCCATGACTGCCTCTGTTTGGGAACGTTAAAGGCTTTCATGGGATTAATTCATTATATCGTCCTTAACAATGCTGCTTCTGATGTTTCATTATCGCTTCAAATAGCTTCTAATAATTCTCAGCTGCAGGCCCACTGTGGTGTTGTGGCTTGACTTGGATCGATGGGATGCAAGTTCCCTCTCAGCCGTGAAGCTAGCTGTATAATGTTGAGCCAGTCATTATCTCTCTCCTTGACATACCTTACAAATGTAGACTCGCCATGGACAAGTTTAACGATATTTAGAATTCATTTGGAATTCGTTTTCATAAATACCAAATTAGATTAAGGTCTGGTTAACTATATAACAAGCCCGCCCCTTTTTGTAATGTACACAATAAATATATATATATTGTTCTGTTCTGTTTTTTAAAAGCATACTATTTCTTGTTTCTTCAGTTTTTTGTGTCTTACCTTACTCTGTGCGCTCGTACTTTTGTACTTTTTATTTTTCAATAAAGAATATAAAATAAAATAAAAAATACCTCATATACTATCTGAAAGTTCTTCCTGATGTTTAGTTGGAATCTCCTTTCTTATAACTTGAAGCCATTGGTTTGAGTCCTCCAGAGCAAGAGATAACAGGCTTGCGCCCTCCTCGATGTGACAGCCCTTAAGATATTTGAATATAGCTATCATATCTCCTCTGTCTCCTCTTTTCCAGGCTAAACATACCCAGCTCCCTCAACCATTCCTCATAAGGAGTGGTTTCCAGACCCTTGATCATCTTGGTTGCCCTCCTCTGTACCATAGCTGTCAACGTTTCCCTTTTTTAAGGAAAATTCCCTTATTCCAAATAGGATTCCTCGCAAGAAAAGCTATGCTCTGTACACGTTCCAGCTTGTCAACATCCTCCTTAAATTGTGGTGCCCTGAATTGGACACAGTATTCCAAGTGTGGTCTGACTAAGGCAGAATAGGTAAAGGTAAAGGGACCCCTGACCATTAAGTCCAGTCGTGGCCGACTCTGGGGTTGTGGCGCTCATCTCGCTTTATTGGCCGAGGGAGCTGGTGTACAGCTTCCGGGTCATGTGGCCAGCATGACTAAGCCGCTTCTGGCGAACCAGAGCAGTGCACGGAAACGCCGTTTACCTTCCCGCCTATTTATCTACTTGCACTTTGACATGATTTCGAACTGCTAGGTGGGCAGGAGCAGGGACCGAGCAATGGGAGCTCACCCCGTCACAGGGATTTGAACCGCCGACCTTCTGATCGGTAAGTCCTAGGCTCTGTGGTTTAACCCACAGCGCCACCCGCGAGTGGTGCTATTACTTCCCTTGATCTGGACACTGTACTTCTATTGATGCAGCCTAGAATAGTGTTAGGTACTTCACACAGTGCATGGTTAAACTATGGAACTTGGTGGCCACAGGAGGCAGTGATGGCAACCGACTTGGATGGCTTTCAAAGAGGATTACATCACATTCATGGGGGGTAAGGCTATCAAGTTGTATTAGCTGCAATGGCTGTGTTCTACTATCAGAGGCATTATGCCTTTGAATAGCAGTTGCTGGAAATTACAGGAGAGCAGAATACTCTCGTGCTGAGGTCCTGTTTGAGAGTTCCATATAGTCAACTGGTTAGTCACTGTGTGAACAGGATACTGGGCTAGAAGCATCACTGGAATGATCCAGTGTTTTGCTGCTCCTGTGATGGATCAGTGCATCTCAAGCCCACCTAGGGACAGCTGTGGGCAGAATTCCTGCATTACAGAGGGTTGAACTAGATGATGCTCAGGCTCACTTCCAGCTCTACATTCTCATTTGTTGTTGTTGTTTAGTCGTTTAGTCGTGTCCGACTCTTCGTGACCCCATGGACCAGAGCACGCCAGGCACTCCTGTCTTCCACTGCCTCCTGCAGTTTGGTCAAACTCATGCTGGTGGCTTCAAGAACACTATCCAACCATCTCGTCCTCTGTCATCCCCTTCTCCTTGTACCCTCCATCTTTCCCAACATCAGGGTCTTTTCCAGGGAGTCTTCTCTTCTCATGAGGTGGCCAAAGTATTGGAGTCTCAGCTTCAGGATCTGTCCTTCCAGTGAGCACTCAGGGCTGATTTCCTTAAGAATGGAGAGGTTTGATCTTCTTGCAGTCCATGGGACTCTCAAGAATCTCCTCCAGCACCATCATTCAAAAGCATCAATTATTCGGCGATCAGCCTTCTTTATGGTCCAGATTTCACTTCCATTCATCACTACTGGGAAAACCATAGCTTTAACTATACGGACCTTTGTTGGCAAGGTGATGTCTCTGCTTTTTAAGATGCTGTCTAGGTTTGTCATTGCTTTTCTCCCAAGGAGCAGGCGTCTTTTAATTTCGTGGCTGCTCTCACCATCTGCAGTGATCATGGAGCCCAAGAAAGTAAAATCTCTCATTGCCTCCATTTCTTCCCCTTCTATTTGCCAGGAGGTGATGGGACCAGTGGCCATGATCTTCATTTTTTTTTATGTTGAGCTTCAAACCATATTCTCATTCTACATTCTCATACCCTCCAACATTTTTCCAGTGAAGATATGGATGTCTCATTCCATAATGATAATTGCACTATTTATACCCCACACATCTTACTGGGTTGCCCCAGCCACTCTGGGCAGCTTCCAACTTACATAAAAACATAATAAAACATTCAAATTTTTTTTTAAAAAAACTTCCCTATACAGGATTGCCTTCAGATGACTCGGGAGTCAGATAACTCCACACCCACCAATGTTTCTCCAATGAAAAGAGGGACATCCTAAGGAAAAGTGGGACATTCCAGGATCAAATCAGAATTCAGATGGCTTCTCTAAATGAGGGACATCCCTGGAAAATAGGGACACTTGGAGGGTCTGCACTCTATGAGTCTATGATTCCCTAATGATCTACTTTTCGGGGGCTGCATGGGCGGGGCCAATAAAAGTGGGTGGGGTCAAAGCAGGCAAGGCCAGAGCTAGAATAAACAGACATGTAGCACACATGAATATATAAACAATAAAACACACACCTGGAGACTGTTACTCTCCCCCACCTGCCCCAACAGTTAGTTTGAAAAAAGTATAGCCATTGACAGTCTTTCCCAGCATGGTTTTCCTTCTAGTATTCCTTCAAGTATTCCCCTGGTTCACTGATATATTTTGAATTTACAAATCATTTTGACTCAGCATCTCTTAATAGTTAAGGTCAATAACCTAGAATTTGCACTTTTGCTTAAGAACACAAGAACTATGTTAAATGCTGGAACACAAATCCTTGCATAGATTCCAGCAACCAGCGGGTGTCATGTGATCTGCCAGAAACTGGTCTGTGGTCCACAGGTAGATTATGGTCTTCTTTTGCTCAGCCCTTAATTTTATGCTAGAGGTAGCCCATTGAATAACAGCTGCAAAAATAGTCTAAACAACGATGGTTGAAAAGCCAGATATCAGTGGTGTGCCCTATTACTAAGTCAAAGGTTTCCACCAATTTAATTAAAAATGGGCTGCTTTTCTCAGTAAATTGGCTAATGGTGGAGTTATGCTTCTTCAGATGCAGTGATTACGATGGCTTTAACTCCATAACTTTCTGGTATTCTGGGCCTTAGGTCTAGAGAGCTCCACTTCTCTTGGATTGAGCAGGGTACATCAATACTTCATTGTAGCACATCTCTTACAAAACCCACTAGGGATCAGTTTTAATCTGATTACAGAGATCAAAACAAGATTAGCTAGATTACATGTGTCGTGTTGCTTAATATCTCAGCCTGTTCCACGCTGCTGGACAACAGACACAAACACACACAGTTTCCTCCATGGCCATCAACTAAGGGAATGGAGAGTCTTGCATACCCTCCAAGAGTCCCTATTTTCCAGGGAGAATCCTGGAATTATGAAAGCCATCCTGGGTTCTGATTTGATCCTGGAATACCCCAATTTCCCTTGCCAATGCTGCCACTGAGCTCAGGGAAGAGGCTGAGCAGGCGTTTGTCCTGAGCGATGGTGGCAGCTGTGAGAGAACATCTTGTTGCCTCTCCAAGGCCTCCAATGGTGGCCACTGCCAACCTCCTCCTTTGAGCAGCTTGTAGTGGCTGCTTGTGAGCAGTGAGGCTGCAGCCCCTGAGACCCAGCTTTGCATGACATGCCAATTCTGTGAGGCAGGAAGAAAGGAGGAGCAGAACACAAGGAGTTTTGATTTATATAAAAAAATGCTTTGTACATCCACATCTAATCTTGCCCTTTCTAAAACTTATTTATTAGTGTGTATTTCTGTTTGTCATTCTAACAAAGAATAAAATATAACTGGGATTAAGGGTTTTTCTCAGGGTGGTGGATGGTGTGTGTGCTGTGACCCTTTGGGGGTAGTGGTAGAGGCATTCACCCTTATTCTGATACAAAATGCTTATGGGGGACAAAAAATGGGGTGAGAAATGCCCCTATTTTCATCTGAGGAATGTTGGAGGGTATGGTCTTGGCGACTGGAGAGGTGTGGCGCTACAGATTTCTCATGTCAGAAGTCTCAATGGCAGAATTAAATACCATATTTTTTGCTCTATAAGGCTCACTTTTCCCGTCCTAAAAAGTAAGGGGAAATGTGTGTGTGTCTTATGGAGCAAATGCAGGCTGCGCAGCTATGCCAGAAGCCAGAACAGCAAGAGGGATTGCTGCTTTCACTGCGCAGCGATCCCTCTTGCTGTTCTGGCTTCTGAGATTCAGAATATTTTTTTTCTTGTTTTCCTCCTCCAAAAACCAAGTGCGTCTTGTGGTCTGGTAGAGCGAAAAATACGGTGCCTTCCAAGCTCAATGGCAGAATTAAATACCTGCTTCCTCTGAATGATCTGCAGTGTAATCTACTTCAAAGTAGGCCTTGGACACTTTTGGAGAAAAGTTGAGTCATGCTGATCTGTATCATTATAGGCCCATCTGCATTGGAGTTACTCTCTGGGAAGAAGTGCCATGCAATGAGGTCTAAAAGGAAGTTGTTGGTCACATTCATATCATTTATGTATTTCATTGTTAAAATCCTTAAACAGCTCAGGACTGCAATGCCTTAGGGACCCGCCTTTCCCTATATGAACCAACCTGGATGCTGTAATCATCATCTGTGGTCCTTCCTTGTGTGTCTGCTCTGCAAGAAGCCTGGAGGGTGGCAACACAAGAACAGGCCTTTTCTGTGGTGGCTCCCTGCCTGTGGAATGCTCTCCCAAGGGAGGCTCACCTGGCACCTTCCTCTTCTCTCGGGCATTTGGCTAATTAAGCGATCTATTGCCTTTTAAACTGGTGTTGGAGGGGTCTTGTTTTTGTTAGTTACTATGGTATGTATTTTTGTGTTTTTATATTGTAAACTGCATTGTGATCCTTGGATGAAGGGCGTCACAGTAAATCAATCAATCAATCAATCCCATCTTTCCTCCAAGGAGCACCAGGCGATATACATTGTTCTTCTTCCCCCCTCCCCCAATTTTATTCTTACAACAGCCTTGTAATGTAGGTTAGGCTAATAATGAATGAGTGGCCCAAGATCACCCAGTGCGTTTCATGGCTGAGTGTGGCTTCCACTTTCTACCTTGAGCTTAGGCTTGAATTCTCAAAAATCAGGTCTTTCCTCCCCCCTAATAAAAGCTCAACAACTTTGCCCTGCACCCCTAAAAACGGGTCTTTCCTCCACCCTAATAAAAGATCAACAACTTAGACCTGAACCCCCCAAAAGGGGGTAGATCACTGCCAGTTTTTAATTCTGTGAGTAGATCGCAATCTCTTGGGAGTTGGCCACCCCTGCAAACCAAACCTTTCTCAACCTTGGGTCCCCAGATGTTGTTGGACTACAACTCCCATCATCCCTGACCACTGGTCCCGGTAGCTAGGAATGATGGGAGTTGTAGTCCAACAACATCTGGGGACTCAAGGTTGAGAAAAGGTGCCGCTACACCACAATGGCTCGCCTTTCCATCTATGTCATGATTTTGTCCTTGATGTGCAGTTTTCCTTAGCAGGCACATCTGGCATCATCACTCTGCACCATGACTTGGCCCCAGCCCCAGATGAAGCAACATGGTGAAAATGAAAGAAAATGGGCAAGAGAAGCAAGCACATTAACATGGAGGGAACTCTTTCTCCTGTCAGCTGAATCTCATGTTTATGTTGTTAGTATTGCTGCTAAGTCAAGACATTCATTGATAAAGTATTTCAATTAACTATAAAGACTCACACAGCTAATCAGTTACAACTGACGTACATTTGGGCTAAATACCTATAATTACAGTTGTTTCACACCTGAGTCCCTGTTACTGATGTTGTGTAACAAGCAGTCCTGATTGCTGACATCAGCCCACTTAATGTGCCTGCATTTATGTCATAATCAGATAAAATCAAATATAGAGTTAATAGTAAAACTTCTAAAACACAAGGCAAAATCCACTGGCAACATTTCCTACACAACCCCCATTGAAGCGAATGGAAAGTCTAGAGGGGAGAAGTTATGAGATGATTGCACCCGCCGTCACTAAGATATTTGAGAGGAAGCTGTGCATGTACAAAGTGTTTTATGATTTATAGTTCTCCACTTAATGATTATCCAAGAATCTTATTCTACCCACTATTTGTTTAGCAAAATTTACCGTTTTTTTCCGTGTATAAGACTAGGTTTTTTCCTAAAAAATAATGTCAAAAATTAGGAAGCATCTTATACTCTGGACCATCTTTCCCCATTGCCTTAAATCTGAGTCCCTCAAAATAGGGAGTGTCTTATACATGGGGACGTCTTATAGATGGAAAAATACGGTATATACCGCTTGATTGCATTAACGCTTCTAAGTAGTTTACAAGAAATATTAAAATGATCGATAAAAACTGTTGTAAACAATGTAAATCATTTTAAAATAATTATTATTAACAAGAAGAGAAATTAAAACACATTGACAGTTTGGCTAGGCAGGGGAGAGAATAATAATAAATAAATAAATAATAATAATAATAATAATAATAATAATAATAATAATAATAATACCAGTTTGGTTAGGCTTGCCTAAACAAAAATGTTTTAAGCAGTTGCTGAAAATGGTCTTTCACGATTAAAGAATCCACTAACCCTTTTTGTTTTAGCCCAAGGATGGGAGTCTCAAGCCCATAGGGCGAATGGCCACACCCCTTCTCCAAAGGCCACACCCTTGCCAGTCATGCCTGGCACCCTCTTGGACTGCTTGTGTCTGGCTGGTATGTGTCTTTGAACACTGACCAGGCCTCTTGCTTGTCTGAATGGAGGTTACAGAGGAGAGTATCAGTGTGTGTAGAAGTAAGCCTACTGTACAAATGTAAAATGGTGTCCATGGCTTCAACCTCTTTTTTTCTCTCTGGCCCCACTCAATACTGGTATGTGACCCTGAAAGTTGCCAAGAAGATAAAGTGGCTCTAGGAATGAAGAGGTTTCCCATTTAGCTCCAGTCCAATGCCAGCAGAGCATTTTATGACTCTGTGTAATGGATATAAGGGACGCGGGTGGCGCTGTGGGTTAAACCACAGAGCCTAGGACTTGCTGATCAGAAGGTCGGTGGTTCGAATCCCCGTGACAGGGTGAGCTCCCATTGCTCGGTCCCTGCTCCTGCCCACCTAGCAGTTCGAAAGCATGTCAAAGTGCAAGTAGATAAATAGGTACCTCTCTGGCAGGAAGGTAAACGGCGTTTCCGTGCACTGCTCTGATTCGCCAGAAGCAGCTTAGTCATGCTGGCCACATGACCCGGAAGCCGTATGCCGGCTCCCTTGGCCAATAAAGCGAGATGAGCACTGCAACCCCAGAGTCGGTCATGACTGGACCTAATGGTCAGGGGTCCCTTTACCTTTACCTTAATGGATATGGAAATATTCTTTTTTACAGTAAGATTTTTTTCTGAATAAAATGATTACAAGGTCATGTGAGAGCCCAAATCTCTTCTCTCTAGCTACAACCATTGGATCCCTTAGTTCAGTGGTGTTCAAACTTTTTTCAAAGAGGGCTAGATCTGATGAAGTGAAGGGCCGTGAGGGCCGACCAAAGGGCCGACCAAAGTTGTTGACCTGTTTTTAGGACTGGAGTTGTTGACCTTTTTTTAGGATTTTACCCCAGGAAATAAACTGCCATAGATTAAACCAACTGGCGGGCCGAATTAGGCCCCCAAAACGGACTTTGAACATGCCTGCCTTAGCTGGATCAGGCCAAAGGCCCACCTAGTCCAGCATCCTGTTCTCACAGTGACCAAACAGATCATAGAAAAAATGGCATCATCAAATTGTAGAGTTGGAAGGGAGCCTAAGGATTATCTTGTCCAAACCCCCTGCAATAAAGGAATATGCTGCTCTCCCATATGGAGATTGAACTTGCAACCTTGGCATGATCAGCACCATCGTCTAACTGACTGAGCTATCAAGGCACAGATACCTTGGGGAAACCCGCAAGCAAGATATGAACTTAACAGCACTCTCCCCATTTGTGATTCCCAGCAACTCATGTTCAGAGGCATTGATGTGGGAGTAAAAGGTAAAGGGACCCCTGACCATTAGGTCCAGTCGTGGATGACTCTGGGGTTGTGGCGCTCATCTCACTTTATTGGCCGAGGGAGCCGGCGTACAGCTTCTGGGTCATGTGGCCAGCATGACTAAGCCGCTTCTGGCGAACCAGAGCAGCACACGGAACATCATTTACCTTCCCGCTGGAGCGGTACCTATTTATCTACTTGCACTTTGATGTGCTTTCAAACTGCTAGGTTGGCAGGAGCAGGGACCGAGCAACGGGAGCCTACCCCATCGCGGGGATTCGAACCGCCGACCTTCTGATCGGCAAGTCCTAGGCTCTGTGGTTTAACCCACAGCGCCACCCACGTCCCTTTTGACGTGGGAGACCAGGGTTCAAATCCCCACTTGGCTATGAAGCTCACCTTAGGCCCTTCCCTCGCTCTCTCCTAACACTAGAACTTGTGGAAATCCAATGAAGATGAATGTTGGAAGATTCAGGACAGGTTTTTAGAAAGTATTTCTTCATGCAGCGCATATTTAAACCGTGGAATTTGCTTTCCGCAAGATGCAGTAATGGTCAGCAGCTTGGAACTGTTTAAAAGAAGATGAGGCAAATTCATGGAGGATAAGACTATGAAAGGCCATTAGCAATGACTGCTACTTACTAGCTCCACTGGCAGAGGCAGCATTCCTCTTTAATACCAGTCGCTGGGTATCACAAGCAGGAAGAGTACGTACTGTTGCGCTGAAGTTCTGCTAGTGGGACTTCCATGTGCATCTGGATGACAGCTGTGAAAACAAGATTTTGGACTAGATATGCCTTTGGTCTGATCCAGCAGGGCTCTTGAATGGCAATAACGTCTCTTTCTTGCCTAAATGCAAAGTGGAGAGGTGAGTGCAGGTGACTTTTGTGTGGCCAGAATGTAGGTAAGATTATTTATTATTTTTATTCTTTATTAAATTTGTACCCTGCCCTTCCTGCCCAGTGAGCTGATTGAGGTCATTTTCCACGGATCTATTCATTGTTTTCCGCTCACCTATGGAATGTAACCCCTGACAAGTTCCTCATTAGGGAATGTGACTCTGAGGCTGAAAAAGGTTTCCCACCCTTCTGTTTGTCACAACCTCACCCCGTGCGAAGCAGACACATTATCTTGGTTTGATGCTTTTAGAAATCACACATATCTCTTGAGATCCTGGCATTTGTAATTCAGGGCCTGAATGAAAGGGCGGGGGCTGCCTGCCAAAGAGAAATAATATTCTGGCCGAGTCCTGAGAAGAATGGATATGGAGAATCAGTTAATGGAGGGGGAAATTGTAATAGGTGAAAAGGTTCCAATTGCTAAACAACAATATAGTGTATGCCTTTCTCTGACTAGATCCAGAGGTTGCAGGAGAAATAACACACCCTACTGGGTGTTCACTGCAATACTCTTTGAACCAAGTCAAAACTTTTCTGCCTGCCTGGCCATTTAACGTCAGGCTTGTCCTACAATAGCCTTACTATCTTTAATGTTCTCTGGTTGTGTTGCATTGTTTTTATTGTATTATATAGTTCAGGCACAGGCAAACTCGACCCTCCAGATGTTTTGGGACTACAACTCCCATCATCCCTGACCCTTGGTCCTGTTAGCTAGGGATGATGGGAGTTGTAGTCCCAAAACATCTGGAGGGCCAAGTTTGCCTATGCCTGATTGTATCACCATTCCTGGTTATATATTGTTCACTGCTCTTGTGATGGGCTGTCTATAAACAATTCAGTTCTTTCTTCTTCACTTTCTGTCTTTTTTCTTTCTGCGTTTCTCCAGTCTCTTCTCTTTTCTCAAGAACCAGGGAAGTTATCACTGATTCTTCAGTTGTTGTTGTTGCTTTTTAAAATCAGATTACATTTGAGGAAAACCTGCATACCTAGAGATTTGAGGTTCACTATGGAGACCTGATGATTGCAAAGCATTCACAGAATTTAAATCGATCGATGTTAGGTCTGAATGGACATGATTAGACCACAGGTTCAATATTTCTCTAAATGTATGCAATCTCACTCTAATTCATTTATTTTAAATGCATAACTTAATGGAAGTTTTTTTCCAGAAGAACTTAGTACAAAATGTTTCTATTCTGTTCCGTTCTATTTAACAAAAGCTATTCTGGTATTAAAATACCAGAGCCTTGGAAAGTGACTTTCCATTCCCATCCTTCAAACTTATCCTATCTATTCTATTTGTCTTTTACCTCTTTAGCTTTCCAACTATACAAGGCTTCCTTTTGTGCTTTAATGCTTTCCTGCCAACCATTAGCGGTGAAATATATTTTCATGCAACTCTGCCTTTTGTATTCCCCTACTTCCTTTTCTGATTTTTGATGACCATCACATTTATTGGCAATGTTTAATTAAAGCTAATATATGAGGAAGAAGTGGGGGGAGGACACAGACATAATTGAAAGATTTTGTTTCCCCTTTGGATATTTTAATAATCTCTATTAGCTCTCACTTGTTTGAATCAATCCTCATGAGATTGGATACAGGTAAATAATATACCCATAAGACAATGGAGACAATGTACTATTTATATTGGGTTTTATTCCAGGAATAATTCAGTGGAAGTTAATGGTATAAAAGAGTATTGATGGCAGTGGGTATGTGCATAAAACAGAAGGAACAAAAAATTATTAATTCATTGATTGCAGCTTATAATATGGATTTCTTATTACACGTCTCAGGGAAGACATTCTCCTGTACGTTCTTCTGCATTATTAACAGTAGAATGAAAGAAAGTGGTTTGGGAAACCAATTCCATTTATGTTTTGGATTTATTGGAGTCATCCTCCTACTGGAGCTTTTTTCTTTTTCGTCACTGTTCTGCGTCAGCTGCCTACATCCTGCCCCAGCTCTGAAAATTTAAAGTCTGCTTCATAAGACATCTCATTTTGCCCTAATGGATTAGGCTTGGGCTCAACTACCACAAACTGACTGACAATGATCTAGCAATCTTATCACATAGAGTCATTATATTCTAACAACATCTATGGAGGAGGTTCTGTGTCCCTTTGTGTACTGAAGGAACACAGGGTCTTCTCTGTGGTAGCACTCACATTGTGGAATTTCTCCCACTCTGCTCCACCCATAGCTGTCAAGCGTCCCTTATTTGGCTGGACAGTCTCTTATCCCAGCACCGTGTCCCGCTGCTGTCCCTTATTGATGATGTCCCTTAAATTTCCTGGGTTTCAAGGGAAACAGCTCCTCTCCCTCCCTCTCTGTCGGCCAGGTAGGAGGGAGGCTCCAACTGTGTTGCTTGGCTGTGTTGCTCACCCAATAAGAAGTCAAAGAACGACTGGGGGGTGGAGCTTGCATGCCTTGTGCTGATCAAATCGGCTGCATTGCCTGGGGACTCGCCTTTGCTCAGCGCTTCCCAGCGGAGATGTGACGGTGGTTTTCTTGAGGCTTGAGGCTTCGTTTGGCTCCTGGCTGGGCTTTCTGCCTTTAGCTCGGAGGGGCTCAGAAGTTGAACATACCTGTGCCCGGAAAATCCCCTATTTTGGCTGCTGATTCCTTATTTTTGAGGCTGCTGGTCCTTTATTTTCAAATCTGTAAGTTGACAGCTGTGGCTCCACCCCACTGCCCAGAGACATCCATTAACTCCAAAATAATGATACGGTGTGGGGGGGTTAAGTCTGTGTAACATAATTTGAAGAGGATTTCATTTTAAATTGACCTTGATTTCATTACATGGTTTATTCCATCCTTCCAAGGTGGTCAGGGTGGTATACTTCCCATGTTATACTCACATCTGTGGCCCAACATCACCCAGTAAGCATCATGGCTAGTATCAAGTCTTGGTTTTTAAGCCTTCCCCAATCATTTTTTTCCTTTTGTTCTCCCCTAGCAAAATAGTTGGATTCTTGAACAATGCACAAAACAGCTGCTGTTCTCCCAGACAAACAGTTCCAGTGGCAGACTGAGCTGCAAATCTAAAAAAAAGTAGTATAAACACTGACAACTGGGAAACACTGGCCTGCAAGCACTCTAATTGGAGAACAGCCTTTACAAAAGGTGTCATGGGTTTTGAAGACACTCAAACTCAGAATGCAAGGGAGAAATGTGCTAAGAGGAAGGCACACTTAGCAAATCCACACCGTGATCAACTCCCACCCGGAAACCAAGGTCCCCAATGTGGAATGACGTGTGGATTCAGAACTGGCCTCCACAGTCACTTACAGACTCGTTGTTAAAACTGTGTTTATAGAAGACAATCTTACTCAGCTACGAGTGATCACCAAAGAAGAAGATAGTGAGGAAGTGGACACTGTACATATTTAATACCTACAGTTGCAAAATATGGGTAGAATGCTTTTGCAAATGAATTCAGTAACCAGACACTAGATCAATATATGCACAGACCACACCTGGAGTAACCAGTTCTGGGCACCACAGTTGAAGAAGGATATTGACAAGCTGGGACATGGGCAGCGGAGGGAGACTAAGATGATAAAGGTCTGGAAACCAAGCCTTATGAGGAGCAGTTGAGGGAGTTGGACATGTTTAGCCTGCAGAAGAGAATATTGAGACATGATGTGATAGCCATATTCTACTATCTGAAGGGTTGTCACACAGAAGATGAAGCCAGCTTGATTTCTCCTGCTGCAGGAAGTGGGACCCAAATCAATGGATTGAAACTACAAAAAAAGGAGTATGGTTAAAACTGCTCAGCGGTGGAATGGGCTCCTTTGGAAGGTTGTGACTCTCCTCCATTAGGGGTTTTTAAACAGAGGGATTTTAACAGGGACTTTAAACATCAGTCAAGGATTCTTTAACTGTGATTCCTGCACTGCAGGAAGTTGAACTAGATGACTCTTGGAATCTCTTCCAACTCTACAGTTCTATGATTCTGTGTGTTTGCCTTTTGTTTTTCTGATATATTTTGTCATTAGAAATGAATGTGCCTGTAAGCCATCACTGATAATAAATAAATAAATAAATAAATAAATAAATAAATAAATAGGGCCATTGCTTGATTTATTATTCAAATTTATATCTCACCCTTCCTCTAAAAGGAGTCCAAGGCAACAAACTACATAATAATAAACAATAAAAAATAATCTTTAAAGTATTTCAAATACAGATGCAGACTGGGAAGGATTTCAACTCAGAAGGTTTCTTGAAAGACCGAAAAGACAACTGAGATTATGCCTGCTCATATTCAAGGGGAGGGAATAATTATCTATTTGTCAATATGTAACAATGTTTCCAGTGCAATTCTGGCCCAGAACTTTATTGCCGGCCTAATATCCATAGGACATTCTGTGGAAGAGACCTCTGAGGCGCAGCAGCTGTGCCAAACTAAGTTCAGAACAGGTGTTGACAAAAAATGAAGGACTCTGCACATGCTTATATCAGATGGAATACCAGTTAGTATTTTCGCCAGAGCTAAAGCACCCATTGCACTGTGGGAATTCCAGTGCAAAAACAAAAGCATGTTTTTCAACCCACTGGCAGAGGAAGAGGAGTGCGGGGGGGACGTACCACCCCCAGCAGTGCAATCCCAGTGGGGTGCCATCATGGCTGCCCCCCTGCCCGTACTGGTGCCACACCCCCACAGGCAACATGCCACACCCCCAGGACACACGTTACGCCCCTGCGGGTGGCGCCCCACGCCCCCAGGACATGTGCCAGCCACGCCCCCACCTGCTCTCCGCCCCCTGGTGCTGAAGCATGAAGCTCCACCACTGTTTCAACCAAGAGCTGCCATTGTAAAAATTGAAACCAAGAACAGGCATCTTCAGAACAAAAAAAAACCTGGACTAATAATAATAATAATTTATTATTTGTACCCCGCCCATCTGGCTGGGTTTCTCCAGCCACTCTGGGCGGCTTCCACAAAGACCAAAATTACACTAAGATGTCACACATTAAAAACTTCCCTGAACATGGGAACATATGCTGCTTCAAATGAGAGATTTATGTAGTGAACATGGTACACCATGAAAATTCAGTGCAAGAGCAGTATCTGTCATGTATTTTCACGTATGGTTATTCGAGACTTCATAGCCTCTTCTAAACTAGTGTCTTCCATGACATGTGCTTACATAAAAACAATAGGCTTTGCTTTGCCTTTCATGTGTACAGGGTAAATCTGTATTTGAAACCCCTTGGTTGACAATCAGCCATGGTGTGAATACTACCTTTTGCAATTCTTCAAAATAGTCAAATGTTATCTGGACTCTGATTCTCTACTACCTTTCTGTTTCCTTTGCCTGCAAGTAAAGACCCGTCTTTCAAAGGTTAAAAACCACCCAGGGCACAATTCAAGTACGTACACTTTCACTCCCATGAAGAGGTATGACTACAAGCCCAGCCTCTGGTTTGCTGCAATCTAGTGGTGGCTGATGCCCATTGGTACTGGTAGGGCAGAAAGCAGGGAGCCCAAACAGTAGGTAGATTTTGAGTCCATGATAGGTGGAGCCAGCTAATTTTAGTTTTGTCCCCGTCCTCTTCCTTGCTGAGTTTTACAAGGGCAACATCATCACTACGAAGGAAAAGGCTAACAGGCAGTTCCACACCCTGAACTCATTGCTAAGGAGGGAGGGAGGCAGGTGGGGCTGGATGAGGACAGACTGTGGTTGGTGGGGCAGTTCCACATTTGCCCTAATGGACTATCCTCCACTGCTGTAACCACAGCTCAGGAAATTAACACAGTGGTGCAAGAACTTCTTTTTGCTGGTGTCTGGGTTGAATCCATATTGAGCCATGCTTAGAAGAGACCCCTCCAGTCAACCTAGCAGTTCGAAAGCACATCAAAGTGCAAGTAGATAAATAGGTACCACTCCAGCGGGAAGGTAAACGGTGTTTCCGTGCGCTGCTCTGGTTCACCAGAAGCAGCTTAGTCATGCTGGCCACATGACCCGGAAGCTGTACGCCGGCTCCATCGGCCAATAAAGAGAGATGAGCGCCGCAACCCCAGAGTCGGTCATGACTGGACCTAATGGTCAGGGGTCCCTTTACCTTTACCTAGAAGAGACCCACTGAAATCAGTGGTACTTAAATTAGTCCCGATTCACTTAAATCCCTTGGATATCAAAGTATGCCTAAGTCTTGGTTCAAACTTCTGTTCTTGCAGGAAAGCAGTGGAATGGAACAGAGGACCTTTTTTTTTTTTTTTTTTTTTTTTTGCATTATTTGCTTATGTAAAGAAATGCTATCAAAACATTTGGAGACTCTTACTTCCTTGAGAAGGACCATTGCTCCAATCAGAAAGAGAAAAGGAATGCCAGAAAGAGAAAAGATTGCTTGCTTTGCAGTTGCAGAAACGTGTGTGCGTGTCAGAAATTTCTAACTGCTTGTTTCCAAGATTCTTGGTTTTGCGATTTGTGTAACTTGACTTACGTCAAGTCATATGGTCCTGACAAATAAACCTGATTTAATTTTCAACATCACCCCAAAGCTTCCTTTTCATTTAGTACAACTGCATTTATGCAATATAACTGATTAATTGTCCAAAACTCATACAGCTATTTGAATAGGATTTATTTATTCTAATGACAGGCCTAGTTTTTATGTATTGTAAAGGTTAACCATTTCAGAATAATCTAGTCTGCTGAAAATTAGCTTGCAATTCTTTGAATGAAATCTGATGCTTAATAATAAAAAAGGATATGGAGGTCCTATTAATCAAAGATTTTGCATTGCTTCTGTGTGCACAGATAGGTTAAAATCACATTTTAAAATATCAGAAACCAATATGAGCCAAAGGGGGGAGAGAGAGAGAGAGAGAGAGAGAGAGAAGCACTTGCTCATTTAAAGATCTCTGCTTAACTCCAGTCTAAATAAATATCGACATCTGGATCATGTAAATAAAACCTTTCTTAACGCAAACTTTTTTCTGACTCACATGATTGCATTAAATGTGATATTTGCTAATGGAATACCCTTTTATTCCCTGTTACTGATGGTGGATTTGTCCAAGGAACTCAAATGCCATTTCAAGCATTTTTTAAAAAAACCCAGTCTAGAGTATTTGCTTTTTTAACAGTGCTTTTAAAGGTATATATTGTGAGGATTTTAATTCTGGAATATTTAACATGAAAACACAAAGTTTTTGTTCATTAAAGTATTTATGTTTGTCTGGATAGATAGCTAGATCGACAAATGAGGACCTGGGTTGTTGGATATTTTTATATGAAAGTGCAAACAGCTGATTATTAGGAATATACACAAAATATAAATGGTGGATATATTTTTAATTGAAAAGACATGTAATTAGGAATCTATGAATGGGGCATTTGTACAGTTTTCTGCATTGAATATATTTTAAGTTTGAAAATTAAATAATTAGTGTGAAATTATTTTCTTTGGTTGGTCATGGAAAAGAATTGAAGGGGGGAGGAAATGTTTCTGCGCATTAGATGCTAGAGATACTTGGCTTCAGTCAAACCCAAAATGAACTTCCTTTGGGATCTGATTTTTAGGAGCTCCCCCCCCCCATCCGCCCTTAAATAACAAGCAGATTCATGATGCAAAGCACTTTGTCTCTGAAAGCAGAAGTCCTTATACTTCCTTCGCCTAATTAATCCCATTCCAAAAACCCTATTCACTTTTTCCCAATAAAGGTGGCTCTGTCCAGGATGGTTCTGTGTATTTTCAACTGAAAGATCGAAATTTCATGTTATTGCCTATTTTATGAGAAACGCTGAGTAGCAGGCATGTAATTATCACATCTGATTTCCTTCTCATGCTGAATATTCCCCCACCAATGCTAAAGTAGGATTTTGTTGAAAAAGCTCAAAAAATATCCAATATACACTGCAATGTTTAAAAATAAAATAAAGTTAAATGGAGATGCAACAAGAGGATGTTCTCAGTTTGTATATATTAAATCACTTTGTATGTATTAAACATGAACTGTACGCTACAGTCGTTTTTTAGACAACATTGCAATATAAAACTGGCTAATAAATTATCTTTAATATTATGATAAATATTGCAAGAAATATATTAACCAACACTTAAAACATTTTTGAACAATCCATATTTATCGGATTGGCATTTTTACTCTGAGGGAAAAGCAAGTAATCTTTTTTTAAAGGAATCTAAGAATTATGCATATCTGTTTAAACAAAATGATTTGTACACAATAGATTATTTTAAAATTCAGTGATTGTGCCTAATGAATAAAAATGTAAAGCACAAATACTTTCTGCAAAAGGCAATAAAACATGTTATCATTTTTTCCCATAGAAAAGTAAGCTGATGGAACTTGTAAACAGTGTTTCTGCTCTGTAGTCAGTTTTGCTGAATCAGAAGATTAAATGCTATTTTGAGGGAATTGAGAAAAATGGCAATATTTCACATATCTAACTTTGCTCAGGATACATTTAATAAAGAAATAATTGAGGCAATGTAGCACTTCATTATTTGTAATGCATTAACTAGACTATTTTAAATGAGGACTTGATAGCAAAGAAAAACAATTATCCTGTAAATAAAAAAGCAATGCAATTACAATAAAATGCTCACTGAAGATCCACTTTCAAACAATAAATATAGCTAGATAATGTGCAGCCTGATCCACAGCCCGGTTAATCCTGAAGTACTTGGATTTCAGCCGATTTTGTTCCATTTATTTCATTGGGACTAAATCAACATAAGTAAATCCAACCGCTTTGGGGTATAACTAGGGTATGTGTGGATTGTCCTGTAAGGATAGAATAAGATGCCAAGCAAACAAGAACACAATCACGAATGGTCAACGGCTTATTCTGTTCTTCAGCAAAGGGTTTCAAACCTCCTTTCACTCGTTATTGGAAAGATTCATTGTGATGCCTCCAGATTTTGAATGGCTAAAATGTTTATTTTCTGGCAGGTTTTTTTTTTCTTTTTTTGCATCAAGCATGTGGGAAATGTTTACTCTAAGGCTCAGATAGAACACGGCTGTAAGAAATGTTGCAGAGCAGCCAGCGCTGACTAGAGCTAATTAACTGCAATGCTCCATTCCTTGTTCTCATTTTAAGCAGGGACATACTGCACAATACCTTTTTATCTGGCTTTCCATTGAAATTTCCTTTTTAAAAACCACTTTTGGGGGATCCCAAAATTCCAGGCAATCTCCTCCTGGCAATCTTAATAACTCATGGTTAGAGTGTATTTGAAGTCAGAGAGACATTAAGTTTAGAAATCTCACACCCAAGCTAGAGTGGAAAATGTCTGCAGCGGTTCTTCCAAGTCTTAGTTTAATTCTTCTTAATTAATGATACAGCCAGTATAATTGGTGATTGATTGATTGATTGATTGATTGATTGATTGATTGATTGACTGACTGATTTATTGTTTTTACGAGACCTGGTTCCATTTTTTTTATTGAACTCTCCTCTTTCTTAATCAGGCAATCGAGAAATTGACTGAAAATCCATGCAAGAACAAATAAGGAAGAAATCCAAGGTACTCCATGAAATGTAAAGGGAACTTCTGTATTGCTAATCTGTTTTTTGCATGGAAGATGTGGCCTTCACAGCCCTAAGACAACAAAGAAAAGCCTTGAAGCAAAAAGTATAGGATGCTGGACTCCTTAGAATGTTTCCGTGCTATATCTGCAAAATATTAAAGTGCTTTCCCATGTTTTCAACCCTATCAGAGATATATATACCCCAATGCAGTGGTAGCAAAATGTGTCAGCATTTGGAAACTGGTTTCTATGCCTGCAGCCAGTGTGGTAGGGTGCAACCAAAATGGAGCTCAATGGGAGGAAATACCTGCATCTATCAGTAGTTTAATGCATGAGAAGCCCTCTATATCCATCTCCCCATTCTAATTCTGTGCAATCAGCCTGTTTTGTGTACCTGAGAGCAGTAGCCTTCTTCTGTGCTACAGTTTCCTAAAATCAGGGTGATTACGAGGAAGTGAGTCCAGTTGATTTTGATGGAATTTCCATCCATGTTTTATGTTCAGGACCAGAAAGTTAAAATTATCTTAATGGTTTTTTGTTTTTGTTTTTTACAAGTGCGGACTGAGTGAAAAATATATAATTTGGATGATTACAAAGTTTAATCAGTTCAATCAATAGACTGATCAACTAAAGCTGTGCAGCATAATCTGATAGATGTTTACTAAGTAATTAGTTCCTGGGAATTCAATGGGTCTTACTCCTAAGAAAGTGTGAATGAAAATGAACAAACGGGAGCTTTTATTCATTAAGTTGCAAGTTATCATACACATTCTTTCAACATCTCAAGGTAGACATCTGTATTGAGGTTTTGGTAAAAATATGAATTGGTTATAAAGTAAGTAGTTGATTTAACTACAAATGTCATCAACTGACAACTCTAATCATTTCCCCCAACATTTGATACGGACAGATGTTTTGTTATTCCGAAATATTAGGTACAAAATAGGTAAAGTGATATCTTTCGCTGAAACAAATTTTGTTGGTGAAAGGTTATGCAAGTTGATAGTTAAATTGCAACTCTTTATAAGCTGAAAATGAAACATATTTTTACCAGCTATAGATAGGGCAACACAACTTGCTAATCAAGCATATTAAATGACTTCAGACTAGCTTTGCTATCCCTCAAGAAAATTAAAATCACCCGTTCCATATGTCATTTAACAATATATCCAGAAGTCACAATACTGAAATGGGTGAACAGCTAATAGTATTCTGGTTCTGGGACTTAGAAAATCTCTTTGTTGCCTGAATAAAACTTCCAGTTCCTTGTACATGGTAAGACAGCTGCATTTTTATGACTTAACTAATGTTCCATTGAGAAATGCAATTTGATGTGTTCACCTCCTTTCCTTTTAATGTTATTTCCAGAACTACTGTCTGTAAGTTTTCTGGGTCTCCATTCTGTCAGTTCATTTCTTAAATCAGACCAGAAAAATGCCTCACAATTTTAACCTTCAGAAATAGCTAACAGCCCTTGAAAAGGCACAGACAAAGATGCCCAGGATCCAGTGATCCATGTGCAGTTCTGCACATTGACATGCCTAAAGCTCCACTATCCACAGGTCTAGAAAGTGTCCTATCTGCAGGAGAAAAAGGATGAGGCAGTAAGAATCGAGGACAGTGCTGCCTCCGGGGTTGTGGTTGTTGTTGTTTTGGGGGCAGGTTTTGGAAAAGACACCTTTGGTGGGACCCACTTGGCCTTGGATACCCATGAGTTATACACACCAAAAGTATGCATTGCAGTGGGGCTGGTCCTAAAGTAAGACCAAGTGAGGCAATTGCCTCTGGTGGCAAATGCTGGAGAGTGGCAGCAAAGTGTTGGAGGAGAGAGTTGTATGAGCCACATGCCCTGTCCCGTGCCTCCTACACTTGTCTGCTGACCTAGCAGCACATATCAAATGTATTGTAAAATCAGATGTCTGCTTATAAAACATGAAAAATCCTATCCATGCCTACTCAGAAGTACAGTAAGTTCTATGAAGTTCAATGAGTTTACTCTAGGAAGAAGCATGGATAGAATCACAGCCTAAGTCTTGGATTGTTACAGGGCCTTCTGGGAAAGTATAGCCCATACTGTAATATATTTAATTGACTTAATAATTTATCTTGTTGCAGAACTGTTGATGATGCATGAAAAACACAGGTTGCCAACTTTTGGAGGCCCAGGGGCCCATTATGTGAATCTGAGAAACTGTTCTAGGCACCACAACCTATTCTAATTTCAGAAGAGGGAGGGGACTCTGTAGGTAGAGATGCACACACGTGTGTGTTGTTAGCAGCCTTTGTACTAGAGTTTGGATAGTTAGTGTTTATTTTAAGTATATAGATATGGATACTGAATTTTACAGAGGGCAGGTACTATCAATAAAAGTTAGAGTTGTATTCCATGAAGTTGGACTAATTTTCTTTCCCAAACATCCAAAAAGAAAGTGTTGCACTGCTATGGAATAAACTCACCGAGTACATGGTGGGTGGTAATAACTTTCCATGTGATCTAAATGTCTGCATGAAGATATTTAAAACAGCACACAAAGACTGCACTGTGTAATCTGGTGCTATATGGTACTGACTTTTATGGAACATCTCTCTCTCTCTCTCTCTCTCTCTCTCTCTCTCTCTCTGTGTGTGTGTGTGTGTGTGTGTTGATCTGTTTAAATCACCTTTAAAATATTCAGTTTAAATCACCTTTAAAATCAAAGTTACAAGTTTCATGGAGCTCTGGGCTGGAGCCAAAATGAGTATAATAACACATCAGACACAGAGTTTGATAGTGAGGTACACATCTTTTGTCTCACTTCTGTCCATTATCAGTAGACAGCACTCAGTGACGAGACCAAGGAATTTAGGACCATACAAATTTTGAACTCAGTTCCACAGTGCCTCGTGCAGCCATGTTGACCAGTTCAGCCAAATCTGCAGCTGCAGAATATCTCTTTGCATTAGCAGATTTTGTTTGTCTGGCTGTTTTGCACTCCATTTGTATCTGGGAGTATAGATGGCACAGAGCCCAAGGCACCCACACAGAACAACTTGACACAATAGCTTGTAAAATAGGCTTAAAAGGTAAAGGGACCCCTGACCATTAGGTCCAGTTGTGACCGACTCTGGGCTTGTGGCGCTCATCTCGCTTTACTGGCCGAGGGAGCCGGCATACAGCTTCCGAGTCATGTGGCCAGCATGACTAAGCCGCTTCTGGTGAACCAGGGCAGCACACAGAAACGCCATTTACCTTCCCGCCGGAGCGGTACCTATTTATCTACTTGCCCTTTGATGTGCTTTCGAACTGCTAGGTTGGCAGGAGCAGGGACCAAGCAACTGGAGCTCACCCCGTCGCAGGGATTCGAACCGCCACCCTTCTGATCAGCAAGTCCTAGGCTCTGTGGTTTAACCCACAGCACCACCCACATCCCAAAATAGGCATAGGTACCCTCCATTTTCTGCTTATGCTTTTGTTGACTTTGCACACAACCTCTTCTCACTTTACTGCCCTAAACCAATTCATGCCTTACTTATGACTTAAACCACCTTTATGTGACAATAGTACATGGAAATGTGGATGGGAGCATCTGGGCTGATCTAGATATGAACAAGTCTGGTTCTTTAATAAGATCTCCGTTGGATCAGCCAAAAGCCTTTCTAGTCCAGCATCCTATTCCCACGATGGCTGATCTGATGCCAATGGGAAGCCCACAATCAGGACATGAGTGTAACGTTCACTCTCCCCTCATGTGATTCCCTGCAACTAGTATTCAAGGTATATTCAGAGCTAATGTTTTCTGACATTATGGCTCAACTAATTTGGTTCCTCGAAAATACTTCCGCTTACACATAATGAGTTGTAATTAGTCTTGTTCTCAATTGGCTACTCACTTTTGGCTCCTGGCCATGCACTGTGTTTTGAGCTGGCCATGTTTGTATCTCATCTCACATCCAAATCAGACTCCATGACCTCAACTTTGGTCCTGCTTCAGCCCAGCATTTATCTGTAATCTTGGTCTTACCTATAACTGTACAATTACATTAATCAGCCTTGATAATAAGTCCTCTGTTGTCACAACAACATGCCTCTGTCCTTATAGTACAGTTTGGTAAAAAATTATGAGTCAAATAAAAATATACAAAGAGGGATAAAAATGAAAAAAGAAAGAAAATTCAGCTCACTCAGGATTCCCTATGGGAATGTTTTAAACCCAAATTGTTTGGCTTATATAGAACCCAAGGAAGTACAGAAACAATAACACTGAATGGAAAGACAGGATATAAATGTTCCCAATAAAGTACATGTCAGTACCTATGTAAAGTTTCAACACAAGTTGGTTCTGCTACTCTTTTTCTCCAGCTCCTTCTGCTTGGAGAAAAATGTCACGTTACTGATCCCTTTTTGGATGCCATTTCTCAATCTTTTTTTTTTTTTTAATGGAAAAATACAAAGCGTTTTACAATATTTACAATCTTTTAATAGCATGCAACAGTTAAAAGACACAAGCTGCTTTTTCAGCTAGCAAACAGATTAGCAATATGACAGTCCATGCTTCCAAGAATGATGCATTCATTCCAGTAGTTAATTGCCCAAAGTTGCATGGGAAAGGTGAACATACTTTGTGGAGCTCTTTTGCCTTCAGATCATAAGGTCACATGACGTGAAAGAGAGTCGAAGCTTTTAGGATAGTGGGAGAGGTAACAGTCATAAAATAAAAGCTTGATACATACAGTCAGTGACCCAGGTCCATCATGTTGGTGAAGAATGAGAGTAGCACATCTGATCTGTCACCTCCTGTGCAATGACTCTGCTCCCCATACTCCACTTACAGTTAGTCTGTAACCAAGTAAATCTAAACAAACAGTGTCAACTGCTGTCAGCAGCAGTGTGATAATGCTGTCCATTTAAAATGCCTGTAGGCCACCTCTGATCCCATCCATCTTTATTTTCCCCAGTTCTGTCTCTATTACTTCTCCTGAAGGACTTTTATTCTCTCTCCTGTGATGTTCCCTTTGACTTGTCATGTGCACTTACATATATTCCAGGTTGATTTTGTTGTTGCCTGTCTTTGGACATGGAGGACAAAAACCCTTCCCAATGTCTGGAACCACCTAGAGAAGCCATCTATATGATGCATCACACCTGTAAACAATCTTGTGTCTTATTTTGTGCTCTGAATCCCACTGGTTGAGACTGGTCAACCAAGAGGTTCATTCACTAATGCAATGCTGTGGTATATCCTTTCCTTAAAAAGTAGAGACATCACCTTGCCAACAAAGGTCCGTATAGTAAAAGCCATGGTTTTCCCAGTAGTGATGTATGGAAGTGAGAGCTGGACCATAAAGAAGGCTGATTGCCGAAGAATTGATGCTTTTGAATTATGGTGCTGGAGGAGACTCTTGAGAGTCCCATGGACTGCAAGAAAATCAAACGTATCTATTCTTAAGGAAATCAGCCCTGAGTGCTCACTGGAAGGACAGATCGTGAAGCTGAGGTTCCAATACTTTGGCCACCTCATAAGAAGAGAAGACTCCCTGGAAAAGACCCTGATGTTGGGAAGATGGAGGGCACAAGGAGAAGGGGATGACAGAGGACATGATGGTTGGACAGTGTTCTCGAAGCTACCAGCATGAGTTTGACCAAACTGCAGGAGGCAGTGGAAGACAGGAGTGCCTGGCGTGCTCTGGTCCATGGGGTCACAAAGAGTCGGACACGACTAAACGACTAAACAACAACAACATCCTTTCCTCCTAGAGAACCATAGAATTGCAGAGTTGGAAGGGACCCTGAGAGTCATCTCATCCAACCCCCTGCAATGCAGGAATCTCCACTAAGGCATCCATGAGAGATGGCCATCCAGCCTCTGCTTTAAAACCTCCAAGGAAGGAGAGTCCACAACCTCCTGAGGGAGTCCATTCCACTGTCGAAGAGCTCTTACTGTCAGAAAGTTCTTTTTGATGTTTAATTTTTGTTTGATTTTGTATCACAGCTGTTTACAGCTAGATGGAGCACAGACCTTAAAAATTAAAAGAAACACTCTCCCAGAAACAGGCACCCCCTTTCAAATGACAAAAAAGCCAAATAAACTCATTTAAAATAATAATAATTAAAAAATAAATAGGAAGGGCAGGGGACCTTGGTGGTTCCACTGGGGGTGTCTGAGAGTTCCATTAAGCCCACAAGGGCATGAGACCAGTTTACTTACAGGATTGCATCTTCCCATATGTGCCCACTAAACTGCTTTGATCTGCAGAAGTACAGTGGTACCTCGGGTTACAGATGCTTCAGGTTACAGATGCTTCAGGTTACAGACTCCACTAACCCAGAACTAGTACCTCAGGTTAAGAACTTTGCTTCAGGTTGAGAACAGAAATCGCGCGGTGGCGGTGCGGCGGCAGTGGGAGGCCCCATTAGCTAAAGTGGTACCTCAGGTTAAGAACAGTTTCAGTTTAAGAACAGATCTCCAGAACAAATTAAGTTCTTAACCCCAGGTACCACTGTATTGTTACCTGTGCCACATAATACACATTCCACAGCTATAAGAAATCAGTATTTTAGTGTGGTAGCATTGTGACACTTCGAAACTCCCCGCCTGTTAATATCCGGCAGGCACCTTCACTGTACTCCTTTTAGTGCCAGCTTAAGACATTTTTGCTTAGGCAAGCTTATCCAGACATGCAGGTGCTGACATTTTCAAATCTCCTTTGCTGTTAATGATCTTTAAATGTTGTTAACTGGTTTTTAACCGTTTCGTACAGGCTTCCTCAACCTTGGCCCTCCATATGTTTTGAGACTACAATTCCCATAATCCCTGCTAGCTAGGGATCCTGCCAACTAGGGATCATGGGAGTTGTAGGCCAAAAACATCTGGAAGGCCAAGGTTGAGGAAGCCAGGTTTAGTAGTAATTTCAATATTTCTAGCAAGCCACTTAGAGGTTATGCTCAAGTGGTAGATTTGTTTTTAAAATAAAATACATAAATTGAGTGCAGTTGCTTATGTAGCCAAGTAGCACCACACTTGCACAAACACAAGAGAGATGGGGTAGTAACAGGCTTAGGAAATGGAGCATTTGGGGAGGGAATATTCTAAGGGAGGGGAACTCCCTAAACCAGGCATAGGCAAACTTGGCCCTCCAGATGTTTTGGGACTACAAATCCCATCATCCCTGACCACGGGTCCTGTTAGCTAGGGATGATGGGAGTTGTAGTTCCAAAACATCTGGAGGGCCGAGTTTGCCTATGCCTGCCCTAAACAGCCCAATGAGGACTGAGCATGTCCAATGGTCACTGAATGCTAATGCTGACAGCTGTGAGTAGGTTAGGATCTGAAGCAGCTGTAGAAGTCCTCCATTGGGCTTCTTCTCTCTTCCTCATCTTCCCCTGAGTTACCTCCAGATCTAAACTCTTCTGAGTGAGTGGTGTGTCATCACAGCACCAAGCTGTGCACGTCCAGCTAGTGTGTATAAAATATTTGCAGTCTTTCAGCAGGTAACCCAGAGGTAATAATAAATAATTTGGTCCCAGTGCTCTGGAGGGATCATGCTGCAGGGTTGACAATTTTGCTGTCGTGTTCAGAACTTGGAAACCAGGCAGGGAGGGGGAGGGCAGAGGTACCCATGTATTTCAGCTCTGGAGATGTGGAATACAGTCCATAAAACACTAAGACATTTCTTGAAATGACAAAGCGTTTTTGCAGGGGGGGAAGGGGTAGCCTTGCGGTGCACGCCATATTTTAAAAGAGCTGCATGAATGATCTTGCAGTTGAATGGTATAGTGCTCGACCTCTAAAGAAAGGGGGGGCAGAATCATTAAAATGAAACTTTTAAATGGGCAGAAAGTGGAGTGGGCAGGAGATGGGAGGAGAGGGGAGATGTGCCACTCAACACCAATGATGTCACAGGTCCTGTTCCAAAAGTGGCTGTGGCATTTGCACAAGCAAAGTTCCCCCTCCCCACCGACTTGTTTCCCCCCACTGAGTTCTGGAGAAATATGATATCTCCATGACAGCAATGCTATGTTTGGGGGCTGGGATCACAATCACTGTGCATTTGTAATATTGAGAAGGAAAGATATATTAAAAGCCTGAAAAGACTTTTCATTAGGAAATGCTTATTTTCTGAGATCACATATGTATCCAGCTCAGATTAATTTGCTCAGTGGAACATTTAGTTATTTACAGACAGACATTTTCCCTAGTCTGGGCTCAAACTTTGATTAGTTTTGTTTGTTAAATCCTGGTTATTCTCATGCCCTAATATAAATTATGTTTGGGGTGTTTTTCTGAGTGCATTTAGTTTTTGCAGAGCAGATTGGGAGAAACTAACTTGCTAATAATAAAATAAATTGAGTGTGTGTGTTGAAACAGAAGTGAACATTCAGAGTTTGGTCTATCCTGTTTCCAGAATGCTGTTATCACTCTTGTCCTAAGTACAGGTTTACTTGAAAGTAAATCCCCTTGAATTCAGTGATTCCGCTTGCCCTACAGGTTGATTCAGAAGTCAGTTTGCAAAGCACTGTTGCATCCGAGGTTTCCAGTGAAGGTAGGATAACTCCCATGCATGTTCTCTGACTGAAGTTTATTATAACATTCTTAACTTCAAGTAAAGCCTTGGCTGCTGCCAGGTTATCAGGGCAGCATTCCAAACTGGGTGCATTTCTGTAACATTTGGGACAATATTATTACAAAGTTCGTTTAAAATAATCGAGGTGCTTTTTATATATAAGAACCCCGGAGTAAACAAAGTACAAGAAATCCTAACTCCCATATGATTGCGCTGAGATTAGGGTCTAATTGCTTAAGGTTCAGGTGGAATCCGCAGGCTAAATCCTATAGGGGCGAACTGAATTTCTTAATCATTCTGTCAAAAGCAGAGGGATGAGAGCCCACACGCTTCCTAACAAGTCATTTTAACAGTTACAAGCTCCTTACAAAGACCACACAGGGAGCCTAAGAGATGCAAATCGAATTCTAATCCGTGGTCATTCTGCGGGGCCTTCAACAAAGATGTGCTAAAGCCTAATAGAAAAGAAATCAGTTCTCTGTCACCAGCTCCTAGGAAAATCTATTAGAGAAAGTACAGATCTTGTATTTACAGCCGTTGCTTTTAAAGGTTAAGGACAAGTACATGTAAAAAGGTAGCCTGAAGGATGGTGGGTGTGTTTTTTTCCGTGTGAAATATTGGACAAACCCCTAATGGTTATCTTCTCATTTTATCCCTCAACGTGCTTTGATAATTTAGTTTGTATTCATTGGACAAAAGAATAATCCTTTCGAATACGTGGAAAACAAAAAAAGGGGGAGTGAGAGTACCCGATCCTTGCCAACTTTAGGCGGAAAGCAAGTCCCATTGGTTTCAGCAGACCTCCTTCCTATTAAATGTGGTTAAGAGTAACAGCCAAACATTAAATACAAATAGGAATGATTCACATTAATTTCTCTGACTTTAACTTCCACATAAACGTACCAAAAGATCGTGTCCTGGGACAAATTTGACTTCCATGCCACCCCCGAAAGGATTGGATCACTTTAAGAACTTTTTGGCTTGTGTTAACAAATCAGTTCCGCGATCCTATGCATTTTACGCGGAAGTAAGTACCACCGAAGCTAAGGGGACATTTCTGTGCTTAGAAGCAGCACGCATCCTAAACGTTGATCGAGGCTGCGATCCTAGCCGCGCTTACTTTTGCGTCAACTGACACTAGCTCTAAGAGGACCCCACTCCTAAATACATTTTCGTGGAGAGAAGCCCCACTGGATTCAACAGGAATGGCTTCCAAGGAAATTTGGCACCGCGTTCTAGACCGCCTACTCTGCGGTTGCCTTAATTCGGAGGACCATTGGCCAGAGAGAAGATATCGGAAGTACTGTTGGAACAGCGATTTGAGATTTGAGAATCTAGAAACCGAAAGCAGGGAATTAAAGGTGGGCATCCGGTTACGAAAGGGAGGAGGGAGAGGGGTTTCCCCTCCTCTATTACCTTCTCATTTTGCTCAGTGTTAAATGGATTTACACGGAGCTAAATCCTATAGTTTGTGGAACGCCAAAATCCCGACCTGCCACAAATAAAGCACTACTTGCTAAGCCGTCTTATTGAGAAAGAAGCTCCACTCAGATGAATAGGACTCACTTCGGCGGAAACCTGTTTCGGGTCCTAGTGTAATTGGAGCAAATGCCTCAGAACATTTTAAAACCAGAAGGCAGCTAAAAACAAACCTCCACAGAAAAAGAGAGAACTTACACGGCCACAGCTTAATATTTTGCAGAGCTGCATGCGAAAGTTTAACGTAGAAAATGCGTCACGTGTGAATTCTGCTTAATACTGGGTATAAAGGGGGAGGGAATCCAGCTTGTCGCGTTCTATCTGATGTCAGTTTTCCATTTCCATTTGTATCTGATCTGGGCAATAGAAATATCCATTGATGGAGGTACGTAGGAATGTCATTCTCTTACTGTCAAGAGCTCTGGCCCTCCCTGGTCAAATCTGGTTTGACTCCTTCCTTGAGAGCAACGGTTGGCTACAAATGGTTTAGCTGCAGGTTCCATTGTGACACCAAGGAAGGGATTCCGGATGAAGAGCTCTGCTCGACTCCTTTTCTCTTCAGAACTTATTCCGGATTTAGAACTCCTGAACTCGAGGGAACTGACTTCCGAGCGACCGGTTTGGGATCTTCCCAGTGATGGGTTATGGGTTGTCTTCAAAAGTTTGAAACGGACTGTTTGGATGCCACCGTGGTGATGGGCAACGTACCAAGCGGTCCCTTTAAACTCTAGCAATCAACTCACCATTTCAATTCGACGCCGTAAAAAGTGTATCTACTAACTAAACATAATAGTGTTCCTCTTTTAGTTGGGTAGCGAAGAATATTTCCCCTGCTATTGGTTGCTGGTGGGTGCACATCCCATGTGTGGCTTTATTACTTTCGGCTCTTTTGTGGCATCTTTGCATTTTTAAGTAGTAGTCCATCGCTTTAAAACTCCCCCCCCCGATGTAAAAAGTGATGGATAAAATGAATTAATCCTAACAACAAAACGGAATGCAGTCTCCCTTGACCTCCGGTTGCTGGCTATCCAAGGGGCCTAAATTTGACCAGCAGGAGGAGGATCTGATCTGCCAGATATTCTCCTCGGGTGCATCTCGGATTTGCTCTGCGAAGCCCAAGGCGCTTGCATCTTTTTCATTTCCCGAGAGGTACCTGCCTCCTCTCCTCTGTCCCTTTGAAGGAGACAGTGGGGGATCTTAACGATACCAAATGAAAAGCGTCCCTTTAACAGAGCTGTTACGTACTAACCTTGGATCCTAGAACAACAGGCAAGTAGGATCCTAGAATGCAACAACTGATTGGCTTGCAGGAGAAGACCAATCAGGCTCCAGGAAGAAGTTAATCAGCCTATTAGGCTGGTAGGATCGCAGAATGCAACAACTGATTGGCCTGCAAGAAAAGACCAATCAGGCTCCAGGAGGGAAGCAGAATCAGCCAATCAGACGGGACTCATTGTGTAAATAATGTATATAAAAGCCTGAGGTTTGGGGGGCAATTCAATCGCTGTTTTACAAGCTGCAAGAAAGAGCAAGAAATCACTACAGGATTCCGAGTATATTGCAAGAGCTTATTTGCTTCCTTATTTCTGAATGTCTCGAAAGGATCTGATTGCGGCCCCTGCCAACTGGCAAATGAGTGTGCCCTGTCACTTAGGCAGCAGGCACGCCCCAGTCCATCTCCAAGTCCTGGGGAGGAAGGGCGGGAGAAAATATTGGGAGCGGCATTGGATAGGCATTGGTCCATCTAGCGACACTGACTGGCAGAGCCTCTTCTTCAGGAGTTCAGGCGAGGGTCTTTCCCGAATCCCATCCCTACCTGGAGATCCTGAGGACTGAACCTGGGACCTTCTGCACCTATGGCACATTCAGTACTACTGAGCTACAGTCCTTTCCCCAGAAGTGGTGTGATCCAGACCTCGGCAGAGGGCTGCAAGTTTCGCAGTGGCTTGGATGAGGTGCAGATCGCAGCATTCCCACTCTCCCGAAGGGGCAAGACAGGGAAGCTGCGAACCTCAGACTTTGTGTGTGTCATTCCCCCAACTTTTCCACCGGGTTCCTTAACCTAAGAACCAAGCCAAACGGTGTCACTGAGTGTACCTCTAGGACTGATCTTCGATAAGTTTCGACAGCAGAGACCAGAGAATGCTGACAGTAACCTTAGGCCCTGCTCTTTAGCTCGGAGTTTTCGACTTGCATCCGTACATAAGCAGAACCTGCTGAATCCGCCCAGTGGCCCACATAGTCCAGCCTCTTGTTCTCACAGCGGCTAACCAGAAACCTGTGGGAAGCCCGCAAGCATTTCCAACCTTTGTCTGGGACGCAGCCACCAGATGTTCTACATATATGCTCTGCCTCCCTGCCTTCTTTTTCGCACACCATGTTCCCAGGCAATATATGAGAGCATCCCGAAGTTTATTCACTTGCGCTGAGTAGCACCAACAAATAATCCCCACCTTTGGCTCCATTGCATTCAGGGGTACCCACTTGGATAACATATGGGGGAGCAGGTAAGCCCCCATCCCATAATCGGTCACATGATTTGGCGCGCGCACACCATTTGAATGACAATACTCAGCAACTTTGAGGGTCTGGTCCCTCAAATATTTTATTGGGACACAGCGGAGGGACCTCGGCCCCTATGATTGCATTTTACACCCCATCGTGGCCATCCAGGAATGGCTGTCGGCTGGAAACCTGCGTCGCAGGGGATTACACTAGATGACTCTCGGAGTCCCTTACAAATCTACAATTTTATGATTTCTACGATTCTATGATTCCTAAACGTGTTTAATTCGAAGTAAATCTCGTGGGTTTCAGCATCCCAGTGGGGCACAGTCCAGCTGAAGCAAAGCCTGTGTTGAAGTCCCAGGAAAGCAAGCCGGAGAGTCAGATCTTTCCCATTCACATCAGGGCAACCTGCAAGGGTTTCGCTTGGGCTGGATCGGACTTCTAGATCTAAGAAAGTGAGCTGACAACAATCGAACCTGGAAGTCAAGCCAACGTCGTCTCGTTTTGCGTTGTTTCTTCTCTAAGTGCACATGCGCACTTTTACTTGGGAAGCTTTCCAGAAGTGCTAGCAGAATTTTGTTCCATTTAAATGCAACCAAAAAATATATTCCTGTGGACAAGCATCCCTGGAACTGACTGAGTATGGGAAGCATCGGGGTGCTGTCCTTATGGGGCTATTAACATCATGCGCTTGACTATGGGGTCAGAGCAGAGCCAATCCACTCGCCTACCTGCCGTTGGTGCCCCGGCCAGGCCAGGAGTTCCATCCCACCTTAACTCAAAGTTCTTCTGTTAAAGATAATTTAGCTTTTATTGAACTTAAATGGGAAACCCGTTTCAAAGTATCCAAGGTTCAAGTTAACTGGAATGCCGGTCCAGCTGCTAGTGAACTGACCAAATGTCTAAAAGAAGCACATCGTTGGCTTCGCGTGGTTGTTCAGGTCAGCAATTGCCTCCGCCATCAAATTAGGATACAAAACGTTAATCGGTTACATTTATTTATAAAATGAATTTTAGCAGGGCTTTCCACTCGAGGGATTCCCTGTGGAAATGTCTTTGTCGCTGGTGATTTAGGCTACATTCTCTCGCACCTTTGCCTAGGAATAAGTCCCATTGGCTTCTGTGCCTACCCTTGAGCAGGCATGTTGCACCAGAAGCGGTTTAGTCATGCTGGCCACATGACCTGGAAAGCTGCCTGTGAACAAACGCCGGCTCCCTCGGCCTGAAGCTAGAGGAGCGCGGCGCCCCATAGTCGCCTTTGACTGGACTTGACCATCCAGGGGTCCTTTACCTTTTTACAGGAGTGCGCTTCTACGGTACAATCCTATACGTGTGTATTCAGAAGTAAGCAGCATTGAGTTCAGTACTTATTTCCCTCTAAAGTTGACGCAGGGCTTGCTTTGAGTTTCATACCCTTTGGAGGATTGCCAGAGCCCCAGATGGGACATATTTCGCAGAGCAGAGCCAATCCTTCAGATTAAGTATAGAATCGTAGAAGCTGGAAAGGACCCTGAGGATCATCTATGCCAACTCCGTGCAATGCAGGACTATGCAGCTGTCCCACAGGGGGATCGAACATGCGACATGCAACTGAGCTATTCGGTAAATGAGCTCCTTGTTTTATTTCAGTGTCTTTTATTTTATTGATAAGAATGTGCTACTGACGGTCAACCTTTGAGGTAGAGCACCTTAGAAACTCAAACAAAGGCATCAGTGTTCGAGTCTAAAGTTATTCTTTGTTTTTGAAATTGTTCCAACATACGTGTGTCAAACGCTCCTTATCAGGAGCGTCAACTTGAATAAAATATTGTGGGAGTCCACGTAAGCCCCGCCCCTAATAATTGATCGCATGACGCAGTGCACACGCACTATTTGAATAGGAATGCCCATCAACTTGGGGTGTGTGTGGCCCCCTTAAATATTTTATTGTGAGGCCGAAGCCCCCGAAGCCTCTAGGAGTTGGCTCCTATGGTCCTAACCACAAAACGATCACTTCATTCATGGGATGTTCGTTCCTTAAAACACTCTTTATGGCAGGAGACTCCTGGTTCATTATGTGCCTAGTACACATTTCAGACCAATGGTTCCAACCACGGGTGACAATTTGAATAAATCGCGGGGAGAGGCAGGTAAGCCCCGCCCCACATATTCAATCACGTGGCATGGCGCACACCCACAATTTGAATGGGAATTCCCCTCAGCTTTTTGGAAGGCAGCCCCCTCAGATATTTTATTGAGGGCCGAAGGGACCTCGGTCCCGAGGGGTTGGTTCTTATGGTTCCAAACAATGCAGAAGCCAAGGTCCCAGGTTCAAAACCTGGCATCTCCAGTTGAAATTTTTCTCAGGTTTGGGACCTTGAAGAGCAGCTCCGGGCCAAAGAAAAACTGGACCGAGCAGCTCAACCACCTGGCTTAGTATAAAGCTGTTTCTGGATTACATTTAGGGGGAGGGATGAATCCGGCTGTAATAAAAGGATGGTTTCCCCTTCCCATACAGTCTGCTTTCCAAGCGTCGTTGCGCCACCTCCTATTCCTTTCCATTGGGGCTTCTCAGAACAGCTTCCTTGCTGGATCGTGCAGGAAAGATAATTTAGCTATGTATACTCGTTTTTAAGATGTGCTTTGAGATGTGTTTTTCTTTTTTTAATAATAAGAATAATTTTTATTTATTAGATTTATATACCGCTTTTCATCATAAGATCTCAGATCTGATTTTTGATTAAATGGTTTATTCACACCCCCCCCCCAAAAAAAGAAAGAGAAATAAACAAATAAATAAGTGGAAAGAAAGCAGGCGTTAATTTGGGAGGCTATGTAGGAAAATCGGAATCCGAGAACCCAACTCTCAATTTGTGGGGAGGACGAGGATCCAAGGAGCCTCGGATTCCTTTCCATTTAGGAACATCGAGCAAAAGATAAAGAGGAAGCAACCGGAAGCGGTTAGTAAAAGAGCTGCCATCAGCTCCCTTTGGAGTCAAGGCCTCTCATCTGGCACTGACATGAACCGGGAAGGTGGCGAGGAAGCGGGACAGGCATCCTGAAAATACAGGCGCCTTCTCAAAAGCCTGAAATCAGCGATAGCGTTTGCACCTGCAAACTGCAACCCGTTCAAGACAACGGCGAATCTCCCATCGTTTTCAATGGCTGAGGAAGGCCACCCCCCCCCCAGGTCGCCGTGGTTCTTGTCTTGCCAGCCCTCAACTTCTTCCCACATTCTTCTTCATCAACACTTGACTGGCAAAGCGCGCGGGGGGGGGGGTTTCCTTTCTACCAACACAGCCAAGGAAGTGGCTCCGAAGACGGTGCCTCGTGGGAGGGCCCAGAAGCAGGTCTCTTGCTTGTCCCGAATCGAAAGCTGTGGCAAGAGGAGTCTGTCACGCGCGTCTTAAATCTGGTCGCTACAGTCGAGCAATATTACTTGGCGCTTAGCAGAACAGCTGGGGGCAGGCTAGAGCCCTGCAGTGGCAGTGTTTGACATGGATAAGACACACACACCCGCAGCGCCCGTCCTTCTCAGTGCCTCGGTTAGAAAAGATTCAGGTACAGTAGTCGGGTCTTCCCACTTCAGTCTGAGCAACATCGTCCCATGGACTCCGTTATGAGAGACATCTCTTTCCATCTGAAGTGTCACCCCCGTTGTCGCTATTATCATGGTCATAATTATTTAAGATAGCAAAAAGTGACCTGGTTGCAGCAGCATTTTTCCTCTCTCTCTCTCTCTCTCTCTCTCTCTCTCTTTCTTTCTTTCTTTCTTTCCCCCTTTCCCATATAAAGCCTTGCAGTATCGCCTCTAGGCTGAATGAGTTTGTGAAGCACCATTTGGCAGACATATCATATCCATTCAAGGAATTCTGCCCTTTCTGGCGTCATCTTCGCTACACCAAACTCGGAGAGTTACCCAGCGCACATCTCGACGAACTCGCGAGTGTGCGCACTCCCATTTTCCCTCTCCCCATCTCTCACGCACACTCAGCCAACAAAACCCTCCTAAACATACTCCTTTCCACCCTTGATTTCAGCCGAACTTCTTTGCAAAAGGAAATCTCTGTAGGCTCAAGGGGCAAAAGGGAAAGAACAACTCTGGTGGTTAGAGCGTGGTGCTGATGACGCCAAGGTCGCAGGTTCCAACTCCCTATGGAAAAGCTGCATAGTGTAGCATTTTGCAAGGGGGTTGGGCTAGATGACCCTCAGGGTCTCTTCCAACTCCATGATTCTATTATTCTAACATCGCATCCAAGTGGAGGACGATCTACTAGTTCTGCAGATGGCTTTTCGGCCATATTGACACAAAGGCGATCATTTCCCACACACCCCAGTCCTTCCTCACCCCTTGCAAACTTCCGTTCAGTCGCAGTATTCAAGGACAAGGCGTTATTACAAACCAAGTTAGCATTTTGCCCCGAACCATTTCCCCGTGTTGTACTTTCTCTTGATTAAATGCCTGTTAACCCTAAGAGGCTAGCAGAACAATCAACATACTTTCCCAATCACCATTTGGGGGGACGGGAGGTATTCCTGGCTGCGGATTACACAGCTTGTTTTGCTTTGGTCCTGGTTTGGGGTAGCGGTGGAGAAAGCAATTAAGTTACATTTTCCAAGGGAATGCATAAAAAGACTCATGGCTACAGCCTCGTGTTTTAAATAAATAAATAAGGATTGGGAAGGGGCAGAAAATCTTCAGTGCTTGCCTGACTGTTCTTCCTCCCTCTCTCTCTCTCTCTCTCCCCCCCCCCCCCACCTTCCCCTCTCCCGGGCACGTTATTCTGTATCTTTCAGCGTGTCCGGCTCTCATGATTGCAAATAGGCCTGTTTTCAAATGGAAATAAGACTTCCAAACTGATTATGTGTATTGAATCGGAGTCGCTCGCTAGAGCCTCTTGTTTAAAATGTATTGAAAAAAGGATGATGGCTACAGACCTCTGGAACCAGCGCGGAGAGGTCGATTTATTTTGCAACTTTTGGCCACTGGAGAATATTTCAGCAAGATAATTACGGCAGCCTGGGAGGGGGGCGGCGCCTTGGAAACACAAACACTCTCGCGTCTCGCCTTCCCTTCATCTCCATCTCTCCCCCGCGCGCACCTGCCATTTCCAGCTCCTAACCTCAAGGAACAGGCAATGTGTGTTGACTACCACACCCCAATACTCCCTCTCAAATATTGAGCAGGAGGAAGATAAACCGTGGTGCTGCTAGGGGCTGACCAGTGGCATCCTTAGTTCCCTGCCCATACAACTTATCATCTATAAATGGAAGACGGTAAGAAAAGAGGAAATAAAGTGGGGGTAGGGTAGAGCAGGATAAACCTCAAGGAAGATTTGAGTCTGCAGGAGAGGGGGCGTCATCCTCAAACTCTTGGGAATCTTCCGAGAGCTTCATCCACATTTATCTCAGGCTTGCAAGGCCATTACTATTCTCCCCTCCCCCCATTGTAAATGTCCGGGGATGAGGCTAAAATAATGTCACGCGCATGGACCTGCTTTCCTGTCCAGACAGTTTATTATGAAAGCACCGAAAGGCTCCGAAACGCAAGAGATTCTCCCCCACAAGCTGCAGATCAGCACCTTTGGAATTCGAAGCAACGAAAACTTCTCCAGCCTTAGGCACCATCCATTTAAAGCATGCGATTTCCCGCAAAGAATTCTGGGAACAACAGCTTACTCCTCACAGAACTACAATTCCCAACAACCTTAACAAACTACAGTTCCCGGGATTCTTTTGCGGAAGTCATGTGCTTTAAATGTGTGGTGTGCACCTAGGTACAGGCGTGGTCTGGCCTGTGAGGATTCGCAGACAACCATACTCCCTTGCGCGTTGCCAGCTGTCTCCCCAGACAGACTGGTCAGCAATCATAGGAATCAACTCCTAGGGGTCTAGGTCCCTTCGGGTCCAAATAAACTATTGGAGGGTCCCCCCCCCAAAAGTTGATAGGCATTGCCATTCAAATAGTGTGCATGCGCCGCATCCCGTGATCAATTATGTGGGCCGCGGCTTACCTCCCCCCCCAATAATATTTTATTCAAGTTGGCACCCCCGTCAGCAATGCTCCCCAGAAAGTGTTCCCTTGCAGGGAACTTGCGGCGGCCTCCTGGCAACTTCAGAAAGCGGCTGGTATCTCTCCAAGCGCGGGGAGCTTGGAAAATGAGTTTTGAATGGCAAGGGGTGAGAAATGTAACCGTTTGGTAGGACTTAAGACGGACATATGCCCGCTCCTGTCTTCCCCTCCTGCTTTTGTCCATCTTGCCTTCTTCCTTTATCTTGTCCACACTCCTCCTCCTCCTCCTCCTCCCCGCTAGAACTCTGGTCCAGCTTTCTCTCAGCTTCTGATTGGTCGGTGCCACTCGTGCGCTTCAGAATGGACAAGTGTGTAGCGGCGCGGTTAGGATGCATAAATGATCCATCGCCCACACTATGAATATTAATGAATACTTTTACCAGAGGGATCTGTGTGTGAGAGAGTGAGTGAGAGGGAGGGAGGGAGGGAGGAGGGGGTTGGGGTTCTTTCCTCCAAACGATGACCCTTTCAAGCGCAGAATGACGAGGAGCGATGAAAATATTTGGAAGCTCTAGGAAGCAGTTCATGTCCATATAGTGACAAAATATTTTTACATGTCACACATCTATAGCTGGGTGCGTCAAATTCAATTAGACGGCGGTAATTATGCATACCCGTGGTATACCTGATTAAAATATGCATATAAGGTACATAAGGTACTCCCACTTAATTTATTCAAGGGTGGTTGTGTAATGAAATTATCTTCCAGGGTTCAGATTCACTTTCAGGGTTGTACAGCCTGCGGAAATACTATAATAAACGGGTATACTATTACATTCTCAGATCAATTAAGACAAACCAGGGTAGGTAAGGGTTAGTGGCTAACGTGTAAAGAGTAGTTCCACAGACATAAACGGAATTACATAAGTGGAAGTGGTCCTTTTACGCCCAGACCAACGATGCAGTTAAACCTAAATAGTAGAATTCAAATCTAGGATTTCGGCTTAAATGCTTTATATTAAGATAATTCACAAGGTTATCCTATGCGTACATAAAGCTAAATCCACTGTATTTAATTAAGCTTATTGTGCATAGAAGTGCAGTTACAAGCTACCACCCTTTTATGTTTTCCTGGCAATAAGCACCATTGAAAACAGTGGGACTTACTTCCAACATAAACCTGCTTAAGAATGCACCACCCCAATCCTAACTAAGCCAAGATACTTCTGTTTATAGGGGCTGTAGCAGGGGTTGTTTATAAGCATATTCTGGGTTTGATTACTTTTTCTTAAAATACTAAGGTATCACGGTGATCGTATATGGTTTGCCACTAGTTAGCATCCCTTGAAGAGACCTGTACCTAAGCGCATGCGCACCTTTAAGCCTTACAGCCCATTCAACGTTGACCCGAATTCCTTGGGGGTAAGGACATTTGAAAGGATGCAGTCTCCTGCACACTGGGCTGCCAGGAAGTACCACTAAACTGGTAGATTTATGCATGGAATCTGACGACAAAGCTGCAATCCTACTTGCTTAGAAATCTGTAGGAAAACTTCGTTGATTTCGAAGGAGCAGAATGAAGCCCTCATCTTCTAAATTATTTTGGCGGGGCGGGGGTCAAATATTTTTCTCGACATGGGTTGTCAACCGGAGTGAAGGAAGTGAGCTGTAGTGCCATCTGTTATTTCCCTCTAACTGAAACCCTGAACATGCTGTGACCATATTTACTCTCTATTAAGTGGAAATATTACTAGAAAATCCCCTTTTTTGTTAACAGGATAGGCAATATTCTTTCTTATAATTACTAGAAGCTGTGTAGCTGAAGGACCAAAAGTTCTCGCCCGAACATGGAATTAGTAGTTGTTTTTTTGTTAAGACTTTGTTCTGGGTGCTTATAATCTAGTTTTTCAACAATTCAAACCTATGAAGTAAGACCCACTGAATTCAATGGTGTTTAATTCCAGGTAGCCTTAGAAGCGTGCTTCTTTACATGTTTGTAGTTGGGAAGGGGGAAAGAGCGACAGTTTATAACAAAGTTACGATGGACTATTCCAAAGCTAATACCACTTAAAAACCTACAACTGCATAGCTTCCCTTCATATGAGGAAGCTTGTTGTTTTACACGGTATTTACTATCCAGGCGAGGTTCCGACTTCTTGTTCACCACTGGAACTTCGACAGAGTTTAACACGCCTGAGTTTGGGCGCCATGCAGACAAAAATAATCCAAATCCTACTGACTTTAGTGGGCGAGTGAAGCCCACTTGGCCCACGTAGACCCCACGGAATTCGGCCCCCAAGTCAGTGTGCATAAGATTGAAGTCTCCAGATCGCTTGGCAAATGGATAAACTAGCCCTTTGCTTTACGGAATTCGGCCCCCAAGTCAGTGTGCATAAGATTGAAGTCTCCAGATCGCTTGGCAAATGGATAAACTAGCCCTTTGCTTTACCGCCCGTCCAAAATTCATAGTTATAACTATATTACATAAATATCGGTATAATATGGGAAGGCAGACAGAAAAACTTTGTTTCGATTTCAGTGATATCTCTGCATTTAAGCTGCTCCTGAGCACTCCTTCCCAAAACACACCAGTCTTCGCAACAAGAAATGGACCAATATGGTTCCAAAGTTCCAAACCCTTTTCTTAAAGCTGAGAGAAAGATGGAGGGACAGAGAGAGAGATATCTCTCTATGCACCCGAAGCGCTTACGGCGGAAATGCTAGGCGCTTCTGGTACTAGTTTGAAAATTCCATGAAATGACTAACTCTGATTATTCTGAACAGCTTTCTGTTTCGGCCGAAGTACTGTGAAACTACCCAGACTCTACCCGAAAGTCGAATTAGGGCCTTATTTTACTATGATGAGTGCTATGCTTTCAAAGGTGCGGAAGGTTTCGACGTCTTTTCGCTTGGCTTTCTTTACCCCAAACCACTTCAGAAATTCTGCAGTCATTCATTCAGCTTGAGAAATGCAACTGAATTTCCTTAAAATCAGTTTCACGTCTTTCCTAGAGACTGGTGGCCTAAGCTGCTATAGAGTGGGCGGGTGAGAAGTTTTCTCATGCACTAGTAACCTCGAAATCAAAGAAACAGTAAGCGAAGAACTGTTGGAAACCAGATCTACGCAGCTGCATTTTAGTCCGCGTTGAAGACACCATCGGGGCAGTGTTGACTACTTTTGAGGTTGCCACACTAGACATACTTAGGAATCGCACTGAAACCAGAGGACCTTCCCTCTCGGTTAAAATGTTTTGGATCCAGCTACAGATTTCAGTGCAAATCCAAAGAAAACAATCCTATCCGCGTCTACCGAGAAGGAATTCCCATCGAGTTCAGTGTCCTTTACTGCCAGGAAAGTAGGTACAGGATTGCTGCCTGATTGTGGCTGGATCGTGCCCAAGTATTGCAAAATTGCCCATCCACTTGTAAGGGAAACGGATCTCAACACTAATAGCGAACTCCATAGCCACCCACCCCCATGGGAAAATAAATTTTCGGCATCCTCATTCAGGAAAGAAAACTAAAAACAGGCGGCGGACAGAGAAAGCTACAAAAGCCGCTTGGGTTGTTTAACTTGAGTTGTTGGGTGTGGAGTGGGTTAGGAGTTGTCCCTTTCTCTACAACCATTCTTATACTCGCAACAGTACTGCCCCATTCAAAGGGAAAGACCAAAAATAAGGATGGGGGGTGTCTTCTAGCTAACAAACAAAAGCAGAAATCCGATCCAAAGCTCGGATTAGGAAGAGTCTTGGAGTAAGTCGGTTAGCAGGTCGCTAACAATCACAGTAGGACTCAGACCTCAGTTACTCCTCTGAGGTGTTACAGCCCCACCATCCCAGCCACCGTCCCCCCGCGGCGCCTCCCAGCTTCCACAGGTCCCCTCAAGGTGTCCGTACTTCTGGAGCCTTTCATTATGGTTTCAAAGACACGTCTTCACACAAAGAAGGGTGACCCCCCGACATCCCGACTCAGCAAAATTCTGGGCTAGCCTAGAGAGCTCGCAACGTTTACAGTCAGAAGAAAATTATCCAAATGGAAAGACCTTCCTGGTGACGTTACCAAACGGAAACCAAGCGGCCTCAAGAAGCATTAGATCTCAAGAAAACGACGGATCTGAGGCCCCCCTAGGGATGGCGACAGCAAAAGAGAGCAACTCGTTTGACCACGGGGAGAGCCAAGTGAACAAATTTTAAACCTAGCTAGCACCCCGCAAGCGGAAACATGGAAAGGACCACATAACTCCTTAGAAACAGGCCTCACAGACAATGAAACTTCCCAGCTAAAAGTGTCGACAATCAGGAAAGTCTGGCTGGAGGAAGGGACCCAACTAAAACCATGACTTCTGGTGTGTGTGTGCTAAGGTAGAAAAGGTAGCTCATTGCACCTTAGGCTGATGAAGCCAAATTTCCTTCCATTAGGATTAGGTCCCTTCAGGCGGGCCCAGAAACGGCAGACACCGTTCTTTCTAGAAAATAGTTATCTCTTTAACAAGCCTTCAAAGCAAAGCTGAGGAAGATAGACAGACAAACGTTTCCCGGCTGCAAAAAAAATCCGAAGCATACACACTTAGCTGTTTTCTTCCTGCACAAATGCTATGTTAGCTTGACACTCAGCGCCCTAAAGGAACGTGGAAAGAAGCCCCCTCTCATCTGCCAAATTCGCCTCCAAAAAAGTATACCTATCCGAGACACACTTACGAGGAAGTCAGTCCCACTGAAAGCTTTCCTCGTGGTTAAGTGCGTCGAAGATCGGGGTCCCAGCATCGACAGCCTTCTTTATCTCCTCCTGGCCACAGCTTCCGAGAAGAGGAGGAATGGACATAAAATGTTCGAGAGAGAGAAAGAGAGAGAGTTGACCTTACCTGATCTCTTCTGTGCCTGTTGTGGGGAAACAAACGCAAGCCATTTCGTGTTAATCACCAAATTGCCATAGACGAGAGTATTTCTGCTTTCCAGAACCGTTTGATAGCACAGACATCATATTTCCATTTACTGTGACCTCCCCTCTTCCCCCCACGCCCCCCCCAAGTCATCAGCAGACCAACTGGGCAGATAAGAAAGATGCTGTCAACTTTGCTCCAACTAGTTTACCATACAAGGATTGATCATCTTCACGAGCCACTCAGTGTTTACCTCCAAGTCCTCTTTTGTCCAAGCAGCCCTCAGCGACTCGACAAGAGCTGGTTCTCCAGCGAGGCCCTTGTGTACCTGCTGGCCTGACTGATCATATATATATCTCTACAGGCAGATGCTTTCTCTGGGGCTTTGCTTCATTCTCCAGCTTTTGCGAATGTTCAAAACAAACAGTCAGGCTGCACTTCCATGCAACATTTGTGCCTTCATAAGAACTGATATTGTGGCAGGATTCCTAGACGATACTCAGGGGGTGGGGGAAGGGAACTGGCCATTTTTTCCAATGGGTGAGTTGGGTGACATTTTCTCCCTTTAACAAGCAATCCGTGGAAAGCTCAAAACCTGGTTCTGAGACCAAAGAAGATCTTGGAAGAGAGAAGGTGGCTTGATATTGATCCTCAAATATGAAGAAGCTCTGAGCCATTATATGCAATTCCTCCCCTTTTATCTATGGGGTGTTTATAGTCCAATGGTGCAAACAGTGGCTAGAGTGGGACAAGCGGATAGAATAATATATTCCAACCCCTTGTCGTACTCTAGCTGCATTTTGCAGCATTTGATTAAACATCCCATAGATATAAGGCGAGGGAATGCTCTCTCCAGTACCCGCATAACATAGTCCAGGCGAAGAGATGGGAACAAAATAGTCAGCCTCCATTAGATCCCATTACCCATTGTGGTTGTTGTTGTTGTTGTTGAAGTCCACAGGCCTCTCATCATTTTTTTCATGTGGACAAGGATAGAACTTTCATGCACACCAAAAGCTCGTTTTTCTCCTTCATCGTTCCACTTTTAATGACTTTCCTTCCCTTTTCTCCTTCCAGTCACTCAGCACAACAGGCAACACCAATCTTACAAGGCCAGGGTGATTCCCCACCCCCACCCCTGGTGTAATACAGATTTTCCCATTTTAGCCTATGGACGCAGTATTAAGCACACTCATTTTAAAAACGAATTTCCCTGAAATCAAGGATGGTCCACTTCCAAATCAAACGCAGCTGGAACTTCGGCCTTAAACGAAATTATGCTTAGTGCAGGGCTAGTCCAAATTCTCAAAATATGTTTGGAGGGAAATTTCGATTAAAAAAAAAAATTTTTTTTTAAATAAACCAACAAACGAAACCATAATGGCTTGCATCAGTTCAAACAGAAGTATACCCTGGGGGGGGGGGAGTCTTTTTTTATGATTAAACCTCAATGCTATTACGTCATTTCTTTAAAAAAAGAAAAAGCGAGAGAACGAACTGTAATTTTGCTAGAGCCGTTTTGTTTGCATTTCTGCTGACTGATATGTAAATACAGTTTGAATTGTGTTTGCTTGGAGTCTAGAGGTCTATAAAGAGACGAATTCACCTTTTCTGTGGAACAAGCAAACAGACTTTAAACTAAGCCGACATCAGACAAAGTGGAAGCCAGTTTATTTAATCGAAACTAAATCTAGTCGCAGTAAGATAAGTCAGTGTACATTACAGTCATTACTCCCACCACCAAATATGTGTTTATTAGCTCGTCCAGATAAACTCGGTCCATTTATTTTCCCGAGGCTCTTCGGGACAAACACGTTTCCATGTTTTTTCTTCTAAGGCCTAACTTTAGGGCTGCGGAGGTGGGGGCGAGATAGGGGGGGCGAGACAAGAGACTACTAAAGTACCTTCAGGAATGCTGTTTTATAACCGCCTCCCTTCCCCTGTCAGTCTCAGTCAACAATTCATTTACTTCAGGAAAGAAAAAAGGAGAGAGAAAAAACAACTATAAAATTTGGAGATCCCTTAACACAGTTAAAGAGAGTTGTGAATTGTGGACACGTTATTTAAATAAGTTTTGCTTTTGTTTTTTAATTCCAAGAGCTGAACTCTACTGGGTGTGCCTCCAAACCGAGAGATTTATTATTGGCGAGCTTCTCCCTGCTGATTTCCCTTTGCCAAGACCCTCAGCGCAGTTATTTGAAGCTTTTTCATTTAGGAAGGGTGGAAAAAAGAATCACAAAAAAAGACACACTGGCGTTTGAAATGACAGCCTCGAGTGCTCCGTTTTGGGCTCCGCGGATGCTAATTTTAGCGCAGAGGTATAAAAGGCGACTGGGGGGGGGGGGTAGAGAGAGAGACCTGATTTAGAAAAGGGGGGGGGAGGAACAGCTGGAAATGTTTCTACCGCACTTGACCAAAGTCTCTCACTTTCTCGCTCTCCCTCTGTAAACAAGAGGACTACATTTTACATATTGCACCGAATATTTAATATCTCTCTGCTGACACACGTAACGAAGAGTTGGAGACGCATACATGTGCACATATCGTTATATCAAGAACCAAGCCTCGATCCCAGCCCCCAACCCCACCCTACCCTCGCCACCAGCCCTAGAGGGGAGCGGATTCTCTGCTTCGGCTGTGTAGCCGTTTCGTTTGCGCGGTGGTTGAAGCTCTTTCTGCCTGTACAATTCTCACCCCATCATTCACTTTTCTCTCTCTCTCTCTGGGTTCCTGCGCCCTTCACCCTTGCAGATATAAATATATTGGATATATCAAGCCAAGCTAGGATTACGTATCCGGCCAGGGCTCCTAAGCAGAGAATGATTAAACCCTTTTGCTTGATCATTATCCAGAGATGCCCGTAGACCGACGGTTTGCAGCGCGATCAGCCGAGAGCTTCACGTGGGCTCTGCCTCGCAGGCTGCTTTGGGTTTTGGTTTGTTTCTCCCCTGCCTACAACTCTCTGATGTCCGATGGGCAGAAAGCCGCTTTACTTGGATGTAAAGCCTTTTCGTTTTGCTCTCCCGCCCCCTCCCCTGGAAACTCCTTTTCTGAGCGCCGCCTGTTTCTTGGCTCGTGACGTCGTGACTTCTTCTACCGGCTTAAAACAACGGGAAAGTTATAAAACTATTCTCAGTTCATAGCCATCGACAAATCTACCTGGCCTGAATATTGTGCCCTCTCCCAATAAGTCGAACAAATGTTGAAAATCGGAAAGGGAGGGCAATATATATATATGCATATACGTATACACACACACACACATATATATATCTCAGACACCCCCAATACACTTTGTGTGTGCGCGCGCTTCAAGGTTAATTCAATTTACACGATACACCTCGTGCACAATAAACTATCGTTTTATTTTGATTATAAATAAGATGACTGTACTTTCCTTAAAATACAATTACATAGGAAACCTTTGTAGAAATGGTGTTTTTACAAGTTAATAAATCTGGACGCTCTTTACAAAGACTTGATATCCACCCACCCCCCCCAACCCTGTTAGTACGCTCCTCGTTAGCTTCCTTTCCCTGCATTAACAGCATCTTAAAAGCACCCTTTTGGGATTTCGATTAGTGGGTCTGCAAATATTGTCTTTCCTCTGCGAATGACGCCACTTGGATTTCCTTGTCTCCGTGCCTTGCTACTTATCTCGGGCAGGACTCCCTGTCGTCGTATTCTCTAGTTAATCGGGAATATAACATACGAATCGATCCTATATCTGTATGTGCTGATCAGTTTCCCCGAAACGTGGACCCGATCGTCCTTCCTGGGCCGCTTTCCCCGTTGAATTCAATGGGCCTTGGGAAGGAAGCTTACATTGCGCAAATTCGGCTCCCGAATTGCATTTTTTTCTTTTTCTTTTCTTTTTGGAGGTGATAGGAAGGTTGGGGAAATAGCAAAGGGCAATAAGAAAGATAAGTGATCTTTATAATTTATTAGAAACTCCTCAGGAAGTATATTTAAAGCCAAATATATCTACATAAGTTACAAGGGGCGGAGAGAGAGAAAGGAAGATAAACGCGCGCCAAATAATTTCACCGATCTGTGGACATCCATATTTATTTATTTTTAAAAAGTGGGTTTTCCTATTTTATTTTATTTTTCAAAAGTTTTGATTTGTTTGGTAGATCGTTGCTTGATATATTCCTTTTAATCAACAAAATAGTCAGGATACTAAAAACTATGGGTTTAGTCCAACGTTTTTGACAGCATTATACAGCTACAGGTTCACATCGAACATAAGGGGGAAGGGGAAGCTAAGCCGTGATAGCACCCGCGTTTCCATCCACCGTCTGGGCTGAAGGCCAGCGAAGGTTCTCCGTCTATGCATTGTTTTTGAAGAGTGTGTGTTTGTGGGGGAGGAGGGGGGGACGCTAAAGTTTTTGGGGGCGGTGAGGGAGGGGAGAAAACACCCACCCTTCGCCCCGAGGGTTTTTTGTTTTTTTGTTTTTCTTATCTGTACATACAAGCGTCCACTGGAGATCCACCTCACGCCGCGGGCACACGGTCCATCGTGGGTCTCAGGGGCCACCAAACTCCTCCAGAAAAACGCTCCGGGGCCTTCAGCAACACGGCAGCCATTTCACAACTTAAGAAGTCTGCTTCTGGTCCTCGCGTCTGTCCCAAGGACACAACACCCCACCCCACAGTTCTGATATTTTCTTTTTAAAAACAAAAACAAAACAAAAGCAGAAAAAAAGGAGAAGAAGGGAGGAAGTCAAAGGAGGAGGAGGAGGAGGGTGCGTGTATTTGTGTGTGTTTCTGTGTGCGTGTGTGTGTGCGTGTGAAAAAGAAAAGGAAGGGGTCAGCCCGTCGGACAAGGACGAGGTGGTGGGCCCCGTCGGGGCGGCCCCTTTCACCAGGTCCTCCCATATAGCAAGGTGGAGCAAGACATGGCCGTCCCATAGTCCGAGCTGGACGAGTTCAGGTGGGACAGAGCCGACACCTGGCTCTGGAGGGACGAGGGGCTGCTTCCCGCGTGCTGACCCAAGTCTGGCGACTGGCCGGCACTGCTGGCTTGGTGGCTCTGGTGCTGTCCCAGGCTGGCGCCGTTGGAGGCCACGGTGATGGCGGTGGCCGCAGCCTGCTGCTGGTGGTGGCCCTGGAGCGCCGCCGCTGCCGTGGGCGTGTTGGAGCCCGCCTGACAGGGCTTGCCGTCCTTGACCAGGACCGGGACGGCTACCCGTCGGGGCGAGTGCTGCTGTTGCTGCTGCTGCTGCTGGCAAGAAGCGCCGTCCTGCTGCATCTGTTGCTGCGCCGCCTTGTCCTTGGCCTGCCGCTTCATCTTGTAGCGGTGGTTCTGGAACCAGATCTTGACCTGCGTGGGCGTCAGGTGGATCATGCTGGCCAGGTGCTCCCGCTCGGGCGCCGACAGGTACTTCTGCTGCTTGAAGCGCCTCTCCAGCTCGTACACCTGCGCCTGCGAGAAGAGCACGCGGCGCTTCCGACGGGGCGTGCTCTGCAGCGGGGCCATGCTCTTGCTCACGTCGCCCAGAGAGCTCAGGCTGCCCATGCCGCCCATGTTCATCCCCGACGATGGGCCCATGAAGCGGGAGACTGTGGGAGGGAGGGAGGGAGGGAGGGAGAAACAGCGGGGGAAGGAGCGTTAATCAGCGGAACCAAGCGCAAAGCCCAGGAGGAGAGACTCCGGCAGACCCGCGGGTAGCGGGCTCGGCCCGCGCGCCCGGAGGCCGAATCCGGTTATCGGGATCCAGATCCACAAAGGGGGGAAAAGGCCATTGTTGACACGTCCCTAGACATGATAATAACAACAACAACCATAATAAATGCTAAACAATAATATCTGGTCAAATCCCCACAACACTAATACCAGTTTACATCGATACCGGTGAAAATGTCAACGTGCAAGATGCTGAAAAATCAGCAGAAATCCGTTTCTAAATCGGATTTGAAACGGATAAGGTATCTGGTGACTTTGTAGAGTACGTTCTCCACCCTGTAACCCTCCCCCCCCCTGTCTAAAACAAGAACAAAAAAATATTCTCGTGGCGAAGTGGCAGAAACGGCCAGCGAGGAGAATTCAAATTTAGAAAAAGAGACATTTTGCTGGGGTGTACATTCCAGCGTTTTCATGCATATCTGTCTATCTGTCTATCTACCTCACACATACATTCCTGCATACATTAAGAAAGGATAATCTAAGGATAATCTAAGAACCATATACTCCACTTTTGCAACGCTGTTTACACCTTGTAATTTGTCAAAAAAATAATAACCTGTCAAAAAATAATAAACGTTACTTCCCCTCCCTTTTCACATCCTTTATGGGTTATCTATTTCTCTCCGTTTATTATTTCCCTTAGACGTAGTCCAGAGCCTGCCTTCGTACTTCTAAAGCAGATCCAATTCATTTCGCACCTGTTCAGTTTTTATTTACACTTTAAAGGGCCACTGGAACCTCATCGTCTTCACGGACTCTCGCCTTAGGGTTTTATTTGAACAATTTGTTTGGCGTCCAAACATTTTATTATTTCCTATATTCAAGCGCGCTCCCTCGCACGTTTTCTTTTCTTCCGGGCGCGCATTATTCTTTATTCGTAAGTCCCTTCCTTCCCTCCTGGTCTCAGCCACCCACATTTGTCCAATAAAACGCTTTTCCTCTCTTTGTGAATGCGCTTAGCCGCTGAGATTAATCATAAGGCGCAAGAGATGCCCCTGACTCCCTCCAGCCAAAACCAGGAGCAGACCAGAGCCCAGGAGTCCAGGACAAGGTCAGAAACCGGTCGCAATTTTTGTTGTTGTTATTATTAATACACAAAAATTGGGGGAGTGGGCGGGGGGAGCAACATCCAGACCAGCTTCATGCCAAATGCACCCCCTCGCGCGCATCCCCGCTCTAACTGCTGCCCCACACTCCCCCGTCTGCCTGGGACCGCGCGCCCGCGCCACGGGGAAAGGTGGAGAGAGAAGGAGAAGGGGGGAAAGCTCGGAGCACTTACTTGTGGAGAAGCGGGGGTCCGGATTCGCCCCGTACCAGCCGGTGGCGGAAGCGCTGTTCCTCATGGTGTCCTGGTAAGGTGGAAGGTCTCCCATGTTGCCATTGCAGTAGCCCCCCATGGCGGTGTGCGAGAGCTGAGGGACCCCGGCGGCTGTCATGTGGTAGGCAGCGGTGACCGTCCCGTTGTGGCCCATGGGGTGCTGCTGCATGGCCGGCTGCGCCACCTGCGACTGCCTGTAAGCTGCCAGAGGAGCGCCCAAGTTACTCCCCTCCATGGCCACTTTCTTGTAGCTTTCCTCCAAGGGGCTCAAGATGTCAGACACTGAGAAAGGAGTCGTATGCTTTGGGCTCATCGACATGATTCGGCGGCTGGGGGGAGAGGAGGGAAAAAAAGGGAAAGGGGAGGCAAAACTCTCTCTCTCACTCTCTCTCTCACTCACTCACTCTCTAGCCTTTTTTTTTTTTTTTTTTTTTGCCAAATATTCTGGTGTGTTGCCTCCACGCCGATCTTGTTGGATGAACACGTAACCGAGTGGACCAAGTCCGCCTTAATTGGATTGAGTGGAGGCTCAGAGCTGCCTTTCGTTTGTTTTAGCCAGACGCCAGGTTTTAGGCTGCCACCAGAGGCGGGGCATAGGCACTAAAGCAACAAGACAATAGAACCCCACATCTTGCCCGAGATAATTAGCGTACATGCTGATGACAAGGTAAACACCTTTTAAGTTTCCCCCCCTCCTTTATTTCTCAGGCTTTCCCACCCGAACCACCTGCCCACTCAGCCTTTATTTTTAATTATTTTTAATATATATATATATATATATATATATATATATATATATATATGTATATATCATAAGCCTTAAAAAAATTAAAAATGCAACGGTTGAAAGGGAAAGTCCTGCCTTCTCCCCTCCCCCGAATCAATCGGTTTATGGATTTATTGTTCGGGAGGGGTGCGAATCGAACCCTAAGGCTGGAGATGGGGCTCTAAAGAGGTTCCAATATGGAGAAAGGAGGGTTGGGAGAGGCGCGGGGGGGGGGGAGCTTTATTCCTTCCCCCGCCCCGCCCGTGGGCGAGTTTCACAAAAAGGAAGCCCGTTCGGATCCTAAGCCCTCTTTACCCACTACCACCCAACTACCCACCCACCGCCCCACACGCTCCCCCCATTCACCCCACACACCTCCTCCTCCTCCTCCTCCTCCTACCTCAGTCTGAACGAGGAAGGTCAGGACTGAAGGACTGGATTTAGCCACCACCAAGCACCACCATCACCCGCCCCCGCCTCCCCTTCGTAAGCACCCGAGGAAGAAAAGAACAGTCTCTGTGTGAAATAGCACCGGGATGGAGCGTTCCTACATCGCCAAGTTGGCAGGAATCCGCTCTCTGGCCAGACATTGGACGGAGCCTCGAGAGAGGCGCGGAGGGTTGTCTAGAGCAAACTACTTGTGCCTTATCAGCGCTGCTTAGGAGGCATAAGCTATAGAGCCTATAGGAAGCTTATCTGTCCGAGGCTCCCAGCGCATCCCCTCCCCGCCCGCGCCGCCCGCGCCTCGCCAAATATATGTTCTCTGTACATGCAATCATCTGATCGTTTTGTCTAGCTCGTTACTCCGCAGGCAGATGGAAGCTGGAACTTTGGGGTGGGGGTGGGGGATGTTGCGCGGGGTGGGTGGGGGGGATAGAAATGTGTGTAAAGCAATTGTATAAGGATGATGGGCTGCTGGAAAACACATTAAAGCTAAGAGCCCGTTTGTTATTTTCCAATAGGAACCGTGTCACGCACTCCTCCGGGCCACGTCTAAAGCTTAAAAGCAGCTTCTCGGGTTATTTATGAATCAGAGGCGCCAGGGATGGAAAAGACCTGTTAGGTCATCACCCTGCCAGTGGAGAATTGTGTCTTTCATTTCCTAATATTCCGCTCAGCCTAATTGCGGCCACCTCGGTGTCAAGAGAAATCGAGAGCTGCCTGGGGGACGGAGGCTTGAAGGCGGCTCCACCACGATCCACAAGCCGGTTAAGGCGCGCTGCTGGGGGTGGAGGGGGAAGGGAGCCTCGAGGGGCACGATCCTACGCCCCGCTCAAGCGGGTGGAGGATTTCCCCGGTTGATTTTAATGGGCATGCGTGGGTGTGTCGGATCTGCCTCTTCATAATGGCTCCGTTCCAAAAAGGTCTGCTTAGGCGGCTCGTCGATCCAGGGGCGCGCGCCCTTGCTCCAAGCGATATTTAACACGCGCAAGTTCCGCAGGGAAGGGAGGGAAGAATCCCATCGTTAGAAGGGAAGGCGAAAGGCGGTGGGCGGGCAAAGAAGAAAAGGAAAATAACGCAAAGTGGGGAGGGGAAACTAAGCCCCTTCCTCACCCAGGCCTAGAGCGTTGGCACCTAATTTAATAAAGCGATTCTTTCAAGCTGAAGGAAATAGCAAGGCAAGGGAGGGGGGGAATTAACTTGGTAGGGTTTTTGGTTTTTGGTTTTTTTAAAATAATAATAATAATAATAATAATAATAATAATAATAATAATAGAGTCTCAAATAACAGTTAGGTCCTAACAGTTAAGTAATTGCCCCTGGTAAATATGTTGGCGTCTCTCGGCTGGGGTTGTGCTTTTAAAACAAATAAATAAATAAAGGCGAAAGTGCACTTGCAGCTACCCGGGGATAACTAAATATCTTTGTCTAAAGTGGCGGCGTAAATGGCCAATCGCTTTGTCACTGGCTCGATATTAGTGCCTAAGGATCATTTCCCTTCAATTGGGAACCTCTCGTTGAGGAGGCAAGAAAGCGCTTAGGAGAAAAGTAGGTGCCCACAGAGGAGACTTCCCAGCCTTCAAGTCGAAGCCTGCGCGGTGATTATACTTTGCCGCTCGGCAAGAGGTGAGCTTCTCCACGCCAATATAATTGCAGCAACTCCCCCCCCCCCATCAGCCCCTCAGTTTTCCCCTCGACTTCTCCGGCGCCAAGATACAGATAGCTGCGTCTTAACGCTGCAGTCCCAAGCGCGGTCGGAAGTCGATGCCGTGGAAATGAATGGGACGGACCCACACCCCAAGTTGAGGTGTACAGGGCGAGGGATGCTTTAGGCTAGGATCTGACGCGGCGCTTACGGTGGAAACAACTTTCACGTGTGTGAACCGCGTACAAGTAACGCACCGCCCTAAATAGATTTCTTGGAAGGCAACCAAAGGGAACTTCGTTCCCAAGAAGTTTTCTTCGCATCGGAGAGAGTATCTGTTTTTGGGTTTCGGGGAGTTTCTGGATTCGTGAGGAAAAGGGGAAACTTTAAAACTTAGAAATCTGGGCACTTCTGAGCCCTGTTTTGACGCAAATGCTGGGAAGGGGAAAGGGGGCCGTTCTGCTCGCCTCTGAGTCAATGCGCCATTTCTTTCTTTGCTTTTTTGGGGAAATCTATTCACCGAAGTGATTAAAATAATTTAGTTATTGGGGAATCGAAAGTTATTTTTCCTTTCCCAAATGTATTTTTTAGAAGTGATTGCTGATTTCATGACTGTTCGGCTAATAATTATAATGAGAATGCAAAACACATAGTAACACCAAAACTAGTTATAAGGTCACAAAACTGTATGATAAAATACCGAGGGGTGAATTTCAATATCTGTTACGGTCATAAATTCAAGCTGTAGCACAAAGACTTTATAATACCTGGTTGTACTAATGACTCTTTTGATTTCTTGAAAATATCTCATCTCAACTTTTAAATAAATACGTTATATACAGGACTGGCATACTTACTGGGATAACGGCTTTTAGATTCCTCCCTCCCTCCTTTTCCTACTTTTATATACTCAATAACTTGATCGTTTTAAGGAACTGAACTCAGTTCACTCTACTCATCCAAATTGTTTACCATTTTATATATATTTAAAAATGTCTAGCAGCAGCTCAAACCATTAGGATTGTTCAGTAAACATTTTAGGATGCATTAGAGACAGAGGATACGCACACGCACATACTATATACTCACGCACAAATACACATTACTAGAAAATATGGATCTCGAAGGCTTCCTTACAATTAAACGAATCTGCCAACGTGTACTGCAAGGTAGTTCCTTCTTGAGCAGTGGAAGATGACTCTGTTGTTTTGTGATATATACAACCAGCATGCACTGATATTATTTGTTTTCTCGTTTATTTCTTGTAACGAGTGTGGATTTCATCATCTTCTAAAGCCCAGGCCCGCTCGACTCCAATATTTTCTTGGGAGTGCTTCTTGGGGTGGAAAGGTGGATATTTCGTATGTGCTCCCCTTTAGGCGTGCCTTATTAAGTTTGTTTATTTTTTAAAAAAAATGTGACCGTTTTCTTGGTGAGGAAGAGGGAATACCTGTCCACCGTGGGACTTGGCTATTCCAGATAGGAATGGTTTGATCATTCTATCTTCACGTGAGTGTCATGCGGGAATTTTGTCATAGAATTAAATGGGAATTTTGCAATGGAACTAAACAGGAGGTGGATCGCCCCCTGAGGGAAGATTTTCAATGATACACCCTGAGCCCCAAACCAGTTGAGCCGAGGCGTTTGAACCGAGGCCGATTTACGGGGCCCCGGTCATATTTCCACCCCGTTCCTGAGCAGCTTTACTTGGTATTGGAAGTAGTTTCCCTTGATTTAAAACAAAACTGACCTCCAGCATCAGGGAACTTTGATTTTGCACCATCGATCATTTCCGCAGATCGATTCGTTACAATGTCCATATTAAGATGGACCGACTCCTTAGCAATTTCGTGGACTCGGACTGGACTACTCTGGAGTAAACGGGTGGCACTGACCTTTACTCCAGAGTAGCCCTGGTAAAATTTATTTGACCTGTGGGGATTGAGCGGAGAGCGGCTCGTTCTTAATTTTAGCCCTCATTCGCATTTGGAAAGCCGGGCGTGTCTTCATAGCCTGCCTCTTAAACCGAATTAAGTTCCGCTAAAGTGAATCGGGTTTACTTCCCGAAGTACCAGGCGCTGTCAGAGGCAAGCCCGTTCACGCTCCTCCGGATCGGCTATCTGCTTTCCCACAGCTAATCAATCCAATTTAATCTCTCCTCCTCGAACTGGCGAGGAAAGTTTCCTTTGGAAATCTCCCTTTCCAGCTAAATTTGGAGGGAGCCTGTCTTTGCACAAACCACCGACGCCTTCCTTCTCGGTGCTCACTGCTACTAGCCTAATCACACTTTATACTTTCACCTGGCTGAATTAACACCAATCAGTCAATAAAAAGAAGAAGGGAATGCAAAAGTAAAGAGAAAGGAGGAGGAAAAATGCAATGCCTTTGGCCTGCTTAAAGGGTTTCCCCCTCGGCCCATGCCCTTCAGAAGAGTCACTGTCTCCCAAACCTCCCCCCCCCACCTCCCGGTGTCTGCAAAATGCTTTTGATTTACTGTCCGACGGCTTCAATAGTTTGACCCCACAAAATCCGACTGATAACTCTCCACGTTGGGTGGAAAGGGGGCGGGTGGGGAGGAGAAGAGGGGAGGACTTTCTTACTCAAACGGTGCCAACCTCAACGCGGACGGTGCCCCCCGAACCTGCAGCGTCTTCCAGGCTCCTCCACACCAGATGGCGGGGACTCAGAGGAGTCGTTTCTCGAAAGGAGCTCACCGGGGCTCTCCGGAGAGAGCTCACCTCCCACCCCCCCCAGGCTCCCCTTGCCGCCCTTCAGTGTAGCTGCCAAGCGCTTTCCAAGTGAATGGAGAAAACTGGCCATTAAAAGCGGGGGCGGAGAGGGGCTGCTTTAAATGGGCAAGCTCCGACTAAATTGTAAATTGTGGATTCTACTGACAAGGCCGTTTGGGGGCTGCCGTGTGAAGGACCCCTGAAGGGAGTAGCCACAATGACCGGGAGGAGTGGATTAGAAAGTGGTATTTCTACAAAGGTTTGGGAGGAATGGAGGCGCTGCTCTGTGCTAAAAAGGAAGGAAGATAAATAAGGAGAGAAAAGCCTTAATAAAACAAGGTATCTCTTAGAAGTCGCAACGCAGTAGGTTGGCTTTAATTTTTCCCCCGGCCGCACCCGAAATAGAAACAGGACCAAGGTCCTGCTGTTCAGCAGGCCTCAATGAGGCGGTTAATTCAGACCCCCGACAGAGGATTTCTTGGCTAGAGGTCAACCCCTCCTTAGGAAACTTTCCTTCCAAAGTGAGTGTGCTTAAGATGGCGTTCTTCGTTGTGAATGCTAGAGACGCTCTTGCTTAAATTAAGCACCCGCTTAGGCACTTAATGAATAACGCCCTTAAACCAGAGTGGTCTCGCCTAACGTCTTCCCAAGACATTTATTTCCTTTCAGCTGGGAGGGTTCAGGAACACTTTATCAATTCTCCCCGATTGTGCAGAGGCTGGATTTCAGGAAGCGCCCCCCCCGCCCCCCCCGCCTTTCCAACAGGTTTCATCACAAAGCAAGCCAACCTTGTTGGACTTCGGCTGAGGAGCAGCTACCACATTTAAACACACGGAGGTTGGACTTCACCCATCCCTTCAGGCTCCCCCCCCCCATTCTCTGTTTCCTGGGAGCAAACAGTTTAGGGTGGATGTCAGTCTCATAAGTGGCGCAGTTAGATGATTCCTAGACTCTGGACAATCTGAAGCCTGCCTCCACCTTTTGAGGCTGAACTCTGTGTGTTTCCAAACGTTGCTCCAAAATGACCCAAGAGTGCCTTCAGGGACCCTCCTGCTCAGTCTGCTGAATGGAGCCCTAGGCTTCTGCCCGGAAGTTCTGCCCTGACGGTTCCCTGAGCGCCACTGAAACAAGGAGAACGAATTCCGAGTCTGAGCTGTTTTTAGAACCACTCGTTCAAATCAGGGGGCTGGGGAAGCGGGTTTAAGTGGAAGAGTCCTGACCAAATTGCAAACTGAGGATTCTATTGAGGCTGCAGTCTTAACGGCCGCTGGCGGGAGTAGCCACAATGGACTGAGCTGGATTATTGTGGAATGAGTGCCACCCTCACTTCCCCAAAAGATCTGTGGCTTAGCATTGATTTTGGAAGAAGCCGGAGAAGGCACAGAAAAAACTCAATATGGAGGCCAAATGGCCGAAATATTGGGAAATTTTGGAACAAGATGGAGACAGAATAAAATTGCAGAGTTTTGAGAAATTGAAAAATAAAGTGCGAGACTGGCTCCATTATTACCAAATAATGAAGGCATTCAATTTGGACAAAAAAGTTGGCTTCCAGGTGGAAAAATCAAAATTGGAAACAGAATTGTTAGACTCAAATATCAAGAATTTGTCAAGAATGTATAACTTGCTGTTGAAATGGAACACTCAGGATGAAATGGTGAAATCAATTATGATTAAATGGGCACAAGATGTTGGACATAATATAATGATGGCTGACTGGGAACAGTTATGGACCACAGGTATGAAATTTACGACATGTAATGCCCTAAGAGAAAACTTAATGAAAATGATTTATAGGTGGTACATGACACCAGTCAAGCTTGCAAAAATTTACCATCTGCCCAATAATAAATGTTGGAAATGTAATGAGATTGAAGGTACATTCTTTCACCTTTGGTGGACATGCCCAAGGATTAAGACATTCTGGGAGATGATTTATAACGAAATGAAAAAGGTATTTAAATATGCCTTCCTGAAGAAACCAGAGGCTTTTCTCCTGGGCATCATCGGCCAATTGGTGCTAAAGAAGGATAGAACATTTTTTATGTATGCAACAACAGCAGCAAGAATACTTATCGCGAAGTATTGGAAGACACAAGATTTACCCACCCGGGAAGAATGGCAGATGAAGTTGATGGACTACATGGAACTGGCGGAAATGACTGGCAGAATCCGAGACCAGGGAGAAGAGTCGGTGGAAGAAGACTGGAAAAAGTTTAAAGATTATTTACAGAAATACTGTAAAATTAATGAATGCTAGGAAAATGTTGGAGTGAAGTTATATGGCTTTAGTAGAAATGTTATAAGGAATTAAGTATAAATAGATTAATAGAGTATTAAAGGGAAAAATAAGGTTAGAATGTGTTAAGATAATTATAGGATAGAAAACAGAGAAAGATGGAAAGGAATTGCTGAAACAGTTAACAGAAGTGGAATACAAAAAGGGAGGTGTGAGGAGGTCGCGGAAATAAGTGAATGAAAGATAAGATATTGAAATTATTTGATGTGTTGGTGTTGTGTGGTGTTTTTGTGTTGTATTGTATTGTTCTTTTTTTGTAGTGTTTAAATTGGGAAAGTAATAAATATTATTTAAAAAAAAAAGATTTTGGAAGAAGCGAGCTTTGTTTGACCTCAGCTGATAATCTCTTCCACTGAAAATCTATGTGATTGCTTCCACACACGTTTATAGGGGTCTTGGTCTTCCCCCTGTTACATTCCCCCTGTTTCGATGTGATTTGCCTCATTCGAGGTACCTGGAACCGGAAGTGGAGAAAACGTTTCTCTAGTTCTCATACGTTTCTCTGGTGCAGTGGCGTAGTTTGGCACATTTAGACACTGCTCTTTAATGGTGTTGTTTTATTATCTCGATGGTTAAGTTAGCGCAATTGCTTCACTTAATGGTATTATCGCCACCCGCTATTTTTATGGGTACAACTTCACTTGCTTCAAAATGTGGTAAACGGATTGTGGGTTTGGGGAGCGAGGGTCTTCTTGCTTGTTCGCTTGTTCTATTGAGTGGGCTGCTGGGTTTTTGCCCGGCCCAGTTTTGCCCTAAACCTGCCACTGCTCCGGTTGTGAAATCCACATACCTGATACCCTTGTACTCAAGTAGAGATTCTGAGTTTGTACTCCATGAGTAAACTTTTCAGAGAAAAATTGAGGTTAGAACTCCCCACTTCTGGAATTTAGGACAGTCCCAATAAAGCAATGGGCTGCACTTGAGAGAATTAAAGTCGGAATCAAGGCTGCAGCACCATAACATTCCACTTCAAAACGCCTTCGTGGAAAATATGTCCGCATTGAACGGAAGACTATAGGAAGAAGAACCCTGATGACTCATACCCAAGGTCTATCTTGTCCAACATCGTGTTCCCACGGTACCCAGAACAATGCCTATGAGAAGCTCACAAGGAAGGGCGTGAGCGCAAGAGCAGCTGTTCCCCAGCAGCTAAGGCATCTCACCTTGGAGACCGGAGGTGGTGCACAGCTATCATGATGGGACCTCTTCCTTCTAAGTAAACTTTTAAAGATTGCCATGTCATTCAGGTTACTGTGGCAAGAACTTTCAAAGGCACCTGCGTCCTGCTCCTATGGCATCTTGTATTAATTCATCAGGACTGTCATCGTGGGCCATTAGGCTGTCCTGTTTAGATTGATTGTCTTTGGATACAAGCAACCTAAGTAACCTGAAGGTGCATGTTATGTTGAAACCAAAAGGATGGTCTGAGCTTTCTGAAGGCAATGAAAGACATATCCAGCAGGCTCTTCTTATGTTATTGTGTTCTCATACATCTAACTAATACATAGTTGATGCTCCAGAAAGCAGCATGCTCTCCCTGCTAGTTCTCCCTGCTAGTTCTCAGTTTGGGCTGAAGTAACACAGCCCAGGAACAGGTGTGTCACCTCACCTGTTTATGCGAACTTCAGCACAGAGCGTCTCTGTACCCATACCACTGCTTCACCCATACAATGAAGTAGGCTGCTGCCGCCTGCAGTAGCTCGTTTCATGGCTAAAGAATCAGGCAATACCAAAGTCAGAAAATGAAGAGAAAAGAAGAGGGAGAGGGAGAGAAATGGGGAGAGTCTTTAAAGCATAAAAATGCATTGTAGACAAGCTTGTTCTGGATCCCGGAAGGATGTAGTTAGTTGCGAGAAATTGTATTTCTTTATTCCAGCGAATAATAAAGCAGAGATATTAATTTTGGCGTCCACTTTCGTCCACCCACAGTGCTATACCAATGGCAGTTCCTGCATTTTACGAAGTGGGCTGCAGTCCGCAGAAGCTTCAGTCTCAATGCACCTGTTGGTTGCCAGAAGAAGGCTTTAAAAAGAAGAAAGGAAAAAGATGGCTGGGAGGTTACTCCGTAAGAATGAAGGCACAACTAAGTCCGCCTTGAAGCTCTTGGGGGTGGTGAACGCTTCAGCCGGCGAAGCAGGATGCTCTATGGTCAATGTAACCCTCCCCCACAGTTGCGTTCAAAATAAGTCACTTTATTATTTCATTATTATTATTTATTAAATGTCTATACTGTACCGCCCTTCACCCGAGGATCACAGGGCGGTTTACAATGTAAAAAACACAAAAATGCATACCATAGTAACAAACAAAAACAGTACCCCCCGCAGCAATTTAAAAGATCATAGATGGTTTAATTAGCCAAAGGCCTGGGAGAAGAGAAATGTTTTCGCCTGGAGTCTAAAGTAGGACCTTTTCGGAAAGTTAACAGCTAAAACTCTCCTCTGCAAGATAGTGAAATCGTCAGCACGCACGCACGCACGCACACACACACACAAAACACCGCCTTTCCTTCTCTGTCAGTCCCAGATATGACTACATTCCAGAGGCACCAAAGAGAAAAACAACCGAAGGGAACAGAGAAGAGGCTGAGATGCTGCTTGCTGCCGCGCCGCAGAAGGTTGGCCAAGAGCTCTCTCGGGCTAGGGACCTGCCCAGAAAGATTGAGGAAGAGCCGTCGTTCAGTGATGGGGCACATGAGTTGCATTCCAGGTCCCATCTCCAGCATCTCCACATTCGGCTGGGACAGTCTCCTGTCACCTCTAGATGAGCTAGATGAGTCCAAGGTCTGACTGCATATGGGGGATAGTTGGGTTGTCCTTGTTTTTATTTTTCTTGTGTATTTTGTGTTTTTATGTTGTGAACCGTCCTGAGATCTGTGCGTTTAGGACGGTATACAAATTTAATAAATAATAATAATAATAATAATAATTATCCAGGGTCTCTCAGGAAACATGCGCTTCCAGCAAGCACTGCCTCCGTGAGCAAAAGTCAGCCACCAAAACAAAGCAAGAAAAACCAACAGGACCACTGGGAAATAGCCTTTTCCTGCAGAATACCACCAGCTACTTAACAAAGCCAGCACGGTGTAGTGGTTAGAATGCCAGACCAGGCCCTGGGGAACCTGGGTTCAAATCGTCACTTGACGGTGAAATTCACGGGATGACCACGGACCAGTCACTGTCTCTGAGCCTAACCAACCTCATAGGGTTGCTGTAGGGATCAAGTGAGGAGTAGGAGAACCATGGACACTACTTTGAGCTCGGAGAAAAATGTGAGATATAAATGCAATAAATACACTATATGGCATTGAAGTCAGTGGCTGCTTCCCCGGGGTGAACAGTCAAAAAGTGGTTGTGAACATTTTCCTTGGGAATGGGTCTAATTGGGTTTATGGGCTGTAGTTCTAAAGACAGCTAAGTCTCACTGGTCAGATTTTAGTACTGGGTTCCTGTTTCGTTTAGGAGCTGATTCACACATACATTGCACATCCACGTGATTTCTCTTTACGTGATACCGGAGGGAGACGAATACAGCCTCCTCATGCTGCTGCAAAAAAGAGAATGGAACCGAATATGGAACCGAAAGGGCTAATATAGATGTATGGTGGTTATCCGTTTCTATGGAATAAAGCCCACTTCACCAGTTGCGTGGGGCACATACGTACATATGCAGGGCTAGAGAGGAAATAATTCAGTGGGTATGGCATGCAAGAGGTAGAGAGGTCTGTTAGGTCTCTATGCAAAGCTCAAACGAATACAAGGTGAGTGACTCTTCCCCGCTGCAGTTCATTAACTGTAGCTGCGCACTTGCTGGGGAGCGCAATGTGTGACTCGCTCCACTGACAGCCATTGTTTCAGGTCAGATGACTTGCCACCTGCGCTCTAGTGATGAAGCAGTAACATCGGGGCGTCAGTTGCAGTCAATAAGTTATGGGGCGCCATACGTGTGAAGGAGACCATGACACAGTAACCAGTGAAGGAGACCATGACACTGAGGCACAGTGCGGTCCGCGTGCCCCAGTTGCCTTCTTGGCATCGCCTTCTCCTTCGGAAAGTAGGTGACAAGCGTTGCCCCTGGACGACTCGCGGGCAAGTGCCCGGCAGGCAGGGCTTTCAAAGGACTACGAGCTCAAGTCCTTCAGGCTCGGAGGCCCTTATCTTGTTCCTTCCATCCACTCTTTCTTCCAGACCCACACCTGACGAGCGCCACCAAGGCTTCACCTTGCGTCTCCACCCCATCCCGTGGAACTTTATCCGGGAAGGATGCAGCAACTCACTGGCGAAGTGGTAAAAGCACTCTGCACATGGCCAGTCACTTTGGTAACATTTCATATCGCTCGGAGTTAGGGACTCTTTCAAAGTAAGTTTCTTGACTGAGCTCTGGGCACAAATTGATCGAAGGAACAATGGGGCGCAGTTCTTTACAGCTAGTCCGCCACTTCTTTGGTTTCCAACTGCTTTGCCTGCTCAGCAGCCCCTCAGCTACTCTCTGTCCCTTTCCTGCTCCAGATATATCTATAGGTACCCTACCCTTCCTCTACGGTCCATTCCTGCCATTCTTTCCTACCTGGCAGTCTACAGAGAGGCAGGCTTAAGAAGGAGCTGCAAAGGTGTGTCTGGCACTTGTGCCACCAGATAACAATATTTATTGCCCCTTTCCAGTCTCATTTCGCCTCAGATATACCAGATCTAGGTCTTAAACACAGAAGATCCCAATGGTCCTCTTTTAAAGCGGCGGGTTTGGATTGGATCCTGTTATCTTCAGTTCCTTTTCCCTCTTCCTGCAAACTTATGCGCGCTTTACAATATGCAAAGCACCGATTTCTTCTTCAGTGTATCTGTTTATCATTCGGCTGTCGGATTACATGGAAACAAACCGGAGAAGGGGAGGTCTTTCTGCTACTTCTGCCCGATGCCTATTTCAGACAGCAGAGTAGCAAGGCTCCTGCCTAAGTTGCCGACGGCTTTTCCCCCTAAATGGCTCCAGCGCATTTGGAACACAGCTAGACTTAGACTACCGACGATAACTGGGTGCATATTCCAGCCAGAGCATTCTGTGGAGAACCTGTGATCCTCCGGATACTGTTGGACTCCAGCACCCATCGTCCCTAACCAGCATGACCAATGGTCAGGGATAATGACGCTGTAGTCCAGCAACATTTGGAGAACCACAGGTTCCCCACCCCTGGAAGTGACTGTTCCAGCTTACTGTGGGCGAGCGTTCCACAGACAACAGTGCGTAGTTTTTAAGAACCTGCTACTAGTTTATTTCGCAGTTTATACTCACCTCCTCGATTAATCTACAACAGGCTTAAAAGTAATAAAATACAATATTCCTCCGCTATCTTCTGCGTAGGTGTTGGCATCTATTCAGTGTGTGTTGGGTGTGTAGGCAGGCTGAATTAAATCTGAAAACCCCAGATAATCTGCAGACTATGACCACTTTCCAGCAGCTCCACAGGACTGTAAGACTCAGCACCTTGAAATTAGTCACCCTGATAGCCTAATAAATACTATGAGAATAAGGGGTTGGTGCTCAGAAGATTCCATTAAAAGAGGTAGTTGTAGGACGGGGGAGTGACTCAGTTTTTACCCCGATTTAAATGTCATGGTTCCTCGTCTTCTCCCAACTTGGAGAATTGTCCTGTAGTAAATCTGCAGCACACTCTTTGTTTAAGACGATCAATCCCTGAGTTCATGGACTGGGAACTAGCTTGACAGGACTGACGTCTTAGCAAGGAAGGTCTAAATCTTTCTGCAGCTATGATCTCTCCAGGAAACCCGCCTTCCTAATACGAAAATTATTCTACTGGCCTAATTTAGAGGGTTGTGATCAGGTTTCCTGGGATAATGTAGCCTTTCCAGAGAGGTAGTTATTTTAGATTGTTTCAACAAAAACAAGGAGTCTTGTGACACCTCAAAGACGAACACATTTTCCTACTTAAAATTTATCTGCTACATTTCCTCCTCACCGTTCCTCCAAGGCGGCATACATGGTTCTCCTCCACGTGTTTATCCTCACAACAGCCCTGTGAGGTAGGTTAGGTTGAGGGACGGTGACTAGCTTAAGGTCACCCAATTAGCTTCACGCCTGAGTGGACATCTGAACCGTGGTCTCCCAGGTCCTCGTCTGACACTCTAACCATTACACCGCATTGGCTTTTGTATACTGTACATGCGATCCTCAGTTCTCAAGTGCGTGGGTGTAAAAGGGGCGGGGCGAGTAAATGGCAATGGGATACCAAAGTAGCCTGTGATAATTCAGAGCGTATGTAAGCATGCTTCTAAGTTCTCCTTGAATTGCAATCCTTTGGTTTTTAACTCCAACCTTTTGCATTTCTTTCCTCCCCACCCACGTATGTGTTTGTGACAACTGAGGATCACACTCCACGTGTGGGGAGTTTCTAACGCAGTGTTTCCCAAACTTGGGTCGCCAACCCAGTTGGACTGTAACTCCCATCATCCCTGACCACTGGGTCCCGCTAGCTAGGGATGATGGGAGTTGTAGTCCAACAACAGCTGGAGACCCTCTAAACCCCAAACACCCTGCCTCGGTCCACCCCCGGCGTTCTCTGCCCACCTATTTCAGAAACCAACAGTTTCAACGCTATGTGTTAATTTCTCTTGGTTCTGCCTTTGCTTTGTGGAAAACGAATACGTCTCTACTCGTCTGAAAACCCAAAACAGACAATCCAACATACAAACAAACCGCCTTCCGCGTCAAATACCACGCAATTCTTTTTTAAAAATTAAATCAAATAAATTATGGAATGATTTCTGGAGGACACAGACCAAATTTGGTTGTTCTTGTTTGGTTGCTCATTTCTACCCACAACAGAAGCGTGATCCCTGCCTTGAAGGCGACGGAGGAGAGGCAAGGACCCACCAGCTGCTCAGTTGCCTTGTCCGTTGGTCACTTGGAGTCACTCAGCAAAGGGGGGTGGAATCCCTGTTAAATATATCAGTGGCGTGCTCGGTCGACCCTGGGGAGTGGTGGTACTGGTAGTGGGAGGACGAGAAGCTGTGCTGTGGGTGTGTTGGGGTGTCGGTGTGCGCGTAATCTACTGATGGAGCAAAAACTACAAGTCCCAGTTCACTTTTACTTGCCCATGCGAAGCGTGACCCGTGGAACAAGAACCCAAGGCATTTAGTGGAGGAGGGAAATCCTGCAATCTGCCACTGAGTCGTTAAACTCAGAGGATGCCTTTTCTGTTTAAGGGGCATCGAGGCGCCCTGTGGGTAGCAAAGGTTATTACTAACTCCGGGGACTCGCGCTTCTTCCTTAAGGCGCGTTCGCTTTGGCCTGAGACGATCTGCAGTAGCCTCTACCGGGCGCTGCGAGAACTGCAAGCCGGGAGCGCCGGAGAGAAGCCGAGCGTCGATCTCCCGTCAATCAAAGAATAACTACCGAGCGGTCGCATCTTCCAGCACCGCTTCTGGGTAACTGTAGTTGCTTTCGAACTCAGTTCCTTCAGTGCTAACGCGCCACTGCCCGCCGGACGCTTCTGGGCAGCTCTGATTTTTCCTTCCTGATCAATGCAGAACTTTTCCCCATGGCACACTTCGCTTAAATCAGCAGCAATTTAAATATTCGTAAAAGTCTAGTGCTTAAATTGAGGGAAAAAATAACAGAAATGTGAGGTCTCGGGTCTCACACCTGCATGTGTCCTCTCCCGTGGATGTGGATATTCTTCTCGCTAATCCTACCTCCAGAGTTTCTTTCTGGTAAGGTTCAGTGGTAAGAGGAAAAAACTCTACAGGCTGTGCTTTATAGATAGTATTACACAGGCAGGCAACCTCTGCCCCACATTCCTTACTCCCTGCTAAGGCAAGATCACACTTCCCCTCTCCTTCTCCCAGTAGTTATTTTTCTCCTCTCCTTGAAAACCGTGTCTCTTCCTAGCCTATTCCCAGGATCAATGGTAAATATGGACAAAGAATATGTATCCTGGTGAGAGTGGTTAGGAGCAAATTATCTGAGTGTGATGGAAGCACTGTCCTGCTTCAGCTCGGGGTCCAGGGTCAGAGGCGGTTTTAGGGTAGCTGCAGGGGGCGACACAACAATGCTGTAGGATGGAGTTGGAGAGGTGGTGGGCCGGTGAATTTTAGCATTGCACAGGGTGCCACTGAAATTTGAGAGCCAAAATCCATCACTGCCTGAGTATTCCCACAGGTCTTTCGAAATCACCACCAGTGGGATTGATGCAGCCACTAAGACAATTTAATAGCTGTTAGGCCTCCAGAGATATTTATTTTCTAATACTTTCCTATACATAGCAGTGATGACCACCCTGTGGCAGCTTGATGAGGAAGATTCCTATGATGGTTTTGAAAGTATCCAGGCATGGCCTGTACCCTTTGATTTCCCCTCCAACAGTTTCCTGTCTCCTCTCCCCCAAGAAAAAAACATTTTTTTAAGAAAAGAAAATATCCAAGCATCTAAGGGAATTCTATTCTCTGAGGGTTTATCATGGCACCTTTCATTCTCCAGAACAGTTAAATACTTGTTGCACTGAGCAACCCCATGAATATCTAATTATTTTCCTTTAAAAAAACAACAATAATGAAAGGTTAAAAAGATACTGTTTGTCTCTTGTTTTCTTAAGCAAACTACATAAACCTCTGTCTTCAAAACCAACTAAAACTCTTGAGGCATCTTAAACACTAACAAATTTATTACAGCAGAAGTGTTTGTGGGCTCAAGGCCATTTCAACAGATGCAAGTCAAGGGGACTTGAGTCCATTAATGCTTGTACTGTAATGAATTTGTAGTTCTGAAGGTGCCACAGGGTTTTTTAAAAAATAAAACTATTTTTTCCCCTGCAAGAGACTATTACATATACACTTCTGGAAATTCATATGACCAGGCTCAGTTGTCTCCTTCGTCATGTTGTCTGCTGTTCATGTGTTAGTGATGGCTTAGGTCTAGGCATAAAATCACCAAGGTGTATAGTGTATGCATCTATGTGCATTTAGAACTGCATTCTAACAAATTCACATGCTTTCCTTCAGTTCCATGTTATCCTCTTTGCATCCTACAAAAAGCTCTTGGATGTCAAATCATGATTAATTTTATGGTTGTTGTTGTTGTTGCTGCTGCTATTTATTTATTTAATAAAAATTACACACCGCTTGATTGTAAAAAAATAAATAAATCTCAAAGCAGTTTACTAAAGATAAAAAGAGTAGAGAAACTCACAACCATACTTTTAAAACATACGAACTACAGCTGCCATGGGACCATGGGAAGCTACCCTTTATCAAGGTCTATCTAGTGCAGTATTGCCTACACTGGCCGACAGCAGGATTTTCAGACAGGGTTCTTTCCTGGGGATGCTGAACTTGGCACCTTCCACATTCAAAGAAGATACTGAACCACAGAGCTACAGACTTCCCCATAGCTACAAACCTTGCCATAAGAAAGTAACAAAGAAAAAAAGTTTTAAAATAAAAGAAAAAAAGCCACCAAAATATAAGCAATAAAATGAATGTAACATTAATGAATGACTGATAAAATGATGAATGCACTTATAAAATAGAAGTGGCCAGACAAATGAAAAATTTAAAATGCTTCAGTGTTTTAAGTCCGCCATACACAGCAATAAAATTCAGAGTTGTATTATATAAACCATGTTAAACACATTTCTTCTTCTTCTTCTCTGGCGTCACTCATGGCCGAGTAAGATTGTCTTCCATACAGTGGCGTAGTGTGGGGGGTGCAGGGGGGGCCGGCCGCACTGGGCACAACATCTGGGGGTTAGGGTTAGGGGGCGCAAATCCACGGGTTAGGGGGCACAAATTACTTGCCTTGCCCCGGGTGCTGACAACCCACGCTACGCCACTGCTTCCATAAACACAGTTTTAACAGTGTTGAAGCAATGATTCTTCAACATCAACTTTGTTGGACTGGTCTTGTTGTTCGGATGCCTGATTATTGTCTTCCATAGCAACTACAATGGTCCTTCGGGTTAAGAACTTAATTCGTTCTGGAGGTCCTTTCTTAACCTGAAACTTTTCTTAACCTGAGGTACCACTTTAGCTAATGGGGCCTCCCACTGCTGCCGTGCAATTTCTGTTCCCATCCTGAAGCAAAGTTCTTAACCCGAGGTACTATTTCTGGGTTAGGGGAGCTTGTAGCTGAAGCATCTGTAACCCAAGGTACCACTGTACTCTATTCCGAACTTAAAAATGGAAAGTGTAATGCCGGTGGTCAACAAAAGAGCTTTAAAGACTCTCTCAAGGCAAATCTTTAAAAAAGTAGTATAAAACACATTACATATTATCTGGTATACGTCTTTTCCTCAGGGTATATGCAGGGCTTTTATTTCCACTGGAACTCACCAGAACTCAGTTCTGGCACCTCTCAGGTGGGCACCATCAGCATTCTAAGAGAACAAGGGAGGTGTCTATGGTGAGTTCCTTTTCTAGAAAAATAGCACTGGTATATATGCCATAACAAAACATCCCTCAGCAATAAGTGGTACAGTAAGGGAGAATCTGACTAGATGACCCTTCCAACTCTACAATGTCTATGATTCTTGCAGATAGATGGATTTTTCACCGTTTTGCACAAGCAAACCTTGCTGATTGAGTGGACATAGTAACTGAAGGCATCAGTCTGCAACCTGTCTATGACCTCCAAGAACTGAATCCAGGCCTGTTGTCAAATATTGCATACCAGTCTTTCTCCAGGGGGTCAGGTACATGCATAAATTTATCAGTACAGTATGCCTTATGACTGCCCTCAGATTTCTGTACCCTGATAAATGGAAGGCAAGAGTCTGTGAAGGTGAAGCAGCTCAGGGCACACAAAACAGGGCACACTGTTGGTGCTGGAAGGATTCTTTGAAACTGGAGTGGTGGGGATGGGGTTTGATAACTATGGGTTTTCACATTTTTGTCTGTTCTCATTCTGGTTTTTTGTTTCAAACATTTCCATAAAAGCACTTAAGTGTTTCAAAATATTTTATTTCCATTCCAATTATTTCACTTTGCTTCAGTTCCAAGTTAGCAGGACCAGATTTTAACACACAGGATTCTTAGGTATCTTAACATGCCAAAAACAGTGGAAATTATTTCCCTTTAATAAGGAATGTCCTGCTGTGACTTCCTCACCATATCTATTGATACAATATTTTTGCTTTGCCTACTGTTAGTTAGATACATAGATTAAAACTGCTTCAGCTATTGACTTTTTTGACTGCATGCTAGTGTTATTGTTTTATTGTGTATAAAATGTATTGTTTTACTATGCATTAACTGCATTTTTAGTGACTTTGAAGACTGATATTGCTTTTGGACTGGTTTCTTATGGTATTAATATACCGTACTGTAATATTTATCTCAGGGCAGCTTTGTTGTTAACTGAGATAAATTCTTATTGTTGAAGGGAATGTTTATGAATGCATTTCTATAGAATTAACAGATCCATTGTATTATTGAAATATTGAATCTGGGATTTTCCTTACTTGTTTTGTATTTTGATGTATTGTTATAATTATTATGATACAGATATGTTGTATTAATTAGGGGGAGGGTTATTTTCTTTATTTGTCTGCTTTTTGACAACCAATTTTCTGCAGGGATGAAAAGCTGGTAATAAGCAATAATAGCTGACATGTGTCAATCTTTTTTTTTTAGTTTACTATTGATTGTCTGAAGATTTTTTAAATGCCTCTTTTTGAGCTGTTTTTATTGATAATTCTAATGGCTTTAAAAACTGCTTAGAGGTTCTATTATAACCAAGTGATATATAACTTTTGTAAAATAAAATAAGCCAAATGATAGAGAATTCTGAAGAGCATAAAGAAATTGTTTCTTATCTTCTCACTATGCAGAGTTGGTCAGTGGAACATTACTGGGGATGCTGTTTTCATTTTCATGAATCACATCACTTCAATAGCTTTAAAAACTTAATTTCATGGTTTGGGGGAGAAGATATTTATTCTGAGGAGACCAAATTGGGGGCACAGCCACACCATATATTTAAAGCACAACCAGCACACATTTAAAGCACATGACCTCCCCCTCAAAATTCTAGGAACTGAAGTTTATTAAGGTTGCTAGGAATTGTGGGAGGGAAACGACAGTTTCTTATGACCTTTCTTTCTTATGTTTGCTTTCTGGGCATATTCTGTGGACTCTAGAGGTGAAACAAAACCTCACAAATTTCAAACCTGACCACCTGTTATGAGTAAAGGGGGCATAATTAAACCAGAAATGAAGAGAACATATTTTCTTCCAAAACGGGAGCCAGACACCTGCACGCTCTCCCTTCAGATCAGCATTTGTCTTGCCTGATACTTACTCCTGTCTAATCCTGACGTCGAGAGAGTTTGGCCTTGAGAGACACACTCAAAAGCAGACTGGGTGTGGATCAACAAGACCTGAGTCATAAGTACCTGAGTGTTGAACTTTGGACTGAGCTAGGTGTTTGTCTCATTGCCAGAATGGTGGTGGGTTCATGGGCTTTTGTGGCAGTCAATACTATGTATGTCTATTTGTCCTTGAATTCTGATACAGTAAATGTTTTTCCACTAAGTTTCAGAGTTCTCCAACATTGCTGAGCTTTCTCAGTCATTGGAGCAGTCATTCCAAAGAACACAAGATAAGGCTCCTCACCAGCAAACTTTCTGCCTTTCATGTATGCACATGGGGTCTGTTGATATTATTAAGTGTTACATACTGTACACAAAAGAGAAGAGAATAAAACATGGCAATTGTTGCCATAGCAATTGGCAACAGATGCCAAAATCTTGCTACTGGAAGTTGCTAATTGGACAGGTGATTTTTTAAAAAAATGACTCACTGCTGTTATTTAAGTAGAAGGCTAACATTTTACCCCTTGCTTCTACTGACTATGAAGCAATAAGCAAATCTGCGATAGATGTGAAGAGAGGAAGCCAGCAAAGGCAGAAATGTACCTCATGTTCCATCTCCTGAAAAAGAAATTGCCAACTTTTTAAGGCCCATGAGCACATTTGGATTTTGAGTGAGGGCTGTAGGCACCATCCCTTCTGGTAATTTTTCTCCCCCCCCCCATTTCCTCAAATCAACCCCCACCCCAAAGAAACAGAACACATGCACACACACTTCATTTTTCTGAGGGTAAGATTTGTATACAATAGAATTAATATGAGCCTTAAAAAGTACATAGAGCTGAAAGATGAAGTGGGAAGCAGGGGCAGCAGCTGGCGGGCTGAGAAACCTTGGCCCTTCTAAATTTTCAATATCCTGTGGTGACATGTGCACGATGCATGGCATGCGTGCGTTACGTGAGCACATTACTTTTTCTTCTTCTTTGGCAATCACTCGTAGACGAGTAAGATTGTCTTCCATAAACAGGGTTTTAACAATGAGTCCACCAGTGACTGTGGAGGCCAATTCTGGATCCATATGTCCTTCCACAGTGGGGACATTGGTTTCCGGGTGGGAGTTGATCACGGTGTGGATTTGCCAAGCGTGCCTTCCTCTTGGCACGTTTCTCCCTTGTGTCCTGAGTTTGAGTGTCTTCAAAACCCATGACACCTTTGGTAAAGGCTGTTCCCCAATTTGAGTGCTTGCAGGCAAGTGTTTCCAAGTTGTTGGTGTTTATACTACATTTTTTTTATATTTGCCTTGAGACGGTCTTTAATCCTCTTTTGTTGACCACCAGCATTATGCTGTTAAGTTCAGAATAGGGTGGTTGCTCCCTGGCCTCCTCAATGGTGGTGGCAAGCCGGTGCACCTGGTTGGAAGTGTGTCATTCTTCTGACTTCTTCCTTCAGTTCTATATATTTTCTCTAAAGGGATAAAATGGTGACCATTTTCACCAGATCATGATTAAGGGCATCCTGAGTTGAGGGAGCTCAGACGCTTCATAGACATTTGAGGAAGGCCTCAAAGGCACCGTGCACCCATATGTGCCATGTTGGGGTGCTCTCTTATAAAGATTCAGCTAGGATAGAATCCTCAAATTCATTTTTGATGTTGTATAGATTTTATTTCAGTATCATTAAATGTGCATTTTTTCCATTGATTATTTTAATAAAAGGTTATATATATTCATTCTCTTTCTGAGAGAGAAGGGAGTTTCTTAAAGGTCAAGGCACAATTGCAAACAATTCCAACAAGAAAGAAAAGTGAAAGGCATCTGCAGAAACTAGTGTGGTTGCACAAGGAGCTTACAGTGGTACCTCAGGTTAAGAACTTAATTCATTCCGGAGGTCCGTTCTTAACCTGAAGCACCACTTTAGCTAATGGGGCCTCCTGCTGCTGCCACGCTGCCAGAGCATGATTTCTGTTCTCATCCTGAAGCAAAGTTCTTAACCCGAGGTACTATTTCTAGATTAGTGGAGTCTGTAACCTGAAGCGTCTGTAACCTGAGGTTCCACCTAAACATTAGGAAGAACTTCCTGACAGTAAGAGCTGTTCGACAGTGGAATTTGCTGCCAAGGAGTGTGGTGGAGTCTCCTTCTTTGGAGGTCTTTAAGCAGAGGCTTGACAACCATATGTCAGGAGTGCTCTGATGGCGTTTCCTGCTTGGCAGGGGGTTGGACTCGATGGCCCTTGTGGTCTCTTCCAACCCTATGATTCTATGATTCTAGGTACCACTGTACAGATGAACTGAGATTTAAAGGGGGCATGCATAAGAAATGGAAGAAAGGGTAATTCATGAAGGAAGAGTATATACGAGTAGCCAACACCTGCAGGGAGAAGCTGAGGTGGGCTACAGCTCAGAACAAGCTCAGGTTTGCAAGAGAAGTTAAATAATAATAAAAGGTTTTTTCCAGCTGTTTTCAAAGAAAGAGGAAGAACAGGCAAGTGGTAGGTCCTCTGCATGGAGAAGACAGAGAAATGCTCTTGGGTGACAGAGAGAAGGTGGAGCCGCTCAACGTCTACATTGTCTCTAATATCCATAGGAAGAAGCCTAGATGAGCTGTTGGACAAGAAGATTTACATATTTCAGCTTTCAACATGCTGCCGTGTACATAAACCAGGTGGGACTGAGGACCAAGGAATGATGTACAGGAAGCCACATTTCTTCCTTTGCTTCAAGAGGCAGACAAGATTTCATAATACAGATCTTCACCACAACACAAGTGCATTATCACATTGGTATTTACCACATCAGGGAGCTTGTTATTTCCCACGCTTTCCCTTTGACATAAGTACTTACTGTCACCCTGGAAAGCGTGGGTGGCATCCCCCTGCCTTTTCTTTTACTGAACTCCACTGCTCCATTGTTAATATTTCACATCAGGTTATCTACATTGCAAATGTGTTGCTTAGCTTCTTTTATTGAGGCAGGAGGAAAGGAAAGGTGGAAAATGCAACTTGGGCATTTCCCCCCCTGTCATTCGAAGCAGAATATAGACTGAATACAGAAATAATCTTCATTTGCCGGGCTGCCTGTTCATCTATGGGTCACCTAGAAACTCCATCCTTTGTGTTTCTGGTAGGTTGCTGGATCTGGCATAAACTACATAAAATTCAAGTTGATTGGGAACCCAAATATTTTGTTCCAAGATGTCCTAACAGGATCAGTTTATGTTAATTGTGTATCAAGTTTATGTTATTGTAGGGAATGACAATCACCACCAGGTGGCAACACTACAACTATTTGTTTCCTTTAAAAACACACAAATAACACCCCGCCCCCACCTGCTTTTCAGTTCAAAATGCTAAGAAGGCCATATCTTTTTTGTTTCAGCAATATATTCCACGCACTGGTATTATCCCTCAGGAAATATCCAGGACCTACGGAACATGGAATTCTACACGCAACAATATTATGGTTTTTAAAGTCGCTAGTCCATTCTGATGATTAAGCATTTGTAAAGGTAAAGGTAAAGGGACCCCTGACCATTAGGTCTAGTCGTGGCCGACTCTGGGGTTGCGGCGCTCATCTCGCTTTACTGGCTGAGTGAGTCAGCGTACAGCTTCCAGGTCATGTGGCCAGCATGACTAAGCTGCTTCTGGCGAACCAGAGCAGCGCACGGAAACACCGTTTACCTTCCTGCCGGAGCGGTCCCTATTTATCTACTTGCACTTTGACGTGCTTTTGAACTGCTAGGTTGGCAGGAGCAGGGACCAAGCAGCAGGAGCTCACCCTGTCGCGGGGATTCGAACTGCCAACCTTCTGATCGGCAAGTCCTAGGCTCTGTGGTTTAACCCACAGTGCCACCCGCGCCAAAGCTGTTCTAACTTCCTGCTCAGACTGAGAGGGTTATTGTAGGTGCTCTGGGGAATCCTAAATACATACTCTCTATGATTTTACACATGAAGGCAGGGATGCTTTTGGGTCTGCAGTATCACATCACAAAATGCTGCCTGAGCAATCTCAGCCGTGCTTACTCCACAGTGGTGACTTGTCTTCATTTGGTTTGCCAACATCGTCTTCTCCACATGTTTTGAACTACAGTTCCTATTAGCCCCAGGCAGCAAGGAGTTGCTCTCCAAAACCTCTGGAGGATGCCAGATCGATGAAGACTTCTTTAGTTAATTAATCAATTACTGGTTAATAAAGCTCTGGTTGGCCACTCTGAGAACAGGATGCTGGACCAGATAGAGCTTTGGTATGTTCCAGGAGAATTATTATTCTTTTTAAAAAAATAAATGTATTTTATTTTTATTGATTTTCAATGAAGAACAATAAACAGAAGCAAAACAAAACAAAACATGGATTCATGGATGAGACAAAACCAAACCAAATTCATGGATTAGATCTCTCCACACAGCATTGACTATACTGTTTTGTTTATATATTCAATGAACAAATGCTATGTACTTATCAATTTATCTTTCTCACATTGCCCCCTTACCATCCTACTGTGTTGAGTCAATTGTTCTGACAATGCCATTTCCCATATTCTAACAAACCATGCTTGCATATGAAGATGCTCCTCTGTTTTCCCTGGCCACTGATTCCATTCTGGTGGCTACAATAAAAAAACATAACCAGAGTTCAAGATTGAATTTCAGGATTTAGATCAATTTCAAGTGCTAGGAGAGGCAGCACTAGAGCAGGGCCCTATTCTTTCTTTCTTTCTTTCTTTCTTTCTTTCTTTCTTTCTTTCTTTCTTTCTTTCTTTCTTTCTTTCTTTCTGTATATATATATACACACACACACATGCATTTACCACAAAGGCTTTTCAGAGCAGTTGGCAAGTAAAATAGTTTCAAATCCACAAAACAATGATTAAAAACAAGGCAGTGAGTCACTACCAGTCAACAAAAAATACCAGTAGCGCCATCAGTTTCCACCACAGTCTTGAGCAAATAAAAAAATCCTTGCCTTCATCTGGCATCTAAAATTTAGACGAGCAAAGTGCTAGCCATATCACAAAGGAGAGGGTTTCCAAAACTGGGGTGCCTCCTAACAAGAATGCTCTTACCTATGTTGGCGTATAACGGCCCTCAACCAAAGATGGTTAATCTGTAAAACAAGATAATCTTTAATAATAATAATAATAATAATAATAATAATAATAATAATAATAAACCAAAGATGGTTAAAATCCCTGGTTGATCTTAACCAATGGACACAGTCTAGTCAGGAAAATATACTATTACAAGAGCCTTGCTCCCCTGTTGCATAGGAGTTTATGTCCTTAAGTCCATCTTCTGGAGCAAATGGCTTTTATTATTGATCAGGCAATATGGTGGACGAGTGGAGAAAGAGGGAAGGAAAGAAAAGGTATAAAAACCCCCATAATGATTTGGGGACCCCTGGATTCTGCACTACTCCTCTGTGGAGAAAATGTGAACTTTTCCATAAGCCCTCCTGGAATTATCTTCAACGATGCAAAGAAAATACAAGCTAATTATAAAAGGCACATTGTCTATTAATATGTTAATGAAGCGAGGCTGCTAATGGAGAGATCTGAATTTTAATACATTTTAAGAGCTTCATGATTATGTGTTTGTTAGTTGATATGATCATTACAAATTAGCTGTACATGGTTTTACCCTGACTAAAGTCTATATTAAGCCCTGTATTCTAAACAGGCTTTAATGAAGCAGGTGAGTGGGCCATCTGTGTCACAAAGATTGTCACTAAGAAATTTGCATTCAGAAGAAATGCATGCCAGCTAACAAGCAAATAAAGCATCAGGCATGGTGGTTTATTGTTTACAAAACAACATTTTCATACATCGCCATATATCCTGATAATAACTCTGATGTACATTTCTACAACAGTAGCTCTGTAAAAGTATTTTTTTAATTTTAAGAGATCATAGTTAACTTTTATCATTTCCCTACAACAACAGAGAGTTTGAACACATAGTGGAAGCAATGTGATAACTAACAGCATAAAGAACCAAGAATTCAACTGAGATTTTTCAGCTTTACAACTGAGATTTTTCAGCTGTAACTTTTGAAATTATGGGTTGTTCCTAAACTAGCCATGGGATGCGGGTGGCACTGTGGGTTAAACCACAGAACCTAGGGCTTGCAGATCAGAAGGTTGGTGGTTCGAATCCCCACAACAGGGTGAGCTCCCATTGCTCAGTCCCTGCTCCTGCCAAGCTAGAGGTTTGAAAGCATGAAGTGCAAGTAGATAAATAGGTACCGCTCCAGCGGGAAGGTAAATGGCGTTTCCGTGCGCTGCTCTGGTTTGCCAGAAGCGGCTTAGTCATGCTGCGCACATGACCCGGAAGCTGTATGCCGGCTCCCTCGGCCAATAAAGCGAGATGAGCGCTGCAATCCTAGAGTCATGCTTGAGAGCAGCAGTAGCTATTTGACAAGTAAGAAAGAGCTTTGTCCTTTTATCTGTCTGCAAATCATTGCCAGCAAAGATCCTTGAGGAACACAACTTTGTTTACTTCCATTGTGAAGACACCCAGTTTATGCTTACTATCCACTGCCTGTCCTAAAGTTTAATCGGTTATTGATCCCATGACTGTTAAGTTCAGGAAATGCTGTGGGCTATTCCATCTTTTTAAAAAGTAGAACAATTGTCCCTATCAATTTCAGACTTGTCGGGAAACCAAGAGGAAGACAGATGCATTTGTTCTGAAAGTCTGGTGGCATCATTCCTGACCCCTCCTTCTAGCACCAGTCTCTGGCAGCCTGCCTTAGCTTCCACCTGTAAAATGGCAATAATAGCTATCTATATCTCCAGGGTGCTGTTGTGCATGTGCATCATGCATGGTTTAAGATTGTATGGGCTGCACCATGAGGCATCTGGGAGAAGCCTATCAGAAGGTTGACGGTTCGAATCCCCACAACGGGGTGAGCTCCGGTTGCTCTGTCCCAGCTCCTGCCAACCTAGCAGTTCAAAAGCACACCAGTGCAAGTAGATAAATAGGTACCACTGTGGCAGGAAGGTAAACAGCGTTTCCGTGCACTCTGGTTTCCGTCACGGTGTTCTGTTCCACCAGAAGTGGTTTAGTCATGCTGGTTGCATGACCCGGAAAGCTGTCTGTGGACAAACAGCGGCTCCCTCAGCCTGAAAGCGAGATGAGGGCCGCAACCCCATAGTCACATTTGACTGGACTTAACCATCCAGAGGTCTTTTACCTTTTTATATAAAACAAGTAGTAAGGGCCACCTATTGTGCATGTGTGCTAGGCTTAATTTCAGTTAGGAATGATAGCCATAAGTACAGGCAAGTAAATTATTACACCTTTTACCTCTCCTCCTCCCTCCTCCTGCCCCTTCTGATTGTCAGCTGTTAGATTCTACGGTTCTCGATAAAGAACCATGGGTAGCCACATAATTATCACCATCCATTACAATCATAGTACATTATATTATTATACAACAACAATAAGCAAAATATTAACACACTCTTCTTTCTTATCATTGCAGCATGTTCCAAGGCTGAACCCTAACACCAAGAACATATTCTGGGTCTCAGGCTGAATCCAGTTTTTACTCATGGCTAAATATACTTCTTGAAAACAACATCATTTATATCACATGTGATACACTGACGGAATCCAGGTGGTCTCTATTCTAGGCACTGGCCAGGCCTATATTTGCTGCGCTTTAATATCTTTGCTGCATCAAGTGCCTAACCTTGGATCATAAGTGGAATGGGAGTCACAGACCAAGTCATGACTTGAAAATGAACTAGCATATGAAGCATATTTAAACAGTACTCAAAATACTTATTTATACAGCTTGTTATTTTATGAGCAAAGCATTTATAATCCTTCTGCTGTTATTTGGGATCAAAAAATAACTTTCACCAGGCAGATTTGGGAAAGTAATTCCTTAAGTGAGACAACTGAGCAGATCCTTGGAGGGGGAAATGCTAATTGAACGATTCAGCTTAATTTAGGTCATACTGCCCTCTAGGGGATCAGTCATACATATCCATTTTTTTGTTTCTAAATAGTAGGAACTCTTCTTTATACAGCTTTGATGTTCAGAAAAAGAACGTTGTTGCGTATTTCAGTGGGCATCTTTACTACATTAAAGAATGAAGGTAACTACAACTCTCATAAAGAATTTAAATGTTTATTTAGTTCTTTGAAGAACTTGGCAATCAGCACCAAACTGAAGCTTGTGGGAGATGCATCATCTTTTCGCACTGTCTCCGTACTGGACTTTCTGGATACGTTAAGACAAATTGCTTCCTTTTAGCCTTCACTTTCCTCTGTAGAATGGGAATAATAATTGCCTGCTATGGTGATTGTATGCCGCAAACTGCCAAACCCTACTTCCTTAAGGGAGTTTACACAGGAGCAGGGCTGAACAGAACATTTAATTGGGTTAGAGACTATAGAATATTCAATTACTATTTATTACTTTCCTGGGACATGGGTGGTGCTTTGGGTTAAACCACAGAGCCTAGGACTTGCCGCTCAGAAGGTCAGCAGTTCGAATCCCCACGATGGGGTGAGCTCCCGTTGCTCGGTCCCTGCTCCTGCCAACCTAGCAGTTCGAAAGCACATCAAAGTGCAAGCAGATAAATAGGTACCACTCCAGTGGGAAGGTAAACGGTGCTTCCATGCACTGCTCTGGTTCGCCAGAAGCGGCTTAGTCATGCTGGCCACATGATCCGGAAGCTGTATGCCGGCTCCCTTGGCCAATAAAGCGAGATGAGTGCTGCAACCCCAGAATTGGCCACGACTGGACCTAATGGTCAGGGGTCCCTTTACCCTTTACCTTTTACTATTTACTACTTTCTTTTTTAATTGTTACTGCTAACAATAATAACCAGGAGACCAATTTAGAATCAAAACCAGTATTTAGTGGTTTAAGGTTCAAGCGGCAAGAGCAGTGATAGAAGCAAGAATGCAAAGAGCTAGCTTCCCATTTTTAGAAAGTCACATATACGAAAGGATCTGTAAATGATAGACCTGTTAATGGAGTTGCAAGATTAAAGGCAGGTCTGCAGGCTCCTTTTTTATAGGCATCAAATGTATACTTTCAATTAGTCCAACCCCCAATGCCACACAGCATTTGTGGGCAGTCTCTGCTATGTTTCTGCCCACAGACATTGCACACTAGCTATAACTTTGGAGCCACTCAAGGCTCTGCAGTCTTCAGCACCAAGGACAAGTGTTATGAGAACACTTTCTTTGGAATAAAATGGAAATGCTATTTTTATTCCACACAATCCCAATGCTTAATGACACATGGTGCTTAAAAGATTGGCGAAAATACCTTTATTTGGAGGGGGGGGGGACCTAGGATAAAACATAAGATTCTAATTGATGTAAAAGACAGAGGAGGTTTCACACTCCCAGATTTGGAATTGCATTTTGAAGCCGCCTGCCTGTGTTGGATAAAAGACTAGATGTAGCGAGAAAACACACAGCTGCTAAATTCGGAGTGTCATAATGTCAAACACGGGTGGCAAAGCAGGAATACGTGAAAGCTTCAACAACCGCGTTATTAGGGGGTAAAAACTTAATTAGGTTGTGGGGAAAGTGCAAACATTTATTAGAAAACAAAACACCAAGGTGGTTATCCCCAATAGAAGTTGAGACAAGGAAAGAAATAATGAGAGTGATAACTGGGATACCTATTTGTTAGGCTTTTCAGGAGGAGAACCAAAAATGATTTTTTAAAAAAGAGATTAAAAATATGTTTCTGACTGGCTAAACTATCATCAAATCAATTCAAAATTTAATATAGGTAATAAATTGGGATTTGCAGAAAAACCAGTACAATTTGAAAACCAAATATTAAGATCTAGAGTTTTAAAAAATTATCTAAAATGTATAGGATATTATTAGATTGAGAAACTAAAGAAGAATTTGTGCAATCATCTATGAGCAAATGAGCACAAGATGTGGGTCATAATATTGATCCAAACCTGTGGGAACATTTGTCGAAAACAAATTTTAAAATCACTGTTAGTTATGCATTAAAAGAGAACTGTTTAAAAATGGAACTTGACGCCAAGTAAATTAGCTAAAACTAGAACTAAAAGTGACCTATGCTGGAAATGTAAAGAAACAATTGGCACATTTTATCACTTATGGTGGTCTTGTAGAATAATAAAAGAATTCTGGGAGATGGTCTATAATGAACTTAAGAAAATGTTTAAAAGAATGTTTCCTAAAAACCCAGAAGCTTTCCTTCTGGGAATAATAACAATAGTAATTCGGAAAAAACAAACTACTCAACAAATGTGTGACTATAGCTGCCTGAATTCTTGCAACACAAAAGTGGAGTACAGTTGCAGTAGCATCAAGAAAAGAATGGCACCTTAAAATATTAGAATATACAGAACTTTCCAGCATGAAACATAGATTAAGAAATAAAGATGATAATAATTTAAAAGAGGACTGAACATTATATTTAGAATATATGGAAAAAGATTATAACAAGAAAATAAATGTAATAGACTGAAAAAACAAAACTCAGTAGTAGATGTGACAAAGTGGGATAGTTGTAAAGTAATGAAAATAATTTAGTAGAATAAGAAAATGCAGTCATAAAGACAACAGATAGGAAACCAGAGAAAGAGTGGAAGGGGAGTTAAAATTAAGGCTCATGAGATCCAATTAAATTGGAGGAATAAGTTATGTTACTATTATTATTTACAGATATATGTCTTATACTTATGTTTCTTTTTCTTTTTCGCTTTCTTACTAACATGTGTTTGACTGTAACATACTATGCACTGATGACATGATAAAACAGAAAAGCAAATAAAGAGGGAGAGAGAGAACACTTTCGGTTTTTGGAGGGGGTTCCTTATGGTTTTGATTTAGCTCATTTTTAAAGGGTTTTTTGAATGATAGCACCATGTTTAGTACCATAAAACATGTTTGTGCTGGGGGCAAATGGTGGTCCATTGGGTGTGGCATTTTGTTTTTACAGTGGCAAACTTTTAATTCTTTGCCTCCAGGGTGACTAGCAACAGAACTGCAAAGCATTAGTCCAGTGAAGAAACCAAAATGCATAATATCAGATTCCTTTGATCTGCCCAGCTGATGTGATTCACAGAGTGGCTTGAGCTAATGTCTGCTGGCAATTTATGCTTGGCAAGTACATTATACAGTCTCTTCTGCCCATTGCTGTCCCTGTTCTGTGCTGTACAACTGGCAGAGATGACTGTTCTTTTTGTATCTGTACTGGCTCATGCTCCTATTCCAGTTCTGGGTAGTCTCAAAAGGCAATCACATCCATGCATGTGCACACATGCATTTTGAAAGGGGCTAACTCTTTACCCAATCAGAATTTTAAGAGGGAAGGGTATAATACTCCTAGATGTATCCTTTTATGCAAATAGAGCCACTCATTCTTGAACTGTGAGGAAGCTTTAGAAATAAATATATGTGGGAATGTTCAGGGAGGTAGGAGAGGATATATTGTTTAATAATATCCTTCTCAACTTGCGTTAGCAAGTTCTATAATTTAGCAGAGTAACATTTTAAACTTACACAGCGGATAACTTGTTGCCAGGCGTGTTTAAGCCTCTAAAATAAGTTTCCTGGTATTTCCCCTTTATTCCCCCCTAAAAAGAATAGACATGAGACAGTCTTGTATAAAAGGTATAAAATAGTTTACTCACACATTCTGTTCACAGATGGATCCCAGAAGGCAGACTTAAGTTACAAAATATATACACTTGGAATCTATCACATAAGGAGATAGTTCCTTGGTCCTCTCTTGGCTGGAGGCCAAGAGAGCATCTCAGGCTAAGCAGCTGATGCTTCTACAATGAAAGCAAGATGAAGAAGAGAAAGAGATGGTGGCCAGCCCTGTGCTTATGTTACCTACACAAGTAAGGTCACGCCCACCTCTAGTCACATGTTGAGGAAGTTTGTCCCAGCCTAGGAGGAAACAGGAAGTTCCGACTGGCTGGTACAAACATGTCCACTCTCAGAATGTTGTATTTGACTGTTCTGTGTTTCACACCCCACAATATAAACACATGTTATAACTGCAACTTATCAAGAATAACTATCAACAATGAATGGGATTCTTTGCAAGCTAACTTTTAGAAGTGGAGCACACTGGGTCTAAGAGGATTGTCTGTCTCAAAAAAAGCTCCATGACTACTCAGGCATGCATATGTCACTAAAAAGCCCTGGGTACTTCTGTTGGTTTATCTTCCATGAGTTGATCACAGACCCCAGAATTCATATTCAAAGCTTTGCTCAAAGTCCTTCTCTAAGGCTCAAACTGTGACATCACTGCTTCTAAATCAGTGGCAGCCAAAGGGGCCAGGACCCATGAGAGCGACCAGGATTATTGTGATGTCAGAGCAGCCAGTCACAGCAGGCACAGCTAGATTTTCCTCTGAAGCTCACAGCAGGACTATTCAGGTATATCCTTTTTGGCTTTAGCTTTTAGATTCATAAAGCAATTATAATACCAGAAGTTGTAATTTCATTACTTGCACCCCATCATAAACGGCTATTTGCTGCTATGATACAGTTAGCATTTGGCTGCTAGAAAACATATCTGGTTTTAATTTCAGTCTTTTACGCAGCCAAATAGTGCACCTTCAATTTATTTTAAAATGTGTCTTTTATAATAGAGAGACAACGTATCCTTTCATATCTGTTGGAGATCTTTTTTTACAGAATACAAAAAGGGTTGATTTATTTGTATAAAAGGAATCTGCCTTTTGCCTATCGTTTTCCTGAGCATTGTCAGTATATCTTGGAAACTGCAGCATTTTCTTATTTAATGACCCTCTGCTTGTAGGAACTTTAATTTCTGATGTCTAAGCAGATTTATGTTTTACACCCCATTTTGTGCCATATGGCACCAAAGCCAGAAAATTAACAAAACCTTCTTCTGTTTCCAATATCCTGCATAGCTCTTCCTGATGCAATCATATAAGCTACCATATTCCCATATCTTCATTTAACCATTTAAATCAGTTTCAGAACTACACATGACCTCAGCAAACATATGCCTGCAGGTTGATAACACCTAATGGAAGGGATGCTTACAGCTGAGAATAATTGGGTGGGCAAATACCACATCTGCTGATGTTGTGTAGCAAACCTTGTGATGAGAGGCAAGTTTGCCAGAGGTAACAAAATTCCAGCCTCACTAGGGAGTAAGTCCCATAGCAATCAGTAGAACTTACTGTGAAAAATAATCATAGATAGGAAAATTATATGCACCCATGATTGGGTGCAAGTACTGCACGCTCCATTAAATAGACGTCAGCTGTAATTTGTGTTCTTCTCCTTGTTAGTATTATTATCTATATGTTTACTGGTCATGTTTAAGCGTGACGTAAGCACTGCAAATTACAAGGCCAGTGGAAGTGATGGTATTCCAGCTGAACTATTTAAAATTTAAAAAGATGATGCTGTTAAGGTGCTGTTAAGTTTGGAAAACTCAGTAGTGGCCAGAGGATTGGAAAAGATCAGTCTACATCCCAATCCCAAAGAAGGGCAGTGCTAAAGAATGCTCCAACTACCACACAATTGCACTCATGTCACACGCTAAAAAGCTAAAAAGTAGAGACATCACCTTGCCAACAAAGGTCCGTATAGTAAAAGCTATGGTTTTCCCAGTAGTGATGTATGGAAGTGAGAGCTGGACCATAAAGAAGGCTGATTGCCGACGAATTGATGCTTTTGTTTTTTTTTTATAATAATTTTTATTGATTTTACAACATAAAGAAAAAACAAAACAAACATAATGCGACTTCCCCAAACCTCCCCTTCACTGCATCCAAATTTCAAAATTTTTAGCAATTCTTCATCCCATTTTTATATTTAATTCTCTTTAAAAAGAGTTTCTGCTTTATAAATTTCGATTTATAGCTGTAATTCTTAGTGTCCAATCCCCTGACATCTTAACATTCCGAAATTTTACAACAATTTTTAAGATAGATTTTAAACTTTTTCCAGTCCTCCTCCACTGTCTCTTTCTTCTGGTCACGGATTCTGCCGGTCATCTCTGCCAGTCCCATAAATTCAGTCACCTTGGTCTGCCATTCTTCCAGAGTAGGTAGTTCTTTAGTCTTCCAATACTTCGCCAAAAGGATTCTTGCTGCTGTTGTTGCGTACATAAAAAAGGTCCTATCTTTCTTTGGTACCAATTGGCCGACCATGCCCAAGAGAAAAGCCTCCGGTTTCTTTACAAATGTCCACTTAAGGATTTTCTTAATTTCATTATAGATCATTTCCCAGTAGGCCTTAATCTTTGGGCAGGTCCACCAAAGGTGATAAAAAGTTCCTTCACATTCATTACACTTCCAGCAATTGTTATTGGGCAAATGATATATCTTTGCAAGCTTGACTGGGGTCATGTACCACCTATAGATCATTTTCATTATGTTCTCTTTCAGGGCACTACATGCCGTAAATTTAATACCTGTGGTCCATAACTGCTCCCAGTCAGCAAACATAATATCATGACCAATATCTTGTGCCCACTTAATCATGGCTGATTTAACCGTTTCATCTTGTGTGTTCCATTTTAGCAGCAGATTATACATTCTAGACAAATTCTTAGTATTGGGTTCTAGCAATTCTGTTTCTAACTTTGACCTCTCCTTCTGAAATCCTAGTTTTCTGTCCTGCTTAAAAGTTTCATTAATCTGGTAATAATGTAACCAGTCTCGGACTTTAGGTTTCAATTTCTCAAAACTCTGTAGTTTCAGCTTTTCACCATCATATTCTACAATTTCACAATATTTTGGCCAGTCTGTATCCATGTTCAATCTTTTTACCGCCTTAGCTTCCATTGGTGACAGCCACCTGGGGGTTTTACTTTCAAATAAATCTTTATATCGATTCCATACATTATACAATGCTTTCCTAATAATATGATTTTTAAAATTTCTATGTACCTTTACCTTGTCATACCATAAATATGCATGCCAACCAAAACTATTATCATAACCTTCCAGGTCCAGAATGTCTGTATTCTCAAGAAGTAGCCATGGTTTCAGCCAGCAAAAAGCTGCTGCTTCATAATAAAGTTTTAAGTCCGGCAGGGCAAAGCCCCCTCTATCCTTTGCATCAGTCAAAATCTTGAATTTAATTCTGGGTTTTTTGCCCTGCCAGACAAATTTAGATATATCTTTCTGCCACTTCTTGAAACAGTCCATCTTATCTAAAATTTGCAATGTCTGGAACAAAAACAACAATCTCGGCAATACATTCATCTTAATTACAGCAATTCGGCCTAACAAGGAAAGTCTCAATCTTGACCATATATCGAAATCTTTCTTCACTTCAGCCCAGCATTTCTCATAATTATCTTTAAATAGATTCACATTCTTAGATGTTAAGTTCACCCCCAGATATTTTACCTTTTTAGTAATTTCCAAACCCGTTTCTCTTTGAAAACTATCTTTTTCCCCCACCGTGAGATTTTTTTCCAACACCTTTGTCTTGTGTTTATTCAATTTAAAACCTGCTACCTGACCAAATATTTCAATAAGTTCCAAAACTCTTTTTGTACTAGTTTCTGGCTGTTGTAGTGTCAAAACTAGGTCATCTGCAAATGCTCTTAGCTTATAATGTTTAGTTCCGACCTGTATACCTTTAACCAGCTGGTCTCTTCTAATCATGTTAAGGAAAACCTCCAGTACCGATATAAACAATAGAGGGGAAATTGGGCATCCCTGTCGTGTCCCTTTCTCTATTGGAATTTCATCCATAACCATACCATTTACAATAAGTTTGGCCTTTTGCTCAGAATAAATTGCACTTATACCATTTTCAAAGTTCTTGCCTACCCCCATTCCTTGGAGATTCCTCTTCATAAAGCTCCAACAAATATTGTCGAAGGCTTTCTCTGCATCCACAAAAATCAAAACAGCTTTTCTATTTATGTCAGTTTCCAAAAGTTCTAGAATATCTATAATATTCCTCACATTGTCTGACAAATGCCTGCCTGGTAGAAAGCCTGTTTGGTCCCTGTGAATCTCCTCTAACAGCACTTTTTTGAATCTTTTTGCTAGAATGTCTGCAAAAATTTTATAATCCACGTTCAAAAGTGATATAGGGCGGTAATTCTTGACTTGATGTTTCTCAGTTTCTGTCTTTGGTATAAGTGAGATGAATGCTTCCTTCCACGATTCGGGAGCCTTTTTCCCCTCCAAAATTTGATTGCAAACTTCTTTCAATGGTTGTATTAACCAATCCTTCAATACTTTATAATATCTCGCAGTTAATCCATCTGGTCCTGGTGATTTTCCCAGCTTCATATCCTGGATGGCACTCTCTATTTCTTGATCTGTAATTTTCTCGTTTAAACTCCTTCTGTTGTTTTCAGAGATTTTTGATAGTCCGTATTTTCCAATAAATTCTTCTATCTCCTGTTCATTTTTTGGCCCTTGTTTGTATAATTTCTTAAAGAAACTTTGAAAACAATTACTTATCTCATTTGGTTTATTAATAGCCTTCCCATCTACTTCGAGTGATGTCACTGTATTCAATTTTTGTCTCTTTTTCAGTTGCCAAGACAGTAGCTTCCCACATTTATCTGCAGATTCAAAAGTCTTTTGTCTCATTTGTTTAATTTTCCATTCTATTTCCTGGTTCGTCAATTCCATATATTGTGTTTGATAGAATTTTATTTCTCTTAATATCTCCTGGGATTTAGGCTTAGATCTCAATTTCTTCTCCCCTTCTTTTATTAGATTCCAAATTTTCTCTTTCTTCTCATTCTGCTTTTTCCTCTTTATTGAATTCTGTTGTATTAGGAAGCCACGCATCACGGCTTTACTTGCGTCCCAAATGATTCTTTTTTCTGTGTCTGATCTCAAATTGATCTCGAAGTAGTCTTTAAGTGTTTCTTGGGCCTTTTTGCAAATTTCCCCATCTCCAAAGAGAGTATCATTCATTCTCCATCTAAAGGTTCCAGCTGTTGTCAGTTTCATTTCCATCTTGACAGCATTATGGTCAGAGCAGGTCTTTGGGCAGATTTCTGTTTTTTTAACCTTTGATGCCAGATTACTAGAAATCCATATTTGATCAATTCTAGTCCATGTCATTTTTGCTTCAGAGAAGAAAGTCCCCTCCCTTTCCAGAGGGTTCCTAGTTCTCCAAATATCGATCAGATCCATAGTGTCAGTCAGGTCAAAAAAAGTCTTTGGTAGTCTTCCGTCATTAGATATTGTTTGTCTTTGGGCCTTATCCATGTTTGTAGAGACGACTCCATTCATGTCACCCATCATTATAATTTTAAAGTCCAAAAAGTCCATTAAAGTCTCATGCAACTTCTTGAAGAATTCAGCCTTCCCCTCATTTGGTGCATAAACTCCAACAATCAATATTTTTTCTCCATAAATTTGGATTTCCACTGCCAGGTATCTTCCTTGGTCATCCTTAAAGATCAATTTTGGTTCAAATTTTTCCTTGACATAAATCACAACTCCTCTTTTCTTGACTCTATCTGATGATATAAATTCTTGTCCTAATCTCTTGTTTGTTAAAAGTTTTCTATGTATCCTGGCAATGTGAGTTTCTTGTAAACAGATTACGTCTAGATGTTCCTTCTTTAATAAATGAAATACTTGGCCCCTTTTTCGAGGGTGGTTCAAACCATTGCAGTTCCAGCTGAAGAGTTGCAGAGACATTTTGGTTACTGGGTAGACCTTCCACCGACTGCACCAAGTTGTTGTTCCTCCTCGGTCGGTGCTCGGTTCAGTCCAAATGATAGATTTGAGATGTCCGGTACTTCCTCCTCGCTGACAGTTCCTTTCTGAAGATCCTCTTGATTTCTTTCCAAAAAGAACTCTTTATCCTGGTTTGTTTTTATTTTAATTTTCTTCCCTTTGTAGCTAAAGGACAGCCCTTGTGGAAATTCCCACCTAAATGGGATGTTATTCTTCTTAAGTAGATCAACTAGTTCTTTAAATTGAGATCTAACCTCCAAAAAGTATTTAGGAATATCCTTGAAGATTTGAATCTGAGAATTTTTAATGACCAAGGCCTTCTGGAAATGTAGGTTCAATATTTTGTCTCTTTGTTCCTTTGATCCTAAGGTAATTAAACAATCTCTTGGCTTCTTCCCTTGCTTCCTGCCAATCCGAAAGGCTGAAGTTATCATAAATTCATCTTCCTCTCCATCTAGCTCATCATTCCAGAAGTCTTGAAATTTGTCTGTAAGGAATTCCCCGAGCTTGTCCTCTTCCTCTTCTGGAACCAGTCTTAATTTCAGATTCTTACTTTTCCTTTCCAGTTCTAGTAGGGCTAATGCTGAATCATGTTCATGTACTTTTTTTACAATAGGCGCAAACTTTCCTTTGGTTTCTTCAGCAGTGGACCTAGCACTCTCAGCTATTCTCCTTGTTTCCGTAGATTCTTGAACCAAACGGTTTATAGAATCTGTATTAGATGAAATTGTTGTTGTATTCAGGTCTAGTCTTGTTGTCAATTCCGTCAATTTCTTTGAGTTCTCTGTAGACTGTTTAGTGAGTTCTGCAGATTGCTTGGTAAGTACTTCTAGTGACTGATTTATTTTAAGCAGGGCCTGTGTCATTGACTCCATTGATGCTGCTGTTATTTTTTCTTGTGCAGCTGCTGCTCCTGATAAGGAGCCTCTTTTTTGAGCTTGTTTTTGAGCCTGCTTTGTTTTACTTCTTGTTGAAATCTCTTCTGGCGGGTTGCTCATAACTCAAGGTCATTCACACAGGAAAGTTGCAAGTGGAAAATCCCACTGGATACTCCGTAATGTAACTAAAGCCCTCTAGAGGAGGAAATTGTAACCGTCCAAAGGCACCCAGAACAAAGAAACAGAAAGTCCAAAGGCAAAAGTCCCATTAAAAGTCTTTAGTTTGTAGCACTTTACTGTTAAAATTGTAATCCACCAAAGTCCCGAGTATGTTTCAAAATAAGTCTTATTTTGTAGCCGCTGTCCTTTGACAGCTCACTTGACAGTTCCTTTTTTCAGGCGATCGCTGCTCCGGCAGCCTGGCCAGAAGTATCAGCAGCAGAGGTTTTTTATTCCTTATCCCTTTCTTTTGCAGGTTAAATTAATTCTGTTTCCTCCCCCCCTTCTCCTGCACAACAGGGGGGAGACCCTTTCGATGTCTGGTTTAATAAGAGTTAAAAGGAAAGTCCATTTAAACACAGCTTAGTCTTTTCATTGCTCCGTTAATCATGCAGTTCCGGGAGGCTGACTTCCTTAATTTTGCCTTCCCGTTTTCAGCCAAATCTTCTAAATTTTTTAAGTCCCGTCTTACTTTTGCAGTCTTACTCACGGGTATTGTTGTTGCCAATCGTTGATTTCAGAAAGGAATCGGCGCTCTCCGTTAATGGCGACGCGGCTTCACTCCGTAAGCTGGGTAGCGATCCTCAGCACCGCGCTCACCCCGATGCCGCTCCGGAGCCTTTAAAAAGGCTCTTTCACGATGCCGGGGGGGCGCAAAGGTGCCCACCGAATCTCCTTGCTCACAGGCTTCAGCGCCTGTGATTTTAGGGGTCCCCCGCTTGCCGTAGCGGGTAAGACCCGAACTTACAGAGCAGTCCTGCCTCGGAGCTTGAGGCTAGGACCGCCATCAAACGCTGGCGCCGACCGGAAGTCCCGAATTGATGCTTTTGAATTATGGTGCTGGAGGAGACTCTTGAGAGTCCCATGGACTGCAAGAAGATCAAACCTATCCATTCTTAAGGAAATCAGCCCTGAGTGCTCACTGGAAGGGCAGATCCTGAAGCTGAGGCTCCAATACTTTGGCCACCTCATGAGAAGAGAAGACTCCCTGGAAAAGACCCTGATGTTGGGAAAGATGGAGGGTACAAGGAGAAGGGGATGACAGAGGATGAGATGGTTGGACAGTGTTCTCGAAGCTACCAACATGAGTTTGACCAAACTGCGGGAGGCAGTGAAAGACAGGAGTGCCTGGCATGCTCTGGTCCATGGGGTCACGAAGAGTCGGACACGACTAAACGACTAAACAACAACAAACAACAAAAGTGTGACGTGCCTTTCCATAAAAATAATAACCAACATTACAGCAGCCTTCCCAATCTTGGTGCCCGCCAGATGTTTTTGGACTTTAACTCCCATCAGTTGCAGCCAGTGTGGCTGTGCTGGCTAGGGCTCATGGGAGTTGTAGTTCAAACCTTCTAGAGAACACCAGGATGGAGAGTGTCACATTACAAGCTTAGAAACAGGGCTTTTTTTCAGCTGGAACTTGCCAGAACATCATTCTAGAACCTCTCAGGTGGGCACCATTGCCATTACAGTCAAACCTCGGATCCTGAACACCTTCACTTTGGAACATTTCGGCTCCCGAATGCCAAAAACCTGGAAGGAAATGCTCCAGTTTTCAAATGTTTTTCGGAAGCCAAACGTCTGATGCAACTTCCGCTTGAGTGCAGGAAGCTCCTGCAACCAATCAGAAGCCGGGCCTTGGTTGCCAAACATTTCTGAAGACGAACAGGCTTCCAGAATGGATTATGTTCAACAACCGAGGTTTGACTGTATAAGAGAACAAGGGAGATCAATGTAAGTTCTGGCACCTCTTTTTCTAGAAAAATAGCATTGCCTAGAAGTATTACAAGCTAACATTACAAGTTTTACAGTGTCAGGTCAGTACTTTCCTATTAGCTTAGGCAATTTAATTTGCAGGTGACTTTTGGAATTGTCTTCTGTTCTTAGCATTTAGGGAGGTAGTTTTGTACTTTTGTATTTTGTTATGATCATTTGTTGGTTTTAAAAGTGGTTTCAAAGTGCATTTTTATGTCGCATCAATTAATTTTATTCACACTTTTGCATACTGCCCTTGAATTTTTGGATAAAGAGCAGGTAAGATATAGGAACATAGGAAGCTGCTTATATAGTCAGGACATTGGCCCATGCAGCTCAGTATTGTCTTAATACATTGACTAATGGCAGCTCTCCAGGGGTTTCTCCCCCCAATCCTACCTAAAGATTCTGTTAATTTAACTGGGGACCTTCCAAATGGAAAGCAGATGTCCCCCCACTGAGCTAGAGACATTTTAAATAAAAGAGAACAAGCAAATATAAAATTATTAGAAAACAATTCAGAAAAATACAGCATAACAGAATGCCAGCAGAGAAAAGTATATAGACTTGAAATACAAAATAATTTCATTTTACTGGTCTGGGGAATGCTCACTTCTGCACAGAATCAGGCAGCAAGTCTTAGAAATGCTTTTTTGCTGCATTAGTGTTTCTTCTTTAATTACCCTGTTAAATTAGAGCAAAGGTTCATTAAGCGCAGCATTCTGCCTCTCAAAGTGGGTGGCAATGCATGACTATATTAGCCATTCCTTGTTGTTTCCCCACCCCTGAATAGATTTACAGTGCAATCCTATATAGGTCTACTCAGACGTAAGCACCAGATATTTCAAAGGGACGTACTCCTAGGTGTATAGAAAGTTGCACCTAATACCAATAGACAAGTTTAAGCAATTCCGATCAACATTATGCAGCAATGGTAACTAGCATGTTTAATCACATTATTGTCAGCACTAAGCATGCATGTCTTCTTTCACATATTTAATTTCAATAGCTAAGTTGTACTTAAAAGCTCTTTTTTCATTATGCACCCCCCAGTAACACTATTACTTTAAGAAAATGATACATTTAAGAAAATGATATTCATCCCAATTAAGATGTTTCCAGACAATTAAATTGCTTCCTGATTTCCATAATTGTCTCATTTCTAAGATTTCTCTCTTTCCTGATTAGTCAGGTAGGGTAATCCCAGTCCTTTAAAGATGTATGGCATTCACAAGTTTCAAACAAATCCGCAACAAATAAGCCACCACAAAATTTGCCTGTTTGTCCTTGTTCAGCTCCAAACACTCAGCGTGACACTTAGAAGTGTAAATCTCTGTGTGATGCAGTCCTGAGCTGGCCTATTGGGTCAGATGAAATATTACCAAGGAAGAAGGTTTTCTGTGAGGTGCAGTTCTAAGAGCTGGAAGAGTGAATGGCCATCTGGCATAAATTAAATCCGCCATAAGACTGCTTGGATTTGTGGTAGGAAATAATCTCATAAAGTGTCAAAGCCATGTCCTTGCCAGTGTCTTGATCATCATTCTATTGGAGTCTGAAAAGGAGTAGTGAGGAATGAAGACATCTGTTAATGCTCTCTGTGCTACATACTTCCCCTAGCACTGATATCAAGGCATGGATAGGCAATTGTGCTCTAAATAGGACTGTTGCTATATTTGGATATTCGGAAACAACAAAAGCCATCCATCCAACAAGCAATCCTGATTTACAAGGCCACCAGAAATTTTGGAAGTACTAACTATTCTTTATAGATATTTTCACATTGTTTGTACGTATCAGTGCATCAGTTGTTTTGTTCCATCACACGCTGTACTAGGTATTCATCCACTCAAAGCATAATATTTACAAAGGCAGATTTAGTGGAGTGCTTCTAATATTGGATAGCTTCAGCATACTCAGGAATCAAAAGTTTTGTGTCTCTTTTGTGGGAAATGTACACCGGTTGTGCATCCTAGAACTCGCGTACCTACGGGACCGCCTCTCCTGGAATGCCCCGCGGAGGACCTTAAGGTCCACGAATGACAACATTTTGGAGGTCCCAGGTCGCAAGGTGGTTAGATTGGTCTCAACTATGGCCAGGGCCTTTTCAGTACTGGCCTCGACTTGGTGGAACGCTCTGTCACAAGAGACCAGGGCCCTGAGGGACTTGACATCTTTCCGTAGGGCCTGCAAGACAGAGCTGTTCCACCTGGCCTTTGGTTTGGACTCAGTCTGACCCTTATGTTTCCCTCCCCTTATGGTCTTGATTTATTGGCTATTTTAAAATGAGGCTGCATTTTAAATTGCATTTTAACCTGTATTTTAAATTGGTTCCCCCCTCCTCTTTTACCCCTATTATGTTTTTACTGTGATTTTATTGGTGTTAGCCGCCCTGGCCGGGGAGGGTGGGGTATAAATAAATAAAAATTATCATCATCATCATCATCATCATCATCATCATCATCATCCAGCAATTTCACTGGAGGGCACCACAACTATTATTTAGAATGGAGTGTTAGAGGCGGGGGGGGCACCAAATGTTGATGGTTGCACAGGGCGCCACTAAAATTTGAGGCCTCAAGATCTGCCACTGATATTTACAAGCCAACGTGGCTCTGCATTGACCCAGTTCAACTGCACAATGCACTCTAACATGATGTAATAATGGCCACCAACCTGAATGGCTTTGAAAGAGGATTAGACAAATTCAGGGAAGATAAGGCTTTCAACGCCTACTAGCTGTAATGGGCATGTTCTACCTTGGAGGCAGTATGCCACTAAATACCTGTTGCTAGAAATCACAGGTGGGGAGGGTGCTGTTGCACTTGGGACCTGCTTGCAGGCTTCCCTTAGGCGTCCGGTTGACCACTGTGAGAAGAGGAGGAAGAAGAAGAGTTTGGATTTGATATCCCGCTTTATCTACAAAAAAATTGCAACAAAGTATGTTGGTTTTGAATGAGAAAATAACAGATCAAGAAGTAGAGGGTGCCATTCAAAATATGCAATTAGGTAAATCTCCAGGACCAGATGGACTAACCTCCAGATACTATAAAGCTTTGAAGGAATGGTTAATACAACCGTTGAAGGAGGTTTGTAATGAAATATTAGAGGGGGAAAAGGCACCTGAATCGTGGAAAGAAGCTTTTATTACACTTATACCAAAGACTGAAACTGAAAAAAATCAGATCAAGAACTACCGCCCTATATCATTACTTAATGTGGATTACAAAATATTTGCTGACATTTTAGCAAAAAGACTGAAGAGGGTGTTGGTGGAGGAGATTCATAAGGACCAGGCAGGCTTTCTCCCAGGAAGACACTTATCAGATAATGTAAGGAATATAATTGACATTATGGAATTGCTGACAGTAAATATCAATACAAAGGCAGTTTTAATATTTGTGGACGCGGAGAAAGCTTTTGACAATATTTCTTGGAATTTTATGAAGAAGAATCTCCATGGGATGGGGGTAGGCCAAAGGTTTGAAAATGGTATAGGTGCAATATATTCTGAACAAAAGGCAAAGTTAATTGTAAATAATGTGGTTACTGATGAACTTCCTATAGAAAAAGGGACACGGCAGGGGTGCCCAATATTCCCATTACTTTTTATATCAGTCCTGGAGGTTTTGTTGAATATGATTAGGGGGGACCAGCTGGTAAAAGGAATTCAGGTCGGAGCCAAACAATATAAACTGAAGGCATTTGCAGATGATTTAGTATTGACTTTACAAGAGCCAGACACTAGTACAAAAAGAGTTTTAGAACTAATCCAAGTTTTTGGTCAGGTAGCAGGATTTAAGCTGAATAAACAAAAAACTAAAGTCTTGGGGAAAAAATCTAACAAATGTTGAAAGAGAGAGGTTTCAAAGTGAAACTGGGTTAATGGTGGCAAAGAAAGTGAAATACTTGGGGATTAATATGACATCTAAAAATGTGAACTTATTCAAAGATAACTATGACAAATGTTGGACAGAGGTAAAGAAAGATCTAGAAATATGGTCGAACTTGAAGCTTTCCTTGTTAGGTCGAATTGCTATGATCAAAATGAATGTATTGCCCAGAATGTTATTTTTGTTTCAGACATTACAAATTGTGGATAAACTAGACTGTTTCAAGAAGTGGCAGAAAGATATATCTAAATTTGTCTGGCAGGGCAAAAAGCCCAGAATAAAATTTAAGATATTAACTGACACAAAAGACAGAGGGGGTTTTGCCCTGCCGGACTTAAGACTGTACTATGAATCGGCAGCTTTCTGCTGGTTGAAAGATTGGCTACTTCTTGAGAATACAGACATTCTGGATTTGGAAGGATTCGACAATAGATTTGGTTGGCATGCATATATATGGTATGACAAGGTTAAAGTTCACAAAGGTTTTAAAAACCATATTGTTAGGAAAGCATTATACAATGTTTGGATGCGATATAAGGACTTGTTGGAAAATAAAACCCCTAGGTGGCTATCACCAATGGAGGCTAAGGAGGTGAAGAAATTTAATATGGAATCTAAATGGCCAAAATATTTTGAAATTTTAGAGCAAGAAAGTGGCAAATTTAAACTACAGAGTTTTGAGAAAATAAAGTCCAAGGTACGAGACTGGCTCCATTATTATCAAATAATGGAGATTTTTAAACAAGACAGGAAAATTGGTTTCCAGGTGGAGAAATCGAAACTAGAAACAGAATTGTTAGAACCCAATACTAAGAATTTATCAAGAATGTATAATTTGTTGCTGAAGTGGAATACAATAGATGAGACAGTTAAATCAGCCATGATTAAATGGGCACAGGACATTGGTCATGACATAATGTTTGCTGACTGGGAACAGTTATGGACCACCGGCATTAAATTTACGGCATGTAATGCCTTAAGAGAAAATATTATGAAAATGATTTATAGGTGGTACATGACCCCAGTCAAGCTTGCGAAGATTTACCATCTGCCCAATAATAAATGCTGGAAATGTAATGAGACTGAAGGTACCTTCTTTCACCTTTGGTGGACCTGCCCAAAGATTAAAGCCTTTTGGGAAATGATCTATAATGAAATTAAGAAGGTACTTAAATGTACTTTCCATAAGAAACCAGAGGCATTTCTTTTGGGCATGGTCGGCCAATTGGTGTCAAGGAAGGACAAGACTTTTTTTTATGTACGCTACTACAGCAGCAAGGATTCTTTTAGCAAAGTATTGGAAGACACAAGAATTACGTACACTGGAAGAATGGCAGACGAAAGTGATTGACTTTATGGGATTGGCAGAAATGACTGGCAGAATCCGTGACCAAGAGAAAGAGACGGTGGAGGAAGACTGGAAGAAATTTAAAGCTTATCTTAAGAACTGTTTTAAAATTGATGAGTGCTAAAATGTCAAGGGAAAGGAAGATGCAGAATTACAGCTGAAACTGTTTGATGAATTAAGATGAAACTGAGAAAGAAAATAAGTTACAATTTAATTGGAGTAAAGGGTTGCTGAAAAACTGTTAAATAAGGATGAAGAAAGGGTGAGGTATGGGGAAGTCCGAGAAAGAAGGCTCATGAAAATGAGGATATGAAATTATACTTGTTTGTATGTTTTTGTTTGTTGATGTTTGTTTGTTATTTTGTTTTAAAATTGGAAAATCAATAAAAAAATTATTTAAAAAAAAAAAAAAGATATCCCGCTTTATCACTACCCGAAGGAGTCTCAAAGCGGCTAACATTCTCCTTTCCCTTCCTCCCCCACAACAAACACTCTGAGAGGTGACTGGGACTGAGAGACTTCAGAGAAGTGTGACTGGCCCAAGGTCACCCAGCAGCTGCATGTGGAGGAGCGGGGAAGCGAACCAGGTTCACCAGATTATGAGACTACCGCTCTTAACCACTACACCACACTGGCTGGACTAGATGGGCCTTTGGCCTAATACGGTAGGAATCTTCTTACGTGCTTGGATTTTGGAGATAAGCATGTGGACAAGATATGCCAAACAGTGTTTATTGTCAAACAGTGTTTGATTACTGTAAAAGTTTGGAAACGCAACAGAAAAACTCCTTGATTTATCTCCCAACATCCTGTGGCAACTGCTGTCATTTGTAGAGAATATGCAGAAAACGTTTAGGACACCTTGAAATATAAAGTGCTAACTAGAATAACCTCGTCATGGTATATAACTGATCTTTCTTACATCAGATCTCTTCTGCTTTAACAATTTGGAGAGAAGTTCAATAGCCACTTGCTCTGATGTAGTCCCATTGACTTTCACAGGTCTGAACTGGCATAAGAGGTCATTGAATTACATCCTTTTTGACTCTCTCACTGAACTCTACTTTGATCAGACAAAGGAAGCAGCTTATTGATGGAGCAACATATTTCCCTCCTGCACTGCTGAGCAAACATTCTTCAGGAAACCCAGTAACCATAATCAGCTATCAAACACATGTACTGTATGAATGTTGTGTATTGAATCCATTGTTCCCTTTGATCTGCATTCTTGATATCTGTGCTTACCAGATGCTCAGAACTTCAAAAAGTTTCTTCATCCTTTTGTCTGAATTTTTATGGGCCAAATGTTTGAAGTGGCCTTTTAACCAATCTCTAAATTTGTGGCCAACAAAATTTTTAAAAAGAAAGATAACACGGTGATATTGCAGTAAGGTGGAAATACTCGGGAGACTGTATGTAATCCAAAATCACATTAGAGCATTCACACGCTGGAAAGAGTTACCCAAAGTAAATAACCCTAAAGTTTATCCTGCAGTAAAAGAACCACATCATTTGGCATGAATAGGTTTGTACTCTCATCACCAAAAATGTTCGAATTCCAGCAATGTATTATTTAAGTGTGCATCAAAGGTTTGTTTTAATGGCTATCATTGCTGTGCATAGACATAAAATATGACTAATTATAATCACAGGTGTGAGGTGCTGAAGGAATCAAAGAAGTAATACAGGTTCAAATTTAAGAGCCAGTTACAGAAAATAGGGCACTTAAAACACATCAAATATAAAGCAGGGATGGGAAACATATGGCTCTTGACTCTGTCCATTACATACCAAAGCTTTTGCATTGAGCTCCATTATCAGAGCTTGACTCACCTATAATATTAGACTTTTTTAAAAAAAACGAATATAAAATCTTTATTAAACATTCAACACATATTTACACAACAATATACCATGTAACAATTTATGCACACACACTACAAGGAAAAAAGTAAAAAAGAAAGATACAGAGAAAATTAGAAAAAGAAAATAAAGAATAAAGATAAGATAAAATAAACTTCCAATTGTTCTCAAAAACCTGGTTCTCATTTATTACTTTATACACAGTATCATATTATTGTATTGTTTCCTAATTTCTTTCAGAGAAAGATTCTTTAATTTGTTAACATTGCAAGAATCATTCAAGATCTGCCAGAAGATTTTTACTATCACAATAATTTTTTAAATATTCTTTAAATGTTGTCCATTCTTTATTTGCCTTCTGCATTGAGTACCTTCTAACTCTCCCTGTTATTTTTGCCAATTGGATGTATTCTAACATTTTTACCTGCCATTCCGACTTTGTAGGTGTAATTTCACTCTTCCAATTCATTGCGACCAAGATCCTGGCTGCTGATGTTGCATACATAATATTAAACTTAATGGTCTTCCCGGGAAGGAGGAGCAAGAGGCTTGAGAAAGCCATAAGAACGTAAGAGTATCGCTGGATTGTGCCAAAAAGCCAATTAGTCCACCGTTCTGCTCTCACAGTAACCAGCCAGATGTTTACAGGAGTCCGCAAGCAGGACTTGAATACAACCACACTTTCCTCACTTGTGATTGCCAGCTTTGGGTATTCCACAGCACACTGCCTCCAATCATAGAAGCAGAACATGTGGGATGTATTGCTAGAGCAGTCAAGTACAACATTCCCTGTTTTCCTAGAATGGATATGCAGGGGGATGTGGCTCCAAACAGGGAGGGCTTCCTGTCATACCAGGTGGGAACCACCTCCCTCTGAGTGTGACTGGGTAGATAGGTGTTACCCTATCTTTGTTAGCTGCTCTGAGCCCAGCTTTGGCTGGGGAGAGTGGGATATAAATAAATTATTATTATTATTATTATTATTATTATTATTATTATTACTATTACTACCCTAGATGACCCAAATAAAAAGGGCTGGGGCTGGGCATGCAGCCACCTTCCCCTTTTCTCCATTTTCTTCTTCTGGATCTCTACTGCTCCTGGCTCTGAGCCAGCACATGGTTCATCCTTTACAAAGGATGGAGCCCACAAGTTGCAAGTCTGAGATTTAGCTCAGACTTCTTTTCTCTACATGTTTTACTTTACAAGGGTGACTGGACCACAAGATGAAGCCTGCCTTCAGGTTATTGAAGTGAACTGAATGTGAGTAAAACTTTATTCTTATTTTCAAGAAGACTATGTTCTGTTATTATTTTAAGAAGGAAATAAAGGGGGAATTTACCAGGAAGAACCCAGTCTGGACAAGGATTCATCCTCAATGGATGCCCATGAGTTCTAGTGTAATTAGAGATGGGGGGGGGACTTATCTCTTACCATGTTCTCCATTATCATGCATACAGTGGTACCTCAGGTTAAGAACTTAATTCGTTCTGGAGGTCTGTTCTTAACCTGAAACTGTTCTTAACCTGAGGTACCACTTTAGCTAATGGGGCCTCCCACTGCCACCGCACTGCTGCCACACGATTTCTGTTCTCATCCTGAAGCAAAGTCCTTAACCCGAGGTACTATTTCTGGGTTAGCGGAGTCTGTAACCTGAAGCGTCTGTAACCCGAGGTACCACTGTAATTTATTTTATGCACCACTAACATGACCTCCTCTTTTGTTTTCCTTAACCAAACAACCCCAAATGTTGTAACCGTTCCTCATAAAGGAGTTGCTCTATTCCCTTGATCATTTTGCTTGCCCTTTTCCGAACCTTTTCCTGCTCTGCAATAACCTTCTTGGGGTGAGGCACCCAGAACAGTACATGGGTACAGTGCACTATGTTGTGAAGCATTCACTTTACATGAATCTTTCCCTTAGCACCTCCTTTACACCTAAAAGAAACCAAGCATTTGGCCAACCCCCCAAAAGAAAAGAAATACTCTGAGCATGTACAGTTTCAGGTTTTCAATCCACTTCAACCATAGCGTCATCATAGTGACTGCAGGAATATAATGGAGTTTCTTTCTACTGCCCTGATACCATTTACTAAGGAATGAACACCACTTCTTTGTAAAAACAGCAAACAAAGCATGTTATATATTTTAAAATAAAAATAATAAAATGAGCATCTGTAAACAAATGTATGCCTGGCTGACCACTCCGTCCCTGACTATAAAGTGTACATGTATATAGTGTACATTTTTAAAATAAGTAGAAAGGAAGGATGGCAGCACTTAGAGGTGCCAGCTTGCGAGGGCGACTGGGGAGGCCAACGTTGTGTGTGTGACATCACAATGTCCTGACATCGTAACATTGGGAGGAGCCAGGGGTGGAGCTGAATATGGCAGCGGTGCGACTCAATGGCTGGTGGCTCTTCCTCTTGGTGCCACCACCAGCGGGAGGCTGCTTCTACTCTACAGCAGGAGGCGGAGGAGGAGGAGGAGGAGGAGGAGGAGGAGGAGGAGGAGGAGGAGGAGAAGGAGCCTCCACACTTTTTGGACAAAATATAGGTGGGCTAGACCCCCAGGATCTGCCATCCCTGGCAGCACTGATGGTTCAGGTGCTGATGCAGGGCCTGTTTTCCACTGATCTGATCATTTGCTACTCTCTGGGTGCTCATTAATGGGATCTTGAACTTGGGTTTCCAGGTCCAGCACTAGTGGCATCACTGGCCTCAATTTGCCCTGCATCACATAAGGCAGGGATGGGAAACCTGTGGACCACAAAATGTTGTTGGACTCCAACTCCCATCAGCCCTGGCCATCATGGCCAATGGTCGGGGTGATGGGAGATGATAGTCTTGTGACATTAGCAGGGCTACTGGATCCTCACGCCTGCCATAAAGCTTTCAGCTCCAGCAGCCTCCCATCTGTGCATCTTGCAAATCAGCGTCATACACCTATTATTAGGAAGCACAAATTCATTTGCAGCCTACATTAAAAAAAAATAACATTGCTTTCATTTCATTACATGCCTCATTTCCTCCACTTCTGCCTCTTGCTATTTGCCATGCTTTCCAGTCAGATAGAGAGAGAGCTACATTTGTGTGTAGAGTCTATTACCAAAAAAGAAAAAGGTTTTGATCTCTTACTCTGGCCTCAGGCAGCTGCTATTATATCATAAATGATAAGTTCAGATCCCTCCCCACCAACAACCCTCCATGTTAGAATAGAGCTAACAAAGTAGCTGCTCTTTTTATCGCTGAGTATCACAAATCATCCCACCTCTTAAAGCAACAAGGCTCAATCAGCATGTGGTTAGCCTACAGAAGCCTCCCTCCTGCTGTTGTTATCCCTGACAATGAAGACAATATTTAAATGCTTAGCAAGATGGACAATTCCTCCTTTGACGGCAGGTAACTCACTCCAGCTGCAGGTGCATGATTTTCTGAAGAAATGATGACAGGATCACACATTCTCTAACAAGCGCTCCTGAAATCAGACTGCCTTTCACTCGGCAAATGACTGTTTAAAAAGGGGAGCTTTGAGAACGACAATGGAAAGTTATCATTTAATCATGGGCAAAACAGAAGTGGCTGCCAATTTAGTGCAACATCTTCAGGAGAAAAGACTGGTGAGCATAGTGAAAAATGCAAAGCGATTTGCTTAAGAGGAGCTAATGGCCTCCTCTCTCCACTAGGAAAAGACTGATAGAAGGAAGAGAAAGTGTCTCATGAAAAGCACTCAGCTATTCCCTTTCTCAGACTCATGATTACAGCGTCTCTTGCAATATAACTGAAGGGTTGCCTTTTTCGAGGCCTGGATCCTGAGGCATGATGAGCCTGAGCACATCTTGAGACCATTTCGCCTCCTTGGAATTGCACCTCTCCTCAGGGTGGGAGGAGATGGGAGTTGGCTGGGAAGCAGGAAGGAAGGGATGGATTTGTGCAAGAAGAGCTGAAAGCAACACTATGGATTTGGCCTGGCAGGGAACTGGTATGGTAACTGGAGGCCAGCATGAGCTTGTTTCTGTATGTCTGCAATGGCTGTTCAACATGTGCCTTTGTAAATAAAGTATTGGTACCAGCAATTACCATGTTCTGTCCTCTAGAGGAAACACCCTTTAAAGCTTGCCTTCAGCTTCCCATCATGTATAGGAGGACTATAGGAAGCTGCCATACAGGGAGACAAAGCACCTATCCATCTAGCTCTGCTAGGGTTTCAGGAAGAAATCTTTCCCAGCCCTTTTTGCACATCCCAGGACTTGAACCTGGGACTCTGTGTAGGCAGATAATGTGCTCTGCTTTTCATCAATGGCTCTTTCCACTTCCACTTTTGGAAGCGGGAGCACAAAAGCAGTATTTGCTGAAGCAGCAGCTGAATATCAAGTCCATAAATAAATAGCAGATCAACAACAACAAAATCTATGTCACTTCTTATCTATAACACTGAAAACCATAGAATCATAGAATTGTAGGGCTGGGAAGTCCCCACGGTTCATCTAATCCAACCCCCAGCAATTCAGGAATCACAGCTGATGTTAAACGTAAAAGTAATGAAATTAGTATTAAAATTAATTACCAGAGGCCATTGAAAAATAGATCAGAAAGTAAATAATCTCTTTCTCCAGCAGTAAGGAAATGAAATTCTCCCCACCCCACTGCCAAAAAGCAATTTCGAATAATATTTATTTCAGTATTCAATATTCATTTCAATTTGTTGTTGACTAATCTTAATAGACACATTTCAGACTAGGTCCAATGTATACTTTTGGATAAACCTTTGGGAGATCTAAAATCCTAACAAAAACAAAGGCAATCTGACTTAGAAAGCCCACACCCTGCAAACATGGAGAAATCACAACACTCTGAAGCTAGGAAAAAGCCCAGAGTGAAGGAGGAGGAAGGAAGCAAAAGATGAATGCATAAAAGGACATCACCTGCATCCATATTTTATGTGAGCGATTTGGAGCAAACGTTAGGCAGGGAAAACTGAATGGTCATTAGAAAAGGCAGCACTAGCAGCATGATTTATGGCTTTATGGGGGGGGGGGTCTGCTAGTAAGAAAGCAAGCATAGCTGACAGATGATATCGACACAATCATATATGTGTGTCACAGAGTAATGATCAAAGATTATTATAGGAAAGTGTTGGATGTGGGAGAGAACTGAAGTGTTCAACCAGCTGCTTGCCAAAAGCACATACAAATCCACACCCATACTAGCAATAAACCAGGGACTTCCAGTACTTTAAATCATATGTCATTTATTGGTGCTGTGGGTGGGAGGAAGAGGAAGATCTTGACCTGCCAACTGAATAAAATATGTGGCAAAGGTGAAACCGAATTTGCATTAAGTTTTGCATTCAGTGCCTCAGCTCAGATCCGGGGCTTGTAAAAATAAAGGTGAAAGTGTTTGAGAATATTCAATTTGCTCCTCTCAGGAACAAGACAGCTCAGGCAAATATGAGATTATGGGTGATAGTTTCAAGGATGGTGGCGACATCTTCAAGCAAGCTTTAGCTCTGGCTCTGTTTACGTTTATAAAAAGCAATACTCCCAAATAGCAAATAAAATGAAGCAATCTCCTTTATTCAAAGGTATAATTCAAATAGAAAAGATATTGGAGATATTGCTAAATCTCTCTCTCTCTCTCTCTCTCTCTGTGTGTGTGTGTGTGTGTGTGTGTGCACATGTTGCTGTTGCAAAGCTTGTGGTTCCCCCAAGCCTGCTGTTTCCTCCCTCTTTTGCATAGATGATGCTCTTTTAGACTTTAACCAAAAAATGAGATCAGCACTTGGAGAATAAGTTCTCAGCATTTTTACCAACCTCCATGCTTTGTGGCAGCTGGAGTTATAACAGCAGTAGCAGCAGTCAATCTGTGCTGAAACTCTACATTAGAGGAAATAGTATTTCAGACATGGAACAGCAAATTCATCATGGTCCAAGGTTCCCCACAGTTGTAGGACTCATGGGTGTAGATCAAGCAAAACAATAGAAATACTTAACCAACTGACCAATCAGGTCAGTTCTGCCCCCCCCAACAAAAGTTCTGCCCCCCCCCCACAAAATTCCTGGCTATTCCCATGGTAGGATTGGCCTTGCTATTAGGCATAGCGAGGCAAGCACCTCAGACAACTGATGTAGAGTACAGTGGTACCTCGGGTTAAGAACTTAATTCGTTCTGGAGGTCCATTCTTAACCTGAAACTGTTGTTAACCTGAAGCACCACTTTAGCTAATGGGGCCTCCTGCTGCTGCCGCTGCGCCACCACTGCACAATTTCTGTTCTCATCCTGAAGCAAAGTTCTTAACCCGAGGTAATATTTCTGGGTTAGCGGAATCTGTAACCTGAAGTGTATGTAACCCGAGGTACCACTGTATAATATAAGAGCAGCAAATTATTAGTTAATTAATGTATTGCTGTATTATCTTTATTCCCAGGGAGAGGTGCCGATGGAATTTTCTGTCTTAGGTGCCATAATAATTTGTCAGTCCTTGAGAACAATATGCGCCCTCACCTAGAAAGAAGGGTCATTTGCCACCCCACTTAAGGCAGCAAAATATATTGTCTTATGCTGTCCCTCCTCCCATGATCCCACCAGAAAAAAACTGATAGGGCCAGGGTTCCTAGATGTGAGCACATGAGTGTCTGAAGTCATGTGTTCACATGTAAGAACAGAAGAACATAATGAAAGCTCTGCTGGATCAGGCCAAAGGCCCAACTAGTCCAACATACTGATCTCCCAGTGGCCAACCAGAAGTCTATGAGAAGCTTGCAAGAAGGACCTCAGCACACCAGCACTCTTGCCACTTACGCTTCCCAGCAACTGTCAGTCAGGGGCATACTGTCTCTGACAATTGTGGGATGTAATCCTCTGGAGCAGTCAAGTACAACTTTTCCTGTTTGCCTAGAGTAAACATGCAGGGGAATGTTGGTCCAGCCAGTTGAACTTCCTGTTACACCTGGCCTGGAGCATCCTTCCTTTGCATGTGACCAGGTAGGTGGGCATGACCCTTCCAGACCTAACAAAAGGTCCAGTCACACTGCCACCTTCCTCTTTTGATGCATTTTCTTCTCTTGGACTGCACTGCTGGCTCACTGCAGGGATATACCCATATGGGGTAAATCAACACCTTCTACTGATTTGTAACTTCAAGCCTAAAGCCTGCCTTCAGGGATCACCCTGTGCTCTGATCGTGAGTAAACTTCTTATTGTTACTTATGAACAAGATGGTTGTGTCTTTATTCTTTTAGGAGGGAATCAAAGGGGCCTTACCAGGAATAATAGAACTTAAGAGATTCTAATGAATCTGCAGCTAGCTTCCTGCTGTGTAAAAGGGGGAATGTATTCTGCTGTATGAATAAACTCACTAATGTGAGTTAGGAAGGATAATATTTAATCAATATATCCGCTCCTGCTACCCACAACATTCCCACAACAATAGAGGTAGAACAAAGCCAGATGGGCAGGGTATAAATAATAAATTATTATTATTAAATTATTATTATCACAGTCAGTAGTTATGTCTAACTCTCTTTCAAAGCCATTCAAGTTGGTGGCTACCAGTACATCTTGTGGGAGTGAATTATGTAGTTCAACCATGCATAGTGTGAAGAAGTCCTTTTCTTTTTGTCGGTCCAGAATCTTCCAAAATTCAATTTCAGCCACATAATATGTGTCTGCTATGGAAAATACTAGCAAAAGGTCAATATTTAAACCAAAGTGCATCTTGGAGCTGATGTGCAGTTGTGGTCTAAAACATCTGGAGGACACCAGGTGAAAATTGATTTAAATCAACTGTGTGACTCTGCAGGACTATATTTGAAGAAACCATTTATTTTCCCCACACATATGGCTGACCACAGACTAGGGTGTAATTAACATAAACTTTAAAATTGCTGTCACTAAATGAAAAACACTGCTTACTGGAATATAGTCAAGTCAAGGTCTATCTCTAGATCCTTAACGTTATGTTTGAGTGGAGCCAGCTTCTTCCATTCTCTGGGCACCCGATAAACGTTTCTTTGTCCATGTGAGTGGTTTGCTTTTATTACTTTATTTTCATAAGATTTATACACTGCTTGATTGTAAAGAAGCTCAAAGTGGTTTGCAAAACGAATCAAATATTAAAGTTATGGTGAACACAGTTAAAACTGTGGAATGGGTATTATGTGGTACCTTTAAGAGTGCCAGTTCCACAGACTGAAGCAGTCAAGTGGGCATATATGGCAGGGCCGGCCCAAGACATTTTGGCACCTGAGGCAGACGACAAAAGATGGCCCCCTTCCTGCCAGGGAAGAAGGGGTGAGGGAAGAACTACATCAGGAACAAGGGGGCAGAGAAAGATCAATATCAGGATTTGCTGCCCTGGTTGGTCTTGACACCTGAAGCAGTCACCTCACCTTGACTCATGGTTGGGCCGACTCTAAATATAGGGTAAGGCATTCTCACAGGTTGACTGGCTGAAGAATGATTCTATTGTTAACCCCAGTCAGTCTGCCAAATCAGTTATGATATGGGTGTGAAAAATGAGCAGGAGTTATGCAATCGGCCAGTTATTGCAGCTGGAAATTGTATCTCCTCTGGTTATAATGGTGAGACGTATTCAGGAACAAATTGGACTGAATGAATGCATTTCTCGCACGCAGACACACTCCCCCCCCCCCGACCACACCGGTGTGACTTTAACATGTAAGGTGAGAAGAAGACTAACTGGCTTTCATGCTTCTACACTGTGAAGCTGCTACCATTTTGTAATAAACATGGTTAACATAAAGGGGAACTGAATTGACGTCAAGATTGTGCAGTTTTGTTAGGTAACAGGGAGACCTTCCATCCTTTGGGTGGTAGTCAACTAAATATTTGCACTAGTGCAAGGATTAGCACTTTCCCCCTTGATATAACACCCTTATATCTGCTTTGTACGGTTCAGGGAGAACCCAGAGCAAGTTTAACAGGTGCATGAGAAGAGGAGAGAAACCCTTGCTCTTAAGGAACATTCTCCTTAATGCTAAACTCTGTACAATCCATACTGTCCACTTTCCTAAAGACTATCATCCAAGCAAGTTACAGTTTATATGGATACAGGTCAGAGGTTTTGACCCAGGTCAAAATAATACACCAAGAGAGAAGAAAGGGTGCTCTTCTGAGAAAGCAAAAGCAAAATCATAAAAGTGAGGTCATAAAAGTGAACATGTGAGAAAATGAAAGTTTAAAAAAATCAGTTATCAGAGTTTCAAAGAGATTACAAAGCCATTGTCAGTCAAGCCACTGTTCCTTTTAGCCAGACTGCAAAACAAGCACCTCCTTCAGCTATACTGAAGCTTAGATGTTTGCATGAAAGTGCCAATTTACCACCTAGGATCGAAACAATGTAGTGTAATATAATGATTCAGTGATTCAGTATTAAGTGTGGTGCAAGTATTAATGTGATGGTGTATGTAAAGCACTTGGAACACCCTAAATCAGCCTCAGTATAATTGATTGATTGATTGATTGGTTGGTTGGTTGATTGATTGATTGATTGCCTTTACAGCCTACCTTTTTCTCCATGGACCCCAAGGTGGTATTCATGATTGTCCCCCCCCCCTCAATCTGCACAACACAACCCTGTGGGGGTAGGTTAGGCTGAGTGACAGTGACTGGCCCAAGGTCACCAAGTGAGCTTTATGGCTGAGTGAGGTTTTGAACCCTGGTCTCCCAGGTCCTGGTCTGGTCTGTCACTCCAACCACTACACCCCACTGTCTCTCTGTAATAATTATGGGGCTACTTCTGAGGATGTGCAGACCTAATTTCCCCTAGACCTGAGTAGCCATAATGTAATGAATATTAAAAGACATGCCGAGCAGGAAATATGACACCATGGTAGAGTTGAGACTTTGCGAACTTCCCATTTTATGACGTATGATGTATATGTGTATTTTAGAAATTAAGACTGCATTTATGTGGAAGGAAGGGCCAATCTGTGACCTGGCTGAGACTAAAAGCAGTAAGGAACTTAAACCTCCCAAGTGGATCATTCCTATAGAAGATATAACGTGTGACCCAACTTACCCATGTTGACAGGCACCTCTTTGAGCTGGTTCACACATGCATATATTTTTAAACTTAATTAGTGGAATTTTCAGTGATGATGGGTGTGTGCAGTGCTTTTTCCCCAGGGGTACACATACCCCTAAAATTTTTGTTTGGCCTCGTTGAGGGGCAGTATTTCAGTATGAGTAGGGAAATGAAAGCATCCCCAAACATATATATATATTTAAGAAAATAAGCACTGTGTGTGTGTGTTAGTGTGCAAATAAGCCATCCCAGATTGCACACCAGCACAAAGACTTCTCCCTCCTCCTTACTTGCAGTACTTTTCAATGGAGGCAGTTCCCACATCCCACTGCCCAAGGATAGAGAAATCAGGTGATAAGACCTGGGTTTTTGAATGACTTAACTCCCCCCCCCCCCGCCGCCCTTCTTCGTACGGTTGCACTGGTTCAGGCATTCATTTCATCTTCCAGAGAACCTTTGCCAGATATTGAGCCTAGGACCTTCTGTATTGAAAGCAGATAAGCTACAGGCCTTTTATGGAGACTGGGCACATGGGCTCCCCAGTGCTAAACTAATAACAGAGGGCTCGAAGCAGGGTGAGGACAGTTACCACTGAAACAAACTTGCAAGATGCGAGCGGGGCAGTGGCTGTGCCACATTTATTTCAGCAGGAGATACTTCCAAAGAATTTCTGTTTGGATCCATCTGCTGCCACTTTCATAAATATTATTTTTTTGGGAGAATGTTTCGTGAAGTATGCAAAGCTGTTTTTGTTGTTTGAATAACGCAGAGGATTGCTTACCGTAAAAACCAATTTGGGGGGAGGTGGGGGGGGAATAAGTGCCAGGTTATATTCAGGAGTTCAACAAAGCCTAAGTAAGGCTTAAATGAAGAGTTAACATGCAAATTAGCTTCCAGTCTATCTTCTACAAAGTCTATTGCTAGAAGTCGCAGCCCCTCCCCCACCCAATCATTTGTTATAAAGGCTTTTTTATGATACAAATTTGATAATCTCCCTTCCATGTTGGCATCGTTCTAATTTGCCTTGTAAGCCCATAAAATTCGGGCTCTTTGTCTCCCCTGAAGGCCACAAGGTTTTCAAAGATACCATTGTGCCGCCTAAAACCTATAAAATTGTCACTAGGGACTGATTAAACAGTCCTGAATTGAAACAGTGCGGGATTTTTTGTCTTGGTCCCTTTCAGGCATGACAATGCCCTTTTCAACTCCGGAGACAAAAGGGGGTTTAAGGGAGCGATTCTCTGGGAGATTCTTCGGAGATAACCCCAACCATATGGAAGACAAGGTGGCCAGCAGCTGAGACAAAAAAACAGGTGACAACAAGGACTGTCCACCCCAACCCCCAACCCCGGAAACAAGAGGCTGGACCCGAATATCCTTCTGCTCCCCACTCAGATGTCTTCTTGAAACCACCACCCACGGAGCTGGGCATCACACAATGACCCCCGGCCCTCCACAACAATGGGACTGAGAAGGCCCACTGCAGCCAAAGGCACACACACACACACACACACAGAGAGAGAGAGAGAGAGAGAGAGAGAGAGAGAGAGAGAGAGAGAGAGAGAGAGAGGCGGGGGGAGGTTGCTTTGTGGTCGACCCACCAATCAATGCCCAGAGAATTTGATCCTGCGCCAAGACGAGGGATGGTCTGGTTGATAGCCTCAAAAGCAAGAGGTGCGCTTAATAGAGAAGAGTCCATTTTCAGATGAGCTGTTTTAAGGAAAGAGACACACCCGGGCAAACGTCCTTCTTTGGCACCAGTCTTGGTGGGAAGTGAAGCCCTCCTCCTCCTCCTCCTCCTCCTCCTCCTCCTCCTCCTCCTCCTTCTTCTTCTTCTTCTTCTTCTTCTTCTTCTTCTTCTTCTTCTTCTTCTTCCTCATCTATTTATATGCCACTTAAGGCCAAGGCCGTCTCTAAGCAGTTTACAAAAAAAACAACACATTGTAAACACACAAACACGCATGCACAAGTAGCAGTAAAGCTGAAAAACGAAAAACTAGAATACCCAAATAAAAAAAAATCATTAAAAAGTAAAAGCAGCCGCACATTGTGAAAACAACTAAAGAGTCAAGGTTCCATCTAGAAACCATTCCTCCTAAAGGAGTGGGTCAGTAATATTTCTCCTAGTATAACATAGAGCAGACCCCCCCCTTTCCCTCAGCTTAAGAAGCCATCCAGCCAAACCAAAGGGTCGATAATATTCCTCTTAATTGGCGTTCGAGAGAATGCGCACAACTCCCATCTCCCTACCTCCACAGCCAGGTAGCCAAGAGAAGCGAGGAAGGACCACACCACCACTTTCGAACTCCGCAGAAGGCGAGAGATACGGAGGTCAGAGGACCAGTTCAAAATCCAACCTGCACTGTTTGCACTAGAATTTCAATTCTTCCGCCCAACGCCAGATTACTTCCCTCTGCTATCACGATTGAGATTATGCTGCTTGCCAATGAAAGAGATACCAGGTTCCCATCCTAAAATCATTTAAAAGAGCCTGGAAATACGCAAAGAAATTTTTTTAAAAAATAAAAATCCTGCCTTTCATCTCAGTTTATAAAAGTTGAGAAACTTCGACGGGCTCGGTTTAAGTCTTCATTCTTATCACATTGCGGCTGACAATGAGGGAACACTAGAAAATCGCTCGGTCAACCCCCCACGCACTGCGAGCCAATTAGACAGTGAAAATGCGCGCAATTGTCACAAAACAGCATCGCGAAAACAAGTCAGAGCCGGTTTCTTTCCTGTCGTAAGAGTTGCTTGGAAAATATATATACATTCTCGATACTGTCACAAGGACAGCATCAAATCAAATGAAAGAATCGATCAAGGGAGGTGGCAGAATATTAGCAGGGCTGTGCAATAATGACTCCAATGGTACTGCTGCTGCTGTTACTACTACTCCTCAGCTTGCATATATGCACGTTTTATTGTGCGATAAGAAAGGGAGGCATTTTTCAGAAAGCTTGGAGGAAACCAGCTGTTTTAGGTTCCATTCCAAAGAAAAGGGTCCGGGGCAAAGTTCCGCTTTTAGGCTATATAATGCTCCCTTTCCCAGTTTCTGAACGCAACGCTTTGAAATAAATATATCCTATTTTTTTGATACGTTTCTTATAAATCCGGCCAAAGTTAACTTGTATTTCAGCGCGAGATATTGGAGCACGTGCGAAACTGCAGTTGAAGCAAATGGATTTTTCGAAGCCAGCGGTGTCCATGTAATTGGGCCTTAAGTATTAGTTCACCATGTAAATTCTGGGTACAGTCATTGACTGTAACTATATATAATTAGGGCAAACATTTAGTTCAGAGCATCCGTCTTCCTGTACACATTCGTATGGTAAATTTAATGGCAATCACATTGATCAATGTAGCTTTGCATTAATAGGACGAGATGGTGGTATTCAAATATGGCATTTGCCAGATCGCAGACTGTGGAACTCTCTCTCTCTCTCTCTCTCTCCCTCTCTGTGTGTGTGTGTGTGTTGCTTTCCTACCCGAAGGGGTCCTAGCCTTGCAAACAGTCCTAGAAGCCCATATGCAGGAAAGCACCCCAGAGAGAGGGGGGAGGGGTCAAGCATCTCCCTAACAGCTTGTCACTTGACAGTCACTCTTTCCGGTGTAAATTGCCCCTTCGACATAAATGCAGGCAAGCAATTCGACCTTCTGAGCGTTTACAGGCTTGCGAACCCCGCGAACTCCAGCGGGACTGATTTTAATCCCATAATTCCAAATGACCAGGCAACGGCACCCAAAAGATATTTAAAAGGGAACTTAGTGGGATCCTTCCAGAAGGGAAGAGATCTTGGTCGCTCCCAAACACCAGTTTATTGGATCATTCGGCCTTGATTTTTGTGTGCGCAACTTTTGCGAGAAGAGGACTAGGGCTATTTATTGAGCCTTTGTTCTGATTTGTTTGCTGGTAATATGAAGTTTGGCCAAGCAACTGTTAGCCCCGCACTTTCCACTGCATTCTCCTCCCCCCCCTCCCCCGCCGCCCCCCGCCTCCACTTTCCTTATCCCCCGAAGTCCGATCTTTTGCGGGGAGGGAGTTTGTAGCACCAATTAACTTTAAGAGGCCAACCTGAATTTGCAGGCATGGTCCCATTAGAAATAGTGAATGATATGGGACTTCTGGGATCGCAAGCGCTCGCGTCTTGGGATGCCGGCCTCTTCTGCCAAAAAGACACGGATCCCGAGGGTGGTTTTTGTTTGCCAACAATCCGGTTTATTGATCAGGGTAAGAAAGTTCTATTTGAAAATCAACTATGTCTGATACAAGTAACTCACTGTTCGTTTTGTTTAGAATGAAACTCAACCACCTTCTTTTTTTTAAAAAAAGCAACTATGTTTTCGGCCAACTTTCTAAAACAAAAGGCCAAAAACAGGGTTAGGGCGAGACGATCAAGGTTAGCTACGGCAGGCATTCCGATCCCCACAACATTGACAGGGAAGTCCCGTTGAATTCTGTTCTTTTCCAGGATCCGAAGCACCCCTCCCACACTTCTGTCTATTAATCCGGAACAACTACCATTCGTGGCTTTGCTACTCACAATCGTTCATGAGGGCTGCCATCCCATTTCACTGATAACAATGGGTATATTTTCCCATATTTTCCCGACCCCTTACTGTGAACACTGTGTGTGTGTGTGTGTGTGTGTGTGTGTGTGTGTGTGTGTTGAAGGGAAATTAACCCGGGTTGGGCGATCTTAACTTTGCACCCTTCCTTCTATACGTGTTCCTATCTGCCAATCCTCTCTAACCCCCAGGAAGAGTGAGTAGGATTTGCATCTTCGAGATCCCACGGTTACTTCCGCGTAAAGATAATTTGGCGGGGGCGGGAGAGAGGATTGGGCCCACTTCCCTTGGTAGCAAGCTGCTGGGGATTTGAAGTCTGGGTTTTCCTTTCTTACTGGTTGGGATCCGCGGCTCATTTTACTCTAAAGTAGTACTATCCAAGCCAATGCCTCGCGAGATGAAGGCACCAGTCCAAGGCGTCGCCCCAGGGCAGGCGGGGTCCAGTGAGTGTGTGTCTCTTTCTCTCTGTCCTTCTGGCAACCTGTCCGCGTCCTCGGCGCCTTCCTCACCCCCAGTTCCAGGAGACAAGGGCCGGGGGCGCTAAGTGCTGGTAGGCGGGGAAGAGGCTTAGCGAGGCGGCCTGCGGGAAAGCCGGGTAGCCCTGGAGGCCGAGCGCGTTCTGGGCGCCGCCGTAGTCCTGCGCCGCGCCGCTGCAGCTCTGGCACGCCTTGCCTTCGCGCACCAACACGGGCACCGCCACCCTGCGCAAGAGAGGCGCCGCCACCGCCGCCGCCGCTCCTCCGGCGCCGGCTCCTTCCCCGGCGCGCTCTCCTCCGGCGCCGCTGCCTTTTGCGCGCTTCATCTTGTAGCGGTGGTTCTGGAACCAGATCTTGACCTGGGTGGGCGTCAGGCGCAGCAAGTGCGCTAGCTGCTCCCGCTCGGGCGCAGACAGGTAGCGCTGCTGACGGAAGCGCCGCTCCAGCGCCAGAGTCTGCGCCTTGGAGAAGAGCACTCTGCGCTTCTTCTTCTTCTCGTCGTCGTCCTCGTCCGCTCGCGTCGAGGCGGCGGCCGGCCGCGATCTGCTCTCGGGGCCGCTCTCGTCCGAAGCTGCGGGGCAAGACAAGGGTTGGGGAGGAAAGGAGACAAGGCAGGCGCGTTAGATCCCTTTTCGTGGTTATCATTTGTTTATTTACCGCTGCAAAGGGACGCATGTAAGCGAGGATTAGGAAATTCCGGAAGACTGAAAGCGCGGTCGAAACATCATCAACATCATCAATGAAATACAGTTGTACCTCGGGTTAAGAACTTAATTCGTTCCGGAGGTCCGTTCTTAACCTGAAACTGTTCTTAACCTGAAGCACCACTTTAGCTAATGGGGCCTCCCACTGCCGTTCTCATCCTGAAGCAAAGTTCTTAACCCGAGGTAATATTTCTGGGTTAGCGGAGTCTGTTACCTGAAGCGTATGTAACCTGAAGCGCCTGTAACCCGAGGTACCACTGTACTGTTCAATGGATCCGGCATATAGGTTAGGTCTGAATGGTACATTATGCTGTGTTTGTGGAGAAAGAGGGCATGGGGAAGAGCCTGCTGGATCAGGCCCATGGCAGCATCCTGCTCTCACAGTGGGAAACCAAATGCCTGTAGAAAACTCCTAAGCAGTTGTTCAGCCCAAGAGTACTCTCACCTCTGTGGTTTACAGCAACAGGCATTCAGAAACATAGTCCTCATGGCTAGGAGCCCTTGATAGCCCTCTCCTCCACGAATCTGTCCAATCCTGTCTTAAAGCCATCCAAGTTGGGGGCTGTCACTGCCTCCTGTGGGGGTGAGCTCCATAGTTTAACTGTGCGCTGCGTGAAGAAGCACTTTCTTTTACCTGATATGTGTATTTCTAGAATATATAGCTATACCCACACACAAAATGCAGAAATAAATCTGCCCAGCCACCCGTAGATCCATTTTCTCTGGAGATCCGACAAAGCCGAAGCCGAACGAACCGAAACGGTAGCGCTTTTATTTGGGCGCACTGTAACCTTTTTATTTGGACAGGGCTTTGATGGTGGTTCGGGTAGGATTTACACAGGGACGCACGAAGTTGCTTTATACTAAATCAAACCATCGGTCCCATCCACGGGAGTAGCTCTCCAGGGTTTCCCAAGGGAGACATCCCCAACCTTGCCTAGAGATGACTCTGGGAATTCTCATCCGCCTCATCTTGATTTTTAAATGTGGCTATTTTAGGCATAGTTTTATGTTTTGTTGCCAGCCAACAACACTGGAGACTGACGTGAACTGGTCTCCTGGAGCACCAATCCGCTTCTGCAAGAACCTCCGACAGGAACAGGAGCAGCGCTAGGACGCGGGAGAAGTTGCGCAGCCGAAACCGCCTTCCTGTGGTTTGCGTTGAGAAGACAGCGATACCGCTTCTGTGTCGCGCGAGTTAAGCGCGAGACTGCGGGCAAGATTTCCTTTCAGCTATCATCTTGATGAAATATTGTTCTTATCTTACCCTGTCTATTGGAAGAGTTTTAGAATAGCGAATATCTCCCCTTGATTTCAGTGAGCTCCAGCCAGTCCTTTTACGAAATATTAATTGTACAATTGTAGAAATGGGTTTGTGGCTTTTAGCTCGCTGAGTTCCTAATCTTTTGCGTTTTATCTTATTTTTTAAAATCATACTTGGGCAGCTGGAGCGCTTGATAAAGCTGCAAAACAGTAAATAACAATGATTGGTGCATTTGGTGGTTTGTAGGGTGCGTATATATGTATGTGAGTGAGTGAGTGAGTGTGAGAAAAGAACAAGAAAAGTGAGAGGTAGACATTTATCGGATGCCCAAAAATCTATTAAACTTTCTCATCCTTCTTATTGCCTCTCCCATACACACACACGCCCAACTACAAGGGCTCAACATCTATTTTAAAGTACCCTTTTGTATGCGCCGTCTCCAAGCGTAAGGTTAGATCAAGAGATCTCCCGGAAGCCCCCCAAGCAGCCGCTCGCCTTAATAAGCTAAAAGAAGAGAAGATGCGGCTGAGCGCATTTGTTATCCTAAGCATGGATGGTGGGTGGGTATGTGGAAGTGATATTCCTGGTGGATTTACTAATGGCAAAAGGGTGTGCTTTGGTTATATGGTGCGTGAGAAATGCTTCTAGAAACCAATGGGTCTGTCTTCCTTCTGTCTTTCTGTGACAAGAATCTCTCCCCACCTCCTCTCATTCAGGAGCCGCTTAGCTGCGAAGGGACCAGCTCTCATCGAAGTGGTGGATGGAAAAAATCGGAATGGAGGCGCATCAGCAAGAATACCTGCCAGGGTTTTTATGACCAAGGGCCATTGCCTCCGGAAGACCCCACTAGGAAGCCCTGGGGCGCACCATTTTCCTAAGAAGCGTTTTGGAAGACTGAGCTGGGTTATTAGGATTTTAAATAAGCTAGTACACGTTGTGAATTACTCTGTCTGTAAATGGACTCGTACTCGTTTGTGTATTTCCTTAATTCAGTGCCGGAGATTTAAGATGCAAGACGTTCCTGTTCCACCATAGGAAGGGTCCTTAGATGTCCAAGAACTGCTACTCCGCTTCTGGAAAGACTGGGCCAAACGGGAAGCATCTTCTGGAGCGACAGACTGTTGTATTTAACCAGGGGATCTGCTTTTGGTGAAAGCAGAGCCGAGGCCTGGAAAACGACCCACTACTCTCCTCATCTTGAATACAAGGGAGCTTGAACTATTGGCAAGACGACCGGAAACAAGTTGACTTGGACTTAAGCTGCGTACACAACATCCATTTCTAGCACACCGACCCACCCAAATAATTCCGGCAACTATACTTTACTCCTCATAGAGCTGCAATTCTCGGCATCCTTAGCAAGCTACAGTTCCCAGGATTAATGGGGTATGTGTGCTTTAAAGGTTTAGCGGGCACACAGCCTGTAAACCCATCTGCTCTCAGTGGGACCAAAGCTACTTCCATCGAAGGTCGCAATCTTGGGCGCGTTTACTTGGGAGTCTCTTCGCATCCAGGGGAACTTAATTCTGAGCACAGGATCGGACTGAAGGGCAGCCTGAAAAGGCTATTGGGGGGTCGTAGGGAGGGGGAGCTTATATTTTACAAGGCTGCAGGCAGCACGATTCGGCAGGAGTGAGGCTTGTAGGTGTGGATTTCATTAAGTCCGCCCCCCTCATTTTCCTTGATGGAACATTTCTCCAAACCTCACTGGGATGGAAGCAAAAATCACTGCCTAGCCAGCCCAAATTAAGCTCTGTCCCATTGATGTCAAAGGGAAATCAAAACACGTGGCTACATCTCCCACGGAAATCAAATGGACTTTCTTTTTTTTATTAAAAAAAAAAAACCCTTAAGTGTGGCTGGATTTTACCCATAACTTGGTTAGCATTCAGCTGGAGTTCAGACCAATGGGTCCTGAATCCAAGCGCTGGAATTTATTGAGCTTCGAACAAATATGCATCGATGGATGGATGAGTCAGATCATCTTTGACTATTATATTACCATCATGATCTAAGCCATGGATTCTGTAGAAAGGCTGGAATTTGGTACATGCGTACATACTAACTACCACAGAAATAGACTACAGTGCTTTAAGAGCCATTACTTGGAAGCAGAAATCGGTGGTGAGGGAAGGGGAGGGAAAGACAGACCGTAGAGATCAGCTATGATGAGGAAATTGCCCAGGGATACACTGAAGCGTGTTTTGTAATTAAACAAACTGAGCCCCTCGGGGGGGAAACTACAAAAGACAGCCACGGATCTAATCTTGTGGCCCAGCAATACAAGCATATTCTACATTATAATTACTTCAGTAATATTAACTAATTACAGCAACTGTAGTATAGATTGTATACTGCGCTGAGTTTGGATTCTTATTTTTATCTACAGAGAATGTTTTGATTTTCCATAAGGTGGGAAATATCTCTATGAAGTCTGTTTCCCTGCCTCTAAACAATTATAAAAAACTATGAATAGAGATCTATTATTATTATTTTTTTTTTAAAAAAGACTATAGAATCATATATTATATATTTGCCAACATCTTCATCTAGGCACACGTTCATTCAATGGAATTTTCTGGCTGAGGAAGTGTCCTTAAATTCGTATGGTACATTTTCTGTAGAAAACGGTAGATATATAAACGGCAAAGCATTAATAGTCGAGGTAAAAGGCACCGTCAAGAAACAAAAAATAGCCCTACATGTGAAGTCGTAATAGTTTTAGTATATAATATGTGACCAATTAGTAAATACATATTATATTAATATATGAACAGACGCATATGTGTCCATCTTGAAGATGTCAGCGCGGAGGAGACAATACCTAAGCTGGACCATTCCTAAACACAAAGGCTACTACAGGGATCTCACGGTTTTGCCTGGAGTAAGCTTTATGATAGGAAGAAATGTATTTCTGCCTTGCTTTGAGTAACGAGTGTGTGGGCGTCCCTGGGTCCGTGTACACACACCTGTGTACACGAGGGATATGTATGAAAGTCAAATATGACACCTCTCGCTCAATATCTCCTCAATGCACAGCGTTATCGATTTCCCTTCGGTGGGGTGGGTGGGTTCTCCCCTCTCTGCCGCACGTACACACCTTTCCATCATCTCTGCCCAGCAATATTGTTGGGGTTCAATATTCCTCCGCCCATTATCTCTGGGTGACCACTACGTCCCCGTTATCTCCCCGCCTGTTACATCTTCCTCTAAGATGGTGGTCGCCTTTATTTTCTCCCTCCCTCTTCCCCGGATCTCCCCCAAGCCCTTCATCCCTTTGCGATCTCCGCCGCCCCCCACTCACACAGATACTGGCTCCTGTCCGTTTCCATCCATTCCCGGTACAGGGAGCGGCCGTATCCCTCGCTGGGGTCCTGCTCCTTGCCTCCGCCGCCTTCCGGCTCGGGTAAATCCAAAAGGCTCCGCACCGTGAAGCTGATCCTGCCCACGGTAGTCATGGCAGAGATGCCCGCCGCCGCCGCCGCCTCTTAGTCAGTCCTCGGCAGGGGCGGTGATGGGCAGGCTAAGGCGAGGAGAGCGCAGCTACTGGGTGCCGGGAAGACTCGGCCGGAGGCTCATCCCTGCTTCCCCTCCGGCGAGAGATTAGTGTCGCTTACCGAGGGGGCTCCTGTTTATATCAACAGTCCTCCTCCCCAGCGTCAACACAGGCTGCTTTCAAACCGTCCCTGTCTATGGGATGCTAAGTACCTGAATTAGTCAAGTGCTCAAGCTCTAATGGGGAGTAAGGGCAACCTCACCCCCCCCCCCGCACGCACACACACGCACGCAGCCCCCTACCCATCCCCCCTCCTCTCCCCACCCCCCACAGAATCACCCCTCCCCAAAGCCAGCAGGAAGCAGCTTTCAGTGTTACAGATTCTGTCTGATTAGGCCAAAGTGGGGACAGATAATGGTAATTGTTCGCCGTGAATAACATCTTGGGTGGTATGCGGGGACCAGCAGCCGCCCTCGCCAGCCCCTCCGCCCTTCTGTGAGCACACAAAGTGAATCCTCGCAGGGACATCCGCAGCGCTTGTCCGGGGCTCGCTTGCTTTTCGCCTCGAGCCCTCCCTCGCTCCTCAGCCTTTTCACGAGAATGCAGGAATTTATTCATTGTTTGTTTTCTTCTCCCGGTTTGGGAACCACTTCGGGGGCACAGCTACCCAGGATTCAGTCTCAATGGGTCCCCTTCTCTTCTTTTGCAGAGGGTGCGTAGAGCTTTCCTTCGTGCCTCAAACATCCAGGGGCGTACCCCGCGGGAACAGCCTCTTGAGTCCCTCTCCGCCCAACGCCAGGGAGGCACCAGCGTGGCTGAGCTTCCCAGGTCGTGAAAACGCTTTCCCAGGAAGCCCGTTCCGTCAGTGGGACCGGGGTCCTATTTCCAAAGAGTATGGCAGACTCCTAGCTCGACCCATCATCTTGTGGAGGCCAAACCATAGAATCATAGAATTATGGAGTTGGGAAGGACCATGAGGGTCATCTGCGCCAAACCATTGATTTCTGCATTCCAAAGGTGTGAGCCTTCCTTGCAGCCAAGTTAGCGAAGGGCTACAGTTCAGTGGAAAAGAAAAGGCTCTGCATGCTGTCGATTCTGGGTTCAATCTCCAGCATCTCTAGGTAGAGGTGGAATGACTTCTGATCCTAACCTTGAAGAGTCACTTCCTACCAGTGCAGGAGATGGACCACAAAGCAACTTCCTGCAAACCTGCAAAAGGAAAAGAAAGAAAGGATCGTTTCGCCATGTTGTTGTTATTTCAAAACTCAAAGACAGCATTCCTAAGCACACTTACTTGAAACTAACTTATATTGAAAGCTGTAGGGATAGGTGTTAATCACAGAGGGCTTCAGAAGTTCTTGTGCACACAGATCATACACATTCCATGGTGTTAAACTGGAGTAAGCAGGGGTGGGGAACACCTTGACCTCCAGCTGTTGTGTGACCACAGCCACCATCATCCCTAGTCACTGGTAGTGATGGTTGGGGCTGATGGGAGCTGGACTCCAACAACATATGGTGGGGCCCTGGATTCTCCACATCTGCTTTAGAGTGGTTGGTATTGGAACCAGTGAGACTCATTTTGGGTTGGGTTGACAGCAGTGTTCCCAGAAGGTGGAGTTATTCCACTCCTGCCTGGGTGGGGGGAACAGTGTAGAAGGGATATTTGGATCTATTTTCAAGTTATTTCAATCCAGTGACATAAGCTCATGTCACCCCCTCATCCTCACATAACACAACTGAAGTAAAAACTGTGGGAGTGTTGTGGGTAGCAGGAGAGGATATATTGATTAATATTATCCTTCCTGACTCGCGCTAGCAAGTTTCTTTATGCAGCAGAGTGCATTCCCCCTTTTACACAGCAAGAAGGCTGGTTGCAGACTCATGTGAGTCTCTTAAAATAATAAGTGATTCAATCTGGCTTCCCCAGATTGAGATCTGTTCTATTATTCCTGGTAAGACCCCTTTTATCCCTCCTAAAAGAATAAAGACACAACAGTCTTATTCGTAAGTAACAAAAAGTAGTTTTACTCACGATCAGGCAGAGCACAGTGTGATCCCTGAAGGCAGGCTTTAGGCTTAAAGTTACAAATATGTACAAACAGGTTTACCCCATATGGGACATAACCTAGGGACTGCTGGCTAACAGCCAGCAGTGCAGTCCAGGTGAATCAGGAAGCAGACAGGATGAAAAAGAAGAAAGGAGGTGGCTACGTGACTTGGCCTTTTACCAGGTCTGGAAAGGTCATACCCACCTACTAGTTGTGGGAATGTTCAGGGTGGCAGGAGAGGATATTTTGTTTATTAATATCCTTCCTAACTTGCGCCAGCAAGTTCCTTTACTTAGCAGAGTTTACATTCCCTTTTTACATGCATAGCAGATAGCTGGTTGCAGGCTTGTGTAAGCCTCTCACTAGTATACAATTCAGTATGTCTTCAGATTGAATTATACATTCCTGGTAAATTCCCTTTAATCCCCTTAAAAGAATAAAGACGCGACAAACTTATGCAAACGCAATAAAAGAAGTTTACTTACATCAGTTCACAGTTGAATCCCTGCAGGCAGGCAGTTACAAATATGTACATGTGGATCTACCCCATATGGGGGAATAATCCCACTGTTCTGCTAGCTGAGAGCTAGCAAAGCAGTCGTAGCTAAAAGCTGGTCAAACGAAGGAGTCCAAAAAAAGGGGTGTGCTGAGTGACTCTTCCTTTTGTTACCTAGACAGGTTAGGTCACACCCACCTTCTATCACATGCAAAAGGAAGGATACTCCAGTCAGGAGGAACAGGAAGTTTCGACTGGCTGGACTAAACATTCCCTTGCATGTCTTCTCTAGCATTACAAGGAATGTTGTACTTGACTGCTCTCAGTGGATTACATCCCACACTAGTCACATGCAAAGGAAAGCATGCTCCAGACCAGGTGTAACAGGAAGTTCAAGTGGCTGAACCAACATTCCCCTGCATATCCTCTCTAGGCAAACAGTCAGTGTTGTACTTGACTGCTCCAGTGGACTACATCCCACACAAACAGCAAACCAACTTTAGATAAACCAATAGTCTAATTTAGTGGGAAATGTCATGTCAAAACAAAATGTTAAGAGTTACAATCATTCTGTAGAAAGTTACCACAAAAGAAGGTTGTTTCTGAAGCAGCAGCTGACAGCTGGATCCCAAGAATGCAAGACAGCCACCTGTGAGATGGATGCTCAGGGGGGAAATGGCACTCTCCTTTAAAGGAAGAAGAAAAATGTACATAGTTTTAGGTATAGGCATTGTTTTCCAGAGTCAGATGGGTTTGGGACTCAAAAGTCAGCGGATTGGTTACACTTAAGCTTAGAAAAAGGTCCAGAATGGGGAGTGAGGCAATGAGGGCATTGCAGGGGGTTGGACTAGATGACCCCCGCATTCCCTTTCAGCTCCACAATTCTGTGATTCTCAGATGGTACAAGCTAGTTAAACAGGGGAAATGCAGGAGGTCCATTCCTCTTCAACAAGGCATTTGGCTAATTATAAAATCCATGACCTTTTTGTGGGAATGTTAAGGAAGGTAGGAGAGGATATATCATTTTGACATTATCCCTCCTCACTCACACTAGTGAGTAAACAGCAGAGCACATTCCATTTGCAACTTATTGGAAGCAAGTTGTTAATTCGTTAGAATCCTTTAATTAAGAAATCCAGTCTGGCTTGTCCAGTCTGGCTTGTTCCTGGTATGTTTCCCCTTTATTTCCCTCTTTAAATAATAATAAGACAACACAGTCTTCTTTAAAAGTAAGAACAAAGTTTTACTCATATTCTGTTCACACCAATAATCTGAAGGCAGGCTTTATCTTGTGGTTACAGTGAAAAGAAGTCTGAGCTACATCTCAGACTTTCTGCTTGAGGGCTCCAGCCTATGTGAAGGTTGAGCCATGCACTGGCTAAGAGCCAGGAGAGCAAGAGTAAGAGAGTAAGAGTCAAAATGGTAAGAGAGAGATGGTTGCATAGCCATCCCTTTTATCTGGTAAGCTAGGGTCATGCCCATCTTCCTGGTCACACACAGAGAGAGGAAGCTCCAGAGCAGGTATGACAGGAAGTCCTCCCTGTCTGCAGCAACATTCCCCTGTGTGTCCATTCTAGGCAGCAGGAAATTGTTGTACTCGACTGCTCTAGTAATAATACATCCCACACTTTTAACCTGGGGGTGGGTGGGTATAGTTTTGTGTGTTATTATGCATTTTTGTGTTTATATGGTAAACCACCCTGTGGTCCTTCGATGAAGGCAGTATATAAGTTTTAATAATGATGGCGGTTAGGCATTGGCATGGGGCAATGTTAGACAAATGGAGGGGGGAAGGAAGCGCCATCACCTTCCCCCAATGTGAAGGGGTAGTCCGGTAGAGGACTCCGGGGGGGCGTGGCCTTGTCCGAAGCCTTGTGAGGTAGGGCCCCCGGCACGCCCCCGAGCGGTGACGCCCGTGGGATCCTAGTTGGCGTACTTCAACAGGACTCCCGCGGTTGTGTTCAACCCTTCCCGGTCACCATGCCGGGTAGTCGATAGGAGCCAATGCCTAAGGCCAATACCTTCAATTTCCGTAATCAATAAAGTTGTGGCCTTTTATGCCCATTAACCTTACATCATTGTGTCCGTGTCTTTATTTCACTGGGGGAGGTGACTTGCCACGCAAAGCCCTTTCCGCCCCTTCCAGCGGAGAGGGTGTTGCGTGCAGGATCCTCCCACATTCGCGGGGCTTCCCTTGCCCCGCAAGATTTGGGGGAATCCCCGGGCGTGACTGCACCCAGCCCGCCAATCGGCGGGCGGGGGAGGCGTGGCCCGGGCTATTTAGGGCCAGGCACGCCCGGGGATCGCCCTCTTTTCCCCCTCGCCCAGCTGAGAAGCGGTTTTCCCATCCCACCCACCCTTAGATTAGGCAGGCTTGGCGTTGCTATGGACTTCGGTTGGTCGCCGCAAGGGGCCTGGTAGGAATTTTTCCAAGTTGGCACAATTTCCGGCCTTTTGGTTTTTTCGCCTACCTCGTAGCAATCGTCACAACTTTCTCGGTATTGGCGGTTAGGCATTGGCATGGGGCAATGTTAGACAAATGGAGGGGGGAAGGAAGCGCCATCACCTTCCCCCAATGTGAAGGGGTAGTCCGGTAGAGGACTCCGGGGGGCGTGGCCTTGTCCGAAGCCTTGTGAGGTAGGGCCCCCGGCACGCCCCCAAGCGGTGACGCCCGTGGGATCCTAGTTGGCGTACTTCAACAGGACTCCCGCGGTTGTGTTCAACCCTTCCCGGTCACCATGCCGGGTAGTCGATAGGAGCCAATGCCTAAGGCCAATACCTTCAATTTCCGTAATCAATAAAGTTGTGGCCTTTTATGCCCATTAACCTTACATCATTGTGTCCGTGTCTTTATTTCACTGGGGGAGGTGACTTGCCACACAATACCAGAACAAAATTGGTGCCAGGCAAGTTATGGAATCACCATGGACAGCATTGCATCTGCTTTAGGGCAAGGATACCACCAGGTGCCCCCCCCATCCAATTGGATCTATGCCTTTCAATCTGGATTGCATTGCAAACTTGGGTTTTCTGAAGAATGCATCAAGGGGAGCAGATATGCATTAACATCAGCAGTAGGGAATATTTCTTCCCCATAGGGTCATGGCAATTACTGGATTCAATAGCTATACCCAGATTGTCAGCAATAATAACCGTCTGTCAGAATGACAATGACAATCTATTAGAAATATGGTTTGAAGTCAACAATTCAGTTAGTAATTAAGGAATGATTAAAAACAAACTTAGTTGGTCTCTAAGATGCTACTGGACAATTTTTTAATTTTTTTGTTTATAAGGAACAAGTGGTCACTGATGTTTTCTTACCTAGTTCTGAAGCAATTGACTCTGCACATATCTCCCATCTCAATCCTATTAGATACTGATTTCAACATAATTGATTTCCACCTAATCTGTTTGGCTGGGAGACCTTAAGATGAAATCCTAGGAACAATTCAACAAAAGTCTGCTCACTGTCTTGTGGCATATTAGCTGATCATGATAAAGAGATGTTGGAATTATTCAAAATACTGTAGAAGTGGTAACTTAATCTTTAGCTATGAATCCGCTGCTTAACTTATATGAGAAAAAGGTATACTGCATATTTGACATGCAGGGGACTAACCAAATTTGCCTTTATTCCAAACACTGAGAACTGGCATCAATTCACAGGCATACAAAACCTACCTGCATACTGAATTCCATTACACACAACACTTATTTCAGTGTTCATGTACTAAAGGTTTGCATGATGGTTTAGGGTAAAACGAAAAAGATCATGTGATTTATTTCAATGGTGTTAACCAGATTTAATTGCAACTCAAACAAACTGCTACTTAAATTCACTTCGGTCCAACAAATGTGGGCTTCCAGCTCAGGAAGGCAGGACCCCCCCCCCAGTCATGAGGCAGAAGGAGAGAGCTGAGTCAGGGTGCACCCCTTTACCCACTTATCTCATTATTAGCTACCTCACTTTCCTGCCAGCCTTTCTACTGTTGTTGGTAACACTGCTTACCACCACCACCCTGGTAAAACTAGAAGGTGAGGCTAAACTCTCTGTCATCCTCTCCAAGGCCTCCCTCCCTGCACGTTCTGAGGAAGGGCCATGGGGATCCTTTCTCAGAGCCAGACATTTTGGGCAAGGACACATGTGATGGCATTGTGGTTTACACAGCAGCTAGAAATTGCAGGATTTACAGTCAAAATCACAAATGCATGATTGCCAGAAAGGCACATGAGGGGCTGACACTTAAAGATTTCCTGAATCAATATAGAATGGACTGTTTGAGGTCATTTTCTTAATGCCTTGGTGGGAATTTTAAAGAAAGAATATAATTTTATGTACTTCCTGTCTGAGCTCTCCTTCTCTTTATTTCAAGCCAGCAATGTGAACAGTTGTACATGCCTTGGCTCTGCCCAGAACCCAGACTCCACTTTGGAAACTAATTTTATATTTTGTAACTAAGAAGTATTTTTACCTGCATACCAGTTTGATAAATTTGCTGCTTGCATTGAAATGTAAGTAAACCGTTTTGGTTTTGAGTTGCTGCCCTCCAGACCTCTCATGGAGGAGGCACACAAAGAAGGGCCTCAGATAATGATCACAGGGTCTGGGATAATTCAAATGGGGAGAGGTGGTCCTTGAGATATTGCAGTCCTGACTTGTTTAAGGCTTTGTAGGTAAAAGCCAGCACTTGGAAGTGGGCCTGGAAACTAATTGGTAGCCAGTGCAGTTAGGCCAGGATCTTTATAATATGCTCAAACTCCCTTGCCTTCAGTGAGCAACTTGACCACCAAATTCTGCACCAGCTGAAGCTTCTGAACTCTCTTCAGAGGCGGCCCTACATATTAACCTGATGCAGTAATCTAACCTAGAGGTAACCAGAGCATAGACAACAGAAGCTAGGCTATCCCTGTCCAGATAGGGCCTCCAGCTGAAAAGGATGCAAGGCACTCTGCGCCACTGAGGCCACCTGAGCCTCAAGTGACAGTAAAGGATCCAGGTGTACCCCCAAACTATGAACCTGCTCCCTCAAAGGGAGTGTAACCCCAGCAAGAGCATGTCATCTCCCATACATCCAGTCTAGGGAGTCACCCATTAACACTGCCTTAGTATTATCTGGATTGTGCCTCAGTACCTGGACTCTCATCCAGTCCATTACCAAGGCAAGACAACGTTGACTGAAAATATTTCTGGTTTCCCAGGCACTTTTTAGAGAATGAATTTGATTCAGTGCTTGGTCATTAGTTCTGTATTTTATGCTTTTGTGATCCTTTAATGCTTATGCCATACATCACAATGATTTGTTTTTAGTCCAGAGGTCTCAAAAGTCCGGGAAGGTATGATGCGGATACTTTGATAGTCTTATCACTTAGTCACATCCTTAGACTGACTTCTTCAGGAGGCTTCCCCTGAGCAATTAATTAATTAATCCGTCAATTAATCCGTGCAATTGTGGCTTGCGGTTCCTTTCGCGCTATGATTCCAGATGGGCCTGTATCTCCGCGGGAGAGGAGGAGGGATTATTCTTTTAATCTCCTGCGGTTATTGATTCGCAGCTCCCTGTGCAAACAGCGCCCCAACACAAACGCCTCTCGGCGCGCCTATTCGGAGCGGAGCCTGAGTCCCGCCCCTGGCCCTCTTTCCCCGCGGGCCGGCTGAAAATGTAAATAGAGCAATAATGCGCCCGGCGGGGAGGCTCAAAGAGCTCTGTCTCTGGGGCTGATTTGTGGCCTGGGATGAGCAGGGGACGGGGCTCCAGTTGGCCGACTTCCTGCATATTTCTTAGGGACTGGACAGGCTCTCTAGAAAAGATTCCCAGGCCGTGATGATTGGAGCCACCTATCAAGCGTGCCCGGTGACAGTCGCTTTCCTGCCTCTCTCTCTCTCCCCCCCCCCGCCCTCCCCTTCCCAGCCCTCTCCCCCGTCCCTCCCCTGGTTCCTCCTAGATCAGCCTCCCCAACGTCCTGGGTGGTCGGCCCGAGGGGAACACAAATACATGCCAACTGCTAGCCTGTGAACAAAGGGGAAATGTAGCCCTATGTCCTGGACCTGTTGGAAGCATTTGTTCCAGTCAAGATTTTGCATTTGTTCAGACGGGGAATAATAGGTGATTGACGCCTCCTGACAATGTGCTTTAGCTCTCCGGGATAAATCGGAGCTTGTTCCTTGTTGTCATGGTTTTCAATTGGGTTCAATGGGATTTGAACCACGATCGACTCTGCTTTGCGTCTACTGCAGCCTACTCCATACAAATTTATTAGTTATGTCTTTTTAAATGAGATTAAATGGAAACGACTTCAGGGAAACAACTCATTCATAGCCAGGGGCTCCGGGTGCCCACCAGCATTTGAATGCCAGCTTAGGGGTGTGTGTGTGTAATGAATATCAATTCATAACTTCAATCTAGAAGCAGGGTCGCCAAACATGGTACGCCGAAACCCTGGGAGATAAATGCTTCCTTTTTTTACACTTAAGGAAGGGGATGGGGCTGAACTGGTCTGGGTCCAAATGCCCTGGTTTTCATCTGGGTTGTGGACCAGGCTGCGTATGGACCTCGGTTTCAATACAAACCCTTCGGCTCCGCTGGGCTGAGGATGGGAGCCAAAGGCAGCCATCACAACTGCTTGGAAAGGCAAAGTCCGCCTGGAATATAATAGGGCTGTTTAGAAGAAATGGGTCGGAGCCAGCGTGGCTGCAAAGGGCTCAGAGAGGTGCCGGCTCCTCTCCGCAAACAACAGTAGCCAAAAAAAGGGGGGGGTGTCTCATAAAGGGAGATGGTTCTCCTTTGTATGTATCCTCAAGGACAGGCCAATATTTCTGAGGCCATCAGCGATGCCAACGAATTAGGGGGGGGGACACCCCTCACCCACTATCCCCACCTCCTAACTCCTCGACCCCTCTAAGAAAGAAAGGTACTTATATTAAAATCGTGACCCTGAAAGCAAACAGTTCCTGGCTTCTAGGGAGGTTGTCTCTCTCTGTGTGTTTAGTTTGAAGCCTGGAGGGACGAAGTATTCAAGGTGCCTCTTAGAATACTTGCCAAGGACTCTCTAAGGAAAGTTGGTTTGGGTTGTTGTTTTTCAAACTTCGCGAGTCAGGAGAGAAAGTCTCTACTCCAGTGACCTCTCTTAGCCTTTTAAGCTATTGAATATCCTAAGCCCACACTGCTGTGTAGAAATAAGTAAATGGTACTCGTCAGCCCTTAAGAGCCCTTCAGCACCAAATATTTGCTCTTTCTCTTATGGATTCTCTCCAGTGGCACCAAAAACGCTCCTCTTCCAACCTCTGAGCGAGCTGAGTACACCAACCCCTTAATAGCTCTTCGGAGAATCTCCTTGTGCTGGGCGGGCGGGCGGGAAGGTAATTCCCTCGGGCGGAGTGGAGGAGAATTTGCTCTCAGCTACCAAAATATCTTGATATAAACCGGTGTGTTTATATCAAGCTGTTCCTATCTCCAAAGCTTCCTAGTGGGACTTATGTTGCTTTGGGAACCTGTTTTAAAACTTATCACAATTAGCCGATCAAGGGGCAGGTTGTCGCGTGTGGGAGTGTCGCATAATGGAATTATTTCCCGTACAATCAATCCATCTCTGCGCATAGAAACCTAGCTGTCAGGTAGACTAGTATCCTTTCCCCCTGACCTCTAGCTTTCTATGTGCTGGGATTTTAAAAAAAGTTATTTGCTTGGATTCAACCATGTGAGCCTCCAAGATGGAGGACAATGGAACAAGAAATAAGCCACGGGAGGGCAGGATGGGATGATCTAGCCTCCTCCATGTTTCAGACGATATGTGACTATTCCTTAGGTGGGACACTTACTTTTGACCCACTTGCCAGTTCTACTCTCTGAGTCTGACAATTGTTATAAGCAATTAAATGGACCCTTATTTAGATGTGCATGCCAAAGGTGCAAAAGTCCATGTGTGGGCAACATCTTCGTTAAGCAAAGGAAGACATGCTATTATTATTGTTGTTGTTGTTGTTGTTGTTGTTGTTGTTGTTGTTGTTGAATTAAATAAGATATATATCCAACTGCTGACCTTACTGAGTATCGTGCACTTACCCTTACCCAAAACTCTGGCTCCCACCCTTCTGAAATACGAAGCTCAGCTGTTCCCTTGCGACCTTCCAAAGCAAACCTGAGCAAGCAAACAACGTGTAAAGCAGTTCCCATAAGAACTAAGCAAAGCCCCCAACGCGTTTCGAGCGGATTGACTTTTTATCTCCAACAACGAAAAGAAGACAGCGAAAGAATCAGCAGTTGATTCAGCTAGGTCTTGATGTCATGTTCTCTGAGTCATTTGTCCGTAAAATGGGACCACTACCTCACAGGGCTATTGGCAGTGTGGAAGACGTAAGAATATGAATTTCAGATGCGATGGGAGTCAACTGTAAGCTTATCTGCAGCTAAAACAGTTGTGTATCGATTGACTGTTTTTGACCAAATCATAGGAGTCCAATGTGATTTTTGACCAAATCATAGAAGGTACCTTGGAAGCCACAACGCTTTACAAAGTATAACGCTACCCGCTTTCCAGGGAAGATGGAATTCGTAGAATGAAGCCGATAACCATTGCGATTGATATTATTTTCAGTAAATAAACACGGAAGTGGATAGCTATGTGCAACCAAAGTGGATACAGGACAACCAAAGCAGTTTCTGTGCCAAAACCAGGCTTAAACTCTGATTGAAATGGATCTAGAAAATCAGATTTCTCCTGAATCTGGTCCCTGTAGGAAGCTGTCTTATGCAGAAGAATCTGCAGCCAAACTACAAGTGCATGATTGCTAAAGAGTCACAAACAGGGGACTGTATGATTTCATATCCTCTAAACTTTTGTGGTAGGAGGAGGTACAATAAAAAACATAAACGTATTCTTCCTGGTGTTCATCACTGTCCCTGTTGAATCCTTGCAAGCCTTTTGCTGTGAGTAAACATATCGTTCTTGTTTACTTGAACAGTCTAAGCATGATTTATTTGTTAAGAGGAAACATAGAAGGAAGATGATCCAAATCTGCCTAAGCACCCTTGGATATCATAATTTGTTCTAGAAGGTTATACAACCTTGTCTCTAAAAGCTTCTAGAGATAAGCTGTACACAGATGCTGATCATTAACTCTGCTGAAATAGGTATTTGCATTCTTACACAAGTAAGAATAGGAAGGATATTACTCATCAAAATCCATCTAACACCGGTAAATTCCAGGTTAGAGTACTGCATCGCCTTATATGTAGGGCTGCCAAACCATCAGCACAGCTAAGCTGCATCCCTCTGCCACTTTTTGTCAAAAGGGAGAGTCTCTATGCTGTTGGGGAGGAAAGTAACTTTAGAAAGATAGAAATGGAAAGTTTTGCAGCTGGTCGGTCTCTTTCTAAGCGGGTGTCCTGATCTGGCAGATCTCCAGATTAGACCCGAGCAGGCGGCCTAGGTAGTGAAGAGAAGGCACAGCTGGTGTGAGGAACAGGAGCAGGAGGGAAACCCATGTGTTGACGAAGGAACACACAAAGCTACTTCACACACACACACACACACAGAGAGAGAGAGAGAGAGAGAGAGAGAGAGAGAGAGAGAGGAGAGGACACTGGGTGAGAAAATGGGTTCTAATTTGTTGTGCAATATAAAACTCTGCTCCGAAGGTACCCAGGAATAAAAAACGATTTCCTTATCTATAGACTCCAGTAGATTTGATTATTTGCTACAGGTAGTAGATGCTACTATTACAATTGCAAGGGTCATAACGATTAGGAGCAGACTAAGATATTCAGCTGAAATCGCGTTCCATTTTGCCCGGAGACAGAGCTCCCCCCACCCTAATTCGAAAGGATAGTCTTTTTGTTGTTGTCATTGTTCCCGGTTAAATACAAAAAGGGGAAAAAAGGAGGGGAAGGAGGGTTGCTGCGCGGGGCTTAGGGATGGTGAATTTGGGCAAGGAAAAGCTGCTGGCGATTGCCAATGGTCCCTGTGACTCGCCATACGCGTCAATAAGTACTTACTATATGCACCAAGAAGGACGTTGTTATAGCTTAACTGCTTTGTGGTAGAGGGGTTAGAATCGCGCTCTGCGCGAGACAAAATGCTCCTTAGACTCCTCGCGTTTGGAACGCAACCGAAAAATACCTAAATACACGAGATCTGCTTAGAGAGCTTTGCGTTAGCCCACGTTGGGTGGTCGGTAATCCAGAACCGAGCCGTGTTCTACTATGATATTTACTCAAGGGTAATACTGTAAAGGCACGGGGTGGCGACCCTATTTACCCCTAACAGCAAATGACTGCAATTGGCACAGCAATAAAAAAAAACAACCAAACTACTTCCATGTCTCCCTGACTGACATTTCTCACTAACCTCCATGGCTACTGTTTTGCACCACAAATACATTTTACGATTTCAAATCAGACTGTCGACCTAGAGGTTTGAAGGGTTTAAGAGACTGAGGTCTGCGTTCAAGGCAAAGCTCATTTCGCCTTTTCTAGTGATTTGCAACCGGGTGATCGTCCTGTGGGACCGCAGTTTGCCTTGGAAGAGAGGGAAAGCCCGCATCTCTCTCTCTCTCTCTCTCTCACTCTCCGACACGCACGCACGCACGCAAGCATAGGATTTGGCGTCTGGGAAATTGAACTGGGAAAGAAAACCTCGGAATAAACCGATTAAACCAGAGAAGTAAGGAAAACACGGGTCCTTCGAATTGTTTCACTCGCCTCTTGTGTCATACGCCAGTATTAGAATCAAACCAAACCCGATCGTGTATAATACATCCATTGCAGGGTGTGGGGGGGCTGCAATCGCGCAGTCCTACGGAATAAAGTTGGACTTACTTCTGAGTGAACACGCATAGGATTGCCCTGCCAGACTTTTTAGAAGTCTGGCACTCCATGCTGATAATAGTCAATTGTGTAATCCTAAACACGCTTACTGTAAATGGGGCTTGCCTTTCAAAACCAGGAGGATATCGTTATGATTATCATTATCATTAACAGGTCGTTATCCTCAACGCCACAAGTCTGCCAAATCGAGCATTTCCAGGATGTGACGCAGGTGGTCTGACGGCTGGGCTCCTTAGGAAATAGGACAGAAAGCTCAACGGAAAACTTACTTCCAAGTTCCAGGCCCATTTATTTCAGAGAGGCGCATGCTTAAATCTTTAGAATCAATGGGCTGGAAAGTGCTTCGCGATCTGGGTACTACCCAGCACTTTTTTGGGTACAATCCAGTTCCAGCTGAAATTAGGGACAATTAAACCCTTATTAGTGACAATTAAACCCTGCAGTGCACACTTAATGAGGGGAAATGCATAAGATTGGAGTATATTTCTATGGTGTCAGATTACTCTTTTTTGGAATAAGTGTTTTAAGTGTTTTAATCTGCTGTTCTTGGAAGTAAAGGGAAAGCTCTGTTATTTTTACAAGAGATGCATTGCATCCTACAGTCTACAGTGGTACCTCGGGTTACATACGCTTCAGGTTGCATACGCTTCAGGTTACAGACTCTGCTAACCCAGAAATATTCCTTCAGGTTAAGAACTTTGCTTCAGGATGAGAACAGAAATTGTGCTCCGGCGGCGCGGCAGCAGCAGGAGGCCCCATTAGCTAAAGTGGTGCTTCAGGTTAAGAACAGTTTCAGGTTAAGAACGGACCTCCGGAACGAATTAAGTACTTAACCCGAGGTACCACTGTATCTATGAACTGGGCTACACACAGAGAGAGGGAGAGATTGTATAAATACCAGACACTCCTTGATGTGAGTTTCATTAGTTCACCGTTTTCATGAAGCTGAAACTGATAAATTTGTAACCCTTTGGGGGTGGCGGTGGGGTTCTCTGAATGCAGACGTATTTCGACGTACTTTGAAGAAATAATAAGCATAAAGCAAATCTGGGGGTCTCTCTTCAGAACAGCTTAAAAGGATAATACAAGGAGAAGAAGAGGAAAACACAAGCGTCCTAAATCCAGGCTTTAAACAAAGGGAAGGTAGTGGCAGGGACGAGGCTCGGCTCCGCCAGCAACGAAGTCCACGTGCATAATGGCTGAAAGGACGACCACCCAAAGTGACAGCTTGTGGCATGGAGGATGGAGAGAGGGAGAGAGGGAGAGAGAGAGAGAGAGAGAGAGAGAGAGAGAGAGAGAGAGAGAGAGAGAGAGCTGGAATAGTTTGACCTCCTCCGCTTTTGAGTAGGCAAAGGGAAAGAGTCGCTCGCTGCTCGGGGAAGCCACTGGGACATCGCTTGTGAACAGGCATCAGTGTCTCAGAGAAATGGTATCTGAAGAAGTGTGCATGCACAAGAAAGCTTATACCAGAACAAACTTAGTTGGTCTATAAGGTGCTACTGGGCAATTTTTTATTTTATTTAATTTTATTTCGACTGCGTCAGACCAACACGGCTACCTACCTGAATCTAGAATCAGAGAAATGGGGGAGAAACGGCCTTGGTAATATAACCAGCACGCGAAAGACAGCTCGAGCGGGACGGAAGAGAATTTGAGGTGTACCTGCCAGATTTTGGATTGTAAACAATCAGGCAAGGCCTAATTGTCAGGTGCACCCTCGTCAATAAAAATGATGGTGATTAATTTTTTATTTATTCAAAATATCTTTAATATCGCCTTTCATATTTTTTAAATGAAGAAATCTCAAGGCGGTTCTCAACAGGGCAGTAAAGTACAATAAAAACCATAAACGCTGCTGAACAAAGCTATGATAAACTCCACTCGCTGGTACTGGGAGGAAGACCTGGGAGGAAAAGAGAATAAATAGAGCACCATGGACCCCTCAATCCCGAGTATTTTCTACTGAAATGTATATTTTCGGTGTCTTATCTTTTTTATATATAGGTATGCATATCTGTGTGTGCACAGGTGTGCGTATATACACATATTTGTGCGCGTGTGTGTGGCAATAAGCATGAAGGCGGTCAAAGGCTGCAGTCCCATTCCCATTTACCTAGGAGCAAGCCACATTTAACTCAGTGGGCCTTACTTCTGAGTAAGCATGTATAGGATGGTGCTGTCAAAGCAAAGTGAGTGTGTGCAACTCCATTTCTCTTTCCCTGACGCCGCTACTAAAAACTTTTAGGAAAATGAGGGATTAGCTCAGACCCTTGAAATCTGGGTGAAAAACGAGGCGGACTTTCTGAATGTGTGTGTACAGTGGTACCTCGGGTTAAGTACTTAATTCATTCCGGAGGTCCGTTCTTAACCTGAAACTGTTCTTAACCTGAAGCACCACTTTAGCTAATGGGGCCTCCCGCTGCTGCTGTGTCGCTGCTGCAGAATTTCTGTTCTCATCCTGAAGCAAAGTTCTTAACCCAAGGTACTATTTCTGAGTTAGCAGAGTCTGTAACCTGAAGTGTCTGTAACCTGAAGCGTATGTAACCCGAGGTACCACTGTATACTATCTCTGTGAGTGGCCCATCTAGTCCAGCATCTTCTCACCGGGACCAGCCAGATGCCTGTGCGAAGCTCGCAAGCAGGACGAGAGCGCAACAGCCCCACTTCGGATTCCCAGCAATTGGCATTCGGAGGCACTGACTGCCTCCTCAGCCCACACCTCTGATGTAAGGTCTGCAAGTGCAGAGCGTATGAAGCAACTCTCCGAAGAAAGGGGAATAGAGGAGGAACCAGTTATATTCTAGTTCTAGCCATCTCAGCCTTCAGCGAGAGATAAGGGGAAATATGCACTTGAGACCCCACAGAAGGGAAGGCGCTGAAGCGAAGAGCGGAAGAAGAAAGAACCTCTCCGGCTTCCAATCTCTCCCTGCCAAGGAGATTTCATTAATGGGCTCCCATTAGAGGCATATGCATTTAACCATTTTAGGGCAGATGTGGGATGTGAAACACAAGAGCAGTCAAGTGCAACATTCCTAGAGTGAACATGTTTACACATGGGGAGGAATGTTTGTCCAGCCAGCAGGTAAACTTCCTGTTTCCTTCTGGGCTGGGACAGACTTCCTCTGCATGTGACTAGAGGTGGGCGTGGCCTCACCTGTGCAGGTAGCGACAAAAGTACAGGGCGGGACAGCCATTTCTCTCTCTCTATGACTATTTTCGTAGAAGAAGCAACATCTGCTTAGCCAAATATGCTCTCTTGGTCTCCAGCCAAGAGAGGACAAAGGGAGTGTCTCCTTATGAGATAGTTTCCAGGTGTATGTAACTTTTCTAAGCTAAGTCTGCCTTCTGGGATCCAATTGTGAACAGAATGTGAGTGAGTAAACTCTTTTTATACTTTTATAGAAGACTGTGTCGTGTCTTATCTTTTATGAGGGAATAAGGGGACACAGGTGGTGCGGTGGGTTAAACCACAGAGCCTAGGACTTGCCGATCAGAAGGTCAGTGGTTCGAATCCCCGCGACAGGGTGAGCTCCCATTGCTCGTCCCTGCTCCTGCCAACCTAGCAGTTCGAAAGCACGTCAAAGTGCAAGTAGATAAATAGGTACCCCTCCGGCGGGAAGGTAAACGGCGTTTCCGTGCGCTGCTCTGGTTTGCCAGAAGCGGCTTTTCATGCTGGCCACATGACCCGGAAGCTGTACGCCAGCTCCCTCGGCCAATAAAACGAGATGAGCGCCGGAACCCCAGAGTCGGCCACGACTGGACCTAATGGTCAGGGGTCCCTTTGCCTTTACTACCAGAACAGTTATTATAGAGGCTTTAGCGAGCCTGAGCAAATGTATCCGCTGTGAGTTTAAAAGGGGGAATGTTATTGGTATGAGCTTTCGTGTGCATGCAAACTAATTACATTTCTATACCACCCTTAATCTGAAGATCACAGGGCAGTTTACAGTTAAGGACTAGATGGGCAATTGACCTAATCCAGCAGGATCTTCTTATGTTCAACCTGTACAATTTGACCCTGACACATTGAGCATCTGCTTTCATCAAAGCAAGTCCCAGGCTCAATCACCAGCATCTCCAGGGAGAGCTGAGAGAGACCCAGGTTTGGAACCCTGGGAAGTCACTGCCAGACAGTGCAGAATACAATGAGCTACAATGTACCAGTGGCCTGACTTCAGTATAAGACAGTTTCCTATGCAGAGACTCCCACCCCTTGGAATGATTGTGCTATAAAGTGCCCTGTACATTGATGATGCTACACTTAGATGATGATGAAGAAGAAGAGTTTGGATTTGATATCCCGCCTTTCACTCCCTTTAAGGAGTCTCAAAGTGGCTAACATTCTCCTTTCCCTTCCTCCCCCACAACAAACACTCTGTGAGGTGAGTGGGGCTGAGAGACTTCAGAGAAGTGTGACTGGCCCAAGGTCACCCAGCAGCTGCATGTGGAGGAGCGGGGACACGAACCCGGTTCACCAGATTACGAGACTACCGCTCTTAACCACTACACCACACTGGCTCCAATTGCTAGACTCAATGGAAGTTTTGTTCTCATAGGTTGTAATGAATCCCTGCTTCCTGGTTCCCTTAAAATCCATAAGGACTTCCAGCTAATTTTCTTCTTCTCCCAATGAATGTTTAATTTCATATTCAATTAAGAACACTCAGCTTTTGTGATCTAGGAAGAACTATTGGGTTTTTACAGTCTCAGGGCAAAGCCCTTATTTTGTGAGATTTCCAGTTGAAATCATCACAGTGGTACCTCAGGTTACATACGCTTCAGGTTACATATGCTTCAGGTTACAGACTCTGCTAACCCAGAAATAGTGCTTCAGGTTAAGGACTTTGCTTCAGGATGAGAACAGAAATCGTGCTCTGGCGTGGCAGCAGCAGGAAGCCCCATTAGCTAAAGTGGTGCTTCAGGTTAAGAACAGTTTCAGGTTAAGAACAGACCTCTGGAACGAATTAAGTACTTAACCTGAGGTACCGCTGTAATCCATGATTGCCAGACAGGCACATGAGGGGCTGATGCTCATAGAGTTCCTTGAACAATATAGAAGGGACTGTATGAGGTCACTTCCTTAATGCTTTGGTGGGAATTTCTAACAAAGGAAATAATCTTATGTACTTCCTGCCTGCCTGAACTCTCCCTTTCTTTCAAGACAGCAGATGTACCTACCTGGGCTTTGCTTAGAGTCCAGACTCCATTTTGGAAACTAATTTTGTATTCTGTACCTAAGAAGCATTTTTACCTGAATATTACTTAGAAGTATTAGCTTTCTTCATTTAAGGCAAGTAAACCTTTTTATTTTTACTAAAATGTGGGTTTTATTTTTAGCAATGGGGACAAAAAGGGAAAAGGTCAGCAGACCACTAATAAACAGGGATTAAAAGGTGTAATTGTCTAATTCCAGTGCTTTTCTTTCTTAAAAAAATGTTTAGGGGTACTCTCATTTTGACTCAAGAAAATCACCATTTTATAGTTCAAATTGTGAAAAATAAATACAGTAAATGGACAAAAGTACGAAGAAACACAAAATGTTTAGGGGTATGCGTCCCCCCAGAAAAAAAGCACTATCTTCAGGTAATCTGCAAAAGCTTGTGAGTGTTTTTACTCTGCTGAAAAGGGCTTCACAACCTGATTATAGTGGTACCTCGGGTTAAGTACTTAATTCGTTCCGGAGGTCCGTTCTTAACCTGAAACTGTTCTTAACCTGAAGCACCACCACTAATGGGGCCTCCCGCTGCTGCGCCGCAGGAGCACTATTTCTGTTCTCATCCTGAAGCAAAGTTCTTAACCCGAGGTAATATTTCTGGGTTAGTGGAGTCTTTAACCTGAAGCATATGTAACCTGAAGCCACTGTACTGTCAAATTTCTCCCACACACATTGGACAGGAGGTTTAAATTGTAATTTACAGATTCAATCCTCAATCTAACTGCATCATATATTTTTAAAATAATGATTAACAAGATAAGATTATAAGAATATAATAGCAAGATAAGAATATAAGAAGAGCTTGCTGGATCAGGCCAATGATGCATCTAGTCCAGCATCCTGTTTTCACAGTGGCCACTGGATTGGAGCACGAGAGCAGTCACCCCTCCTGTGGTTTCCAGCAACTGATACTCAAAAGCATTACTGCCTCCATACTCCAGACTTCCCACTTAACTTGGACTGGGAGAGTTCTGATTTCTGAACTTCATAATTTTTTATGAAGACCATCGGAAGAATTATGCTGAATCAGACCATAGTTCCTCTCCATCTCTAGACAAACTCTTGCCAAGGGGAGAATGTAGGAATATAGCAATAGTTCTCCTGGATCTGGCTTGTGGTCCATCTTTTTCTCACAGTGGTCAGAATTCCCCTCACATTGTTCTTCTCTTTGTTCCCCTTATTTTGACTTGGTTGCTTAAATGCAGGGGATTTCTCTCATCCTCTAACAATGAGACAATGGGTCCATGTGGACACCAGGAAACTCAAACAGAAAAAAAATAAAATTGTTTAGGTAATCCTTCAAAAGTTACTTGAAATCTTCAAAAACCCAGAAACTCCAGCGGATGCAGAATGCTGCGTCGAGACTCCTTACGGTGTCTTTGCCGCGGGATCACATTCATCCAGTGCTATACCAGATGCACTGGCTCCTGGTGGAGTACAGGGTCAGGTTTAAGGTGCTGGTTTTAACCTTTAAAGCCCTTCACGGCCTAGGACCCTCATACCTATGGGACCGCCTCTCCTGATACGCCCCACGGAAGATCTTATGGTCTACAAATAATAACACCTTAGAGAGATCCCGGGCCTCAGATTAGGCGGCCTCGACCAGGGCCAGGGCCTTTTCAGCCTTGGCCCTGGCCTGGTGGAACGCTCTGCCACAAGAGATCAGGGCCCTGCGGGATTTGACATCTTTCCACAGGGCCTGCAAGATGGAGTTGTTCCGCCAGGCCTTTGGTCAGGGCTCAGCCTGACTCCCCTTTTCTTTTTGTATAAGAACCAATATGAAAGAGGCCTCCCAGCATTCTCACAGGCCCATATAAGATCAGCGTAAACAGATGAGCCGATGAGCACCTACTGTTCCCAACCCTAGCCCTGCGGAAAGCCATCTGATTAGACTTTAATTTGCTTTTGACCTGTTTTTAGGAGGTAGTTTAATTATTGTTTGATTTTATACTAATGTTATATATTTGATGTTATATATTTGATGTTGAGCCCAACTTCAGCCGGGGAGGGCGGGATATAAATAAAAATTATTATTATTATCATCATCATCATCATCATCATCATCATTATTAAAAAGTACTCTCAGGGATTTTATCCCTACTCTGGGCCCATAAACTTTATGTGGAAAAACAGACTGAGGATTAATTTTGTAGATTAATCTTATTTCATGTGTGGGGTAGAAATATAAAAGTAATCTGGATGTGAAGCATTTTAGCAGAGTAAAATATAAATTTTGCGGTTTATTAAAGCTTAGGAATTAGGCAATTATCCCCTTCTATATATGTAATCAGTTGACCTTCCCCCTTCAACTCTGTTGCAGAGAATGAACCACATGTTTTTAGTAAGATAAACAGGAAAAGCTTTTACTTACATTTCAATGCAAGCAGCAAATACAGCAAAGTAGTGTGCAAAAACAAACAAACCACCTTATAACTTACAATAAAATAAATTAATAGTCTTAGCTAATATAGCTGAAAGCAGGATCTCCTCACAGGCAGAAGGAAATATAAAGGATTGTCTCCTTTGTTACTGAGTTCCCACCCAGTGGAGGCAAAGGAAGTGACAACACACAGAGGGTCCACTACAGGAAGTTCAAAAACTCTGTGTCTGTCTAGCAAAACATGAGTTTGTGATTTTGGCAGCAAACCCCACAGTTTCCACCACATGCTATTTTTTTGACCATTTTCTTCCACTTCATGGCAGAAATGGTAGGAACAGAGAAGTTCTCACATTGGGTGAAAGATTCCTGCATTGCTGGGGATTGGACTAGATGACCCTCATGGTCCCTTCCAACTCTTTTGATTCTGAGAGAGAGAGAGAGAGAGAGAGAGAGAGAGAGAGAGAGAAAGAAAGAAAGAAAGAAAGAAAGAAAGAAAGAAAGAAAGAAAGAAAGAAAGAAAGAAAGAAAGAAAGAAAGAAAGAATCATGCTGAGCCTTAGGTTGGGTCAAATTTAGGTTTAAGGAAGAAATCACAGAGTTTTAGGGTTGCCATATTTCAAAAAGTAAAATTCCTGACACCCGGAAAGTTGAACTTTTATGGGAAAACCTTCCCCCAGAATAGCTTTTGGAGCTGTTTTGGCTGCTTTTTCCATCGCATTGCCATACACCCAGGTTTTCCCTGACATTTTTCCAGTTTGGCAAAATTCCCCCCATGCCATTTTTACAGCTGAAAACCAGGAGATGTCAGGAATTTTCCTGACATATGGTAAGCCAACACACATTTCCTTTAATGCATTTACAGTACCATCTTAAGAACCTAAGAAGAGCCTGCTGACTCAGCCCAGTTGCCCAAGGGACACCAGAAGCAGGATCTGAGAGCAACAGCACTCCTGCAGTTTCCAGCAACTGGTATTTAGAAAAGGTGTTCGTGTGTGTGTATGTTGTTGTTTGATAATAATTGGTAATAATATTGGTAATGCTGATTATTATTTATTCCTAATAATAATAATAATAATAATAATAAATTGTTTAAAAAGTAATAAACAAAATTATTCCACAATTAATAATAAATAGTATTGTTCTTATCAATGCCAATACTGTATAGGGTAATATCAAATGTCATTAAATAATACGAACTCGCATTATTAATTAATTAAATATTAATTAATTAATTAATAATGCTAGTTCGTATTATTTAATTATTAACTATTTAATAATAATTTAAGTTAATAACTATTTAATAATTATAATTAATCATTAATTAATTATTAACAGCACCGTTAATCATAAACATGCCTGTTCGTATTATTAATAGCAATAAATATTAATATTAACATGATCTCATCTAATTCATTGGGCTTCTTCTTGGCGGGAGTGAGGAGGAAAGAGATAAGATTTTTTTAAAAAGCTGGGGGAGACTGGCTCTCCCGGGTTATTGCGGGGATTCCCTCCCCCCCCCCTTTGCTTGGATGAGGCAGCTGTAGCCCAGCTGCAGCCACAATTTGCTCTCCGGCCCCCTTTCGCGCTCTCAGCACCTCTTCTCAACCCGCTTTGTGTTTCCTCCCTCTCCCTGCTTCCCTGCTCTTTTTTGTTGTCTTCCAGCCGAGAGAAAGAGCATTTATTTCAGGTAATTAATTTATGTATATGGAGCAGCTCGGATGGTGCTCCTGCTGTTAGCGCTTTGATCCTTACAAGGCAGCTTAAAATGTTGACTTGGGCAGCAGCGCCATTGGCAGAGGCGGATCCTCAGCTCCAGGCGGCGCAAGACAGCGAGCGCCTCGCAGAGAGTCGAGCTCGGCTGCTGCCCGTGGAAATCCGCGGAGGGAACCAGCTGAAACCCGAGAGTGCCGCGCTTGCAAGCGGACTGCAAATTGCATCTTCTCTCTCTTTGCAAATCCTCGGGACACCAGAGAGCTGCATCATTAGCATGTGAATTAGAACAGGATTCCTTTGTTGCTGTTGCCTTATTATTGACTTGTTCCTGGTTTTATTTCTATTGTTTTTGAAAATTGGGAACACACGCGTGAAGAGGAGGTTTCTTTCTTTCTTTTTACACAACCGAAGCAACACCGTGGTGCATCAGGTCAGCTTTGGAAAAGGCTGCTAAGGGTGAGCAGTTGGGTCCAGTCACAATTAAATCATCTGCATTGTCGTCTGAGTATCATAAACACACCAAAATTAATACAGAAGTGTGTTTTATTTAATTAAATTAAATTAAAAGCCACAACAAACCAACCTTTGGAATTTTTCTGGCCCAAGCAATCTAAAATTAATTCATGTGGAAGCCAGTGTCCTGGAAGAGAGTTGCATAGCAAACTGCCTATATTAGGACCTGGGAGATCAGGGTCAAATGGCCGCTGAACCATGAAGCTCACTGGGTCACCTTGAGCCAGTCACCCCCTCTCAGCCTAATCTACCTCACAAAGTTGCAGGAATTAAATGAGAAGGGGGAGAACCATGGACGCCACCTAGAGCTTCTCCGAGGAAAAGGCGGGACTGAAATTCAACAAATGAATAAACGAATCTAAAGGAACCTCCTACCTTCCAGATCATCGCCTCCTGGCAAATAGAAGGGGAAGAAATGGAGGCAGTGAGAGATTTTACTTTCTTGGGCTCCATGATCACTGCAGATGGTGACAGCAGTCACGAAATTAAAAGACGCCTGCTCCTTGGGAGAAAAGCAATGACAAACCTAGACAGCATCTTAAAAACCAGAGACATCACCTTGCCAACAAAGGTCCGTATAGTTAAAGCCATGGTTTTCCCAGTAGTGATGTATGGAAGTAAGAGCTGGACCATAAAGAAGGCTGATCGCTGAAGAATTGATGCTTTTGAATTATGGTGCTGGAGAAGACTCTTGAGAGTCCCATGGACTGCAAGAAGATCAAACCTATCCATTCTGAAGGAAATCAGCCCTCAGTGCTCACTGGAAGGACAGATCGTGAAGCTGAGGCTCCAATACTTTGGCCACCTCATGAGAAGAGAAGACTCCCTGGAAAAGACCCTGATGTTGGGACGAGATGGTTGGACAGTGTTCTTGAAGCTACCAGCATGAGTTTGACCAAACTGCAGGAGGTAGTGGAAGACAGGAGTGCCTGGCGTGCTCTGGTCCATGGGGTCACAAAGAGTTGGACACGACTAAACGACTGAACAACAACACCTTCCAGATGTTTTGGACTCCACATCCCATGAATCCCAGCCAGCACAGCCATACTCCTCAGTCTCAGGATCATACAGCTGAGTTGGCTAGGGTTGATGGGAGTTGTAGTCCAAAAGATTAGAAGGGCACCAGGGTGGCGAAGGCTGCTCTAAATCATCCCTTGCTGCAGCCCATCTTTTACTGGAGTTAAGGGCCAACTCATACTGCTTCATAAGTTTTAGGGTTCTTCTTCTCTTTCCTGGTTTACAGAAATAGCCACTTGAACTGCAGCTTCAGACATAAACCCTGCAAACCTGGGTTGAGAATTTCATATTGTCAGTGAATAACTACTCCAGAGTGTAACACCAGTTATTGTTTTTCATTTTATTTTAAGGAATCCAGAGGGGATCTGGGAAATTATAGGCCAGTTAGCTTAAGGTCTGTTCGTGTGGTGGTGGGACTTTTGGAAAATGTTATTAAACACAGAATTATCAAGAACAGGGGTAACCAATGTGTTGCTCTCTGAAAGTTGATGGACTACAACTCCCAAGGGTCATGGGTGATCAGGACTTTTTTCAGCTGGAAATCGCCAGAACTGAGTTCTGGCACCTCTCAGGTGGGCACCATTGCCATTATCAGAGAACAGGGGAGGCCTTCATGGTGAGGCATTTTTGTACAAAAAGAGCACTCTGGATGAAGGAGTTATAGTTCATCAACTTCTGAGTTTCTCTGGGACACAGAGGCCAATTTTTATCCCCCACCTTGTACATCTTCATCAGTAGAGAGCTCTCTCTCTCTCTCTCTCTCTCTCTCTCTCTCTCTCTCTCTCTGTGTGTGTGTGTGTGTGTGTTAGGGTGGAGGTTGATCCCTGCAAGGCAGTCTTTCTCTTTGTTAACTGACTTTTCCCCGAACTTGAAACAATGCTTTGCTCCTCTGCACCTTGCAGATTATTTTCAGCCTCAATCACAATACTAGTCTTGGACAGTGTTTTCCAATTGCTACTCTGAAGAAGAAGAGTTTGGATTTGATATCCTGCTTTATCACTACAAGAAGGAGTCTCAAAGCGGCTAACATTCTCTTTCCCTTCCTCCCCCAAAACAAACACTCTGTGATGTGAGTGAGGCTGAGAGGCTTCAGAGAGTGTGACTGGCCCAAGGTCACCCAGCAGCTGCATGTGGAGGAGCAGGGAAGCAAACCCAGTTCACCAGATTACGAGTCCACCACTCTTAACCACTACACCACACTGGCTCTCTGGTGTGCTGTTTCTACTGAGCTGCTTTTTCTACCCTGTGTTCTATATTTTTGTAAGTATTTGCTTATTTCCTCCTCACTCCCAACCCATTTCGTCTGTGCCACGTCTTTTCAGATTGTAAGGCTAGAGGCAGCAACTGTCTTTCTTATTAATGATCTGTATGGTCACTCTAGTAGCAATTTTTGCCTGAAGACTGGAATAATGTGTGTGTGTTTATGGCATGATTACTAGTGAGCCAGCATTAATTACATCTTTTTATTTGTCACTGTGCTGCGATGGGTTCAAGAATAATTTCGAATTATGGTTTATTCATTCATTTTCTAGTTCTAATCTATGTCACCCACTCCACTAGCAACATGCAACACTACAGAAAAGATTTTGCAATATTTGGAAAAATAGATTCCTGGAATCTGTTTGGTCTTTACAAGTTTCCAACATTTTTTTTTAAGTCTAATTTTCCATGTTGGCACAGTTTTGTGTACCTGACTCTTTCCGTTCTCTTAGATGAGGCCACAGCCTTGTCCTATGCCATGCTGCCATTGCAGCCATTTTGTGACTGGAACCCAATTCATTTTTTCAGAATTCTAAATGTTCCCATGGGCCCCAAAAGATTGGTAACCACTGATTTGATGTGGGGGGGGGGACTTGCAGCAGAACGGGTGCACTGGAAGATAATATGGAATTATCTCTGTAGTCATTTACATTTTTCGTTTGTTTTTCACTTTATTTTGTCTCACTGAAATATTTTCAATAAGAAATATGTATGTCAGCACTGTGAGCTACTTGGACGTAAACTTGTATATGTGAGCCAAGTCACATAAGTAAAAGAGAATCACTTCAATGTATTCCAGTGGAAACAGGAATGACACCAGGATTCATATCATATTGTGAATCTTGGCTGTATTCCAAAAGCAGCTGAGCAACAGCAAAAGTAGAGTCTGATATTTCAGTTTTCCATATTTCTGCAAGAACCATTTGACAAAGTTGAACAAAATTTCATGCTGAATTTGATGTGCAGAATTTGTCTGTATAAGACATTATCTGAATGCATTCGCCGAGTATGGGGTTGGTCAAGCTTTGCACAAATCTCCTTTAATCCAGATTAAATACATTTCAGGGTCTGTGTGCAGAGAACTACAAAAGAGATTATCCTACTTCATCCCAGCTCATGCTCTATCACTGGGACCTGGCTTGCTCAGTGACTCCCTGGCAATCGCCTCCCACAGTTCTGTCCATACATAATGTGAAACAAGTAGAGACTGAAGGGACCAGGTCCCATCTTCATCCTTGGTATCTCAAAATAAAAGGATGAGGTAGCAGGTGATTTGAGAACCCTCTGCCTGAGATGCCAGGGAGCTGCTGCCAGTCATAGCAGACAATACTAGGTTAAGATGTGCAAATTATCTGACCTGGTCTAAGGCAGCTTCCTTATACTGAATACATTAATATAGAAAATACATAAACCTGGAGATTATATAAACTTTTTGTGGGTGTTCTGGCTGCGGTGCTGATGAACATGGGAGCAAAGGGGACTACAATTCCCATCATCCCTGACCACTGGTCCTGTTAGCTAGGGATGATGGGAGTTGTAGTCACAAAACATCTGGAGGGCCGAGTTTGGGTATGCCTGCCTTTCAGCTATGGAGCTATGACAGTGTTTTATCCAACAACTCTGCAAGAAGTAAAGCTGCTTTTGGCTTCCAGTGTTGTGACTGGGAAGAGTGATTGGGGAAAGCCTTGGGAAGAGCAACACTTCAACAAATGTACTAAAATTAATAGATGAAATAATATTAGTTAAAGCATATTAAATGACATAAAGTATCACTTGTTTCCCTATTCAAAATATTATCTTTCTCCTAAATGTGTTTCCTATACAGGATTAATGCAATAGAATATATATTCTAACTAAATTTTTCCAGATAATGGGGGAAATGTCTCCTAACACTGCAATCCTAATTGAGTTTAACTGGGCTTATTTCCAGGTAAGTGTCATTGTGTATTATGTTATTATACAGGCTGTTATTACTTAGTAGATTCTAAAATCTTAGCATTGCAGTCTGTTTACACAGAAGTTAAGTACCACTAAATTTAGTGAGGTTTACTCCCTGGTAAGAAAGTTTAGGATTTTAGCCTAATTTTACCTAATACTTAACTCTGAGAGCAATAATCTTACAATACTGGATGCTTAAACGCTTCTTAATACTGTTTGTTGTTTTTTATTACTCTGGACACAATTAAGCCAAAGTCAGGCATTTCCAAACCCCATTAATTTCAGTGGGAAATATTTAACCTCATGCTTAGTTCTTCTTCTGAAATGAATGGGACATAATTCAACTTTGACTAAACTGATCTTCATCTCTCCGTCCTGTAGTTGCTAAAGTTCGAAAAGGCCTAGAAGGCTAAAGAAGAGTCCTATACCTCCCTCTACAGGCAAAAGTCAGAAGAAGCTACAGTATTTAGAACCTTCAGTATTTGCATGAAAGAAAGGGAGGGAGTGTGAGGACTCTTTTGTGCATCCTTTAGAAACCCCCAAATTTCCCAAATCCATTTTATGCAGTGTATGTGCATTGAAGCTTCCAGCATTTCATACCACGGCTGGTTGTTCACTGTTCTCTCCCCCCTCCCCCCGCTCCTTGTGCTTTGTTGATAATTGCTTCTTGGATCTAGTGTTGCATCGCTAGTTTTAAAAATCCTGCCCACGGACCCTTGTCATCAGCCCATAAATGTTCCCCAAGTTGGTGAGGCTCATTTGACAACAATGTGAAATTAAGCCTTTAGTGTCATCAGCCCATTCCTGTAGAACACCCCAGTGGCGTAGCGTGGGTTGTCAGCACCCGGGGCAAGGCAAGTAATTTGCGCCCCCTAACCCTGGATTTGCGCCCCCTAACCCTATCCCTAACCCTAACCCCCAGATCTTGCGCCCGGTGCGGCCGGCACCCCCTGCACCCCCCACGCTACGCCACTGGAACACCCCGCCCAGCAGCTTGCAGTGAAACTTCAATTGCAGTGAAGTTAGGGCTAGAAGCACCAGCATGTGAGGGCATGGGGAGGGGGCAATGTCACAACATCCAGATGTTGCATGTGAGCATCACGCCTCCCTCCCAAATCTGGGCAGAAGATTCCCAGGCTTTGGGAAGGAGGTACCAGGCTTTTATACTTTCATACTCTTAATTTACAGGCATGGGTGGCGCTATGGGTTAAACCACAGAGCCTAGGGCTTGCCGATCAGAAGGTCGGCGGTTCGAATCCCCGTGACGGGGTGAGTTCCCGTTGCTTGGTCCCTGCTCCTGCCCACCTAGCAGTTCGGAACCACATCAAAGTGCAAGTAGATAAATAGGTACCACTCTGGCGGGAAGGTAAACAGCATTTCTGTGCGCTGCTCTGGTTCACCAGAAGCGGCTAAGTCATGCTGGCCACATGACCCAGAAGCTGTACGCCGGCTCCCTTGGCCAATAAAGCGAGATGAGCGCCACAACCCCAGAGTCGGTCACGACTGGACCTAATGGTCAGAGGTCCCTTTACCTTTACCTTTACTCTTAATTTATTGGAAACATTTAGGGAACTGGCCTAGTTTCCCTAATCTACTGACCACACTCCACTGGCCCTACCAATAAAGATTCAGCAGGTGACTCCTGTCCCAACCCTTAAATGTCTGTTGAAAAAAATTCAATTCTGCCAGGCCCATGCAGGCAATTAAAGTACCCCCCATAATGGTATATTTATATTAGTTTTTAATTTCTTTTTATTTTAAACTTTTAAAAAACTTTTAATGATTTTTTTTTTGTTTCAAAAAAAGTAAAAATATATCACTGTGTGATATATTTTTAATGATACAATGGTATGTAATTTTTTTAATAAATAAATAAACAAAACAAAAAATCTGATGACACTTGTTTCTATCACTGTTTCCAGCAGAAATAAGGAAGACACAGAAACTCCACTTCTTTTCCCTCCTCCATATATTTTCAGGGCATTGTTAGATTGCTACAATGCTACAAACCTGCTATCAGTCATGCAAGGGGTTTGCTCTGGCTACGTTCACAGATAGAGAATAGCACATTACAGTGGTACCTCAGGCTACAGACGCTTCAGGTTACAGACGCTTCAGGTTACAGACTCCGCTAACCCAGAAATAGTACCTTGGGTTAAGAACTTTGCTTCAGGATGAGAACAGAAATCGTGCAGTGGCGGCTGAGTGGCAGCAGGAGGCCCCATTAGCTAAAGTGGTGCTTCAGGCTAAGAACAGTTTCAGGTTAAGAATGGACCTCCAGAACGAATTAAGTTCTTAACCCGAGGTACCATTGTATGTGTTTCAGAAGGGTGTCTCACAAAGGGACCCCAAGGTTAATAAAAGAAATTCTAACCAGCTTTCCTTACCAACTAACACAACTAACTACTCAGTCTCAGTCACTCCTGCTCAGAAGTAAGGCTTACTGAGTGTAATGGGACATCATCCCAGGTAAATGTGTTCCTCCCTGCCTGTGCCCTTCACACTCACCCACTGTGAAGGAAGCCCCATTCAAGCACATGGATAAAATTGTTAGGAAGCTTTTCAGATCCAATGATTTGGCATACAGAATGTGAAAGTGCACAAGATTAAATGTAAATAATGATGTGCCAAGACACTTATTGTATCTGAGACAGAAACTCGAACCCCCATGATGGCACGCACGCACACATACACATATAAATTACTGCCCTTCAACAGAACCCCAAAATCTGTCACTTGTAAACATGATGTGAAAAGCAACTTTGCATTTAGCATGCACATTATTTAAAAGGCAAATAGCAGCAGGGTGGGGGGGCATGGGGGTAGGGCTGCAAATTATTGGGATTGCAGCACGTGTGGAAATAGGAGTTTAAGTGGTCCTGATGTTGATGGTTCATTTGAAGCTGCCATTTGCAATCAGAGAAAATCCCCTATTGGTACTGGCGATGGATTTCCTTTCAATGAGAATAGCAGCTTCAAAGTAGCCATTTTAATCAGGGTAAAGCCCCATCCGCTGGCCATGTGCTGTGATCCTGATTATTATCAGTCCCCACCCCAGGAAGCTGCTATGCTTCACTATTCATAATAGAGGATGTTAGGTGGCAGTGATGTGTTAAAGAAAGTAAGTACATGACAGAAGTTTGTGAGTACATGACAGAAGAGCTTGTCTCTACCTTTCATAATACTGAACCTGGAATAATCCAGTAAAGCTGGAGAGACTCAGGACAGAAAAGAAGTACTTCTTCACACAGCACATACTTAACTATAGAATTTAGTGCAGCAAGATGGCTACCAATCCACATGGTTTTAAAAAGGAAACATACAAATTCATGGGGGATAAGGTTATCAGTGAGTGCTTAGTCACATTTAAAACACACTTATAACACTTTAAGGGTCATGGCTTCTCCCAAAGAATCCCCTCCCCTCCAACATTTCTCCAATGAAAATAGGGAACATGCCGTTCCATAATGACAATGACACAGGTGGCGCTGTGGTCTAAACCACTGAGCCTCTTGGGCTTGCCGATCAGAAGGTCGGCGGTTCAAATCCCCGCGACAGGGTGAGCTCTCATTGTTTGGTCCCAGCTCCTGCCTACCTAGCAGTTTGAAAGCACATCAAGTGCAAGTAGATAAATAGGTACCACTCCGGCGGGAAGGTAAACGGCATTTCCGTGCGCTGCTCTGGTTCGTAACATGACCCAGAAAAACTGTCTGCGGACAAACGTTGGCTCCCTCAGCCAGTAAAGCGAGATGAGCGCCGCAACCCCAGTGTCGTCTGCTACTGGACCTAACAGTCAGGAGTACCTTTACCTTTACCTCACACATCTTACTGGGCTTCCCCAGCCACTCTGGGCAGCTTCCAACATATATAAAAACATCATTAAACATTAAAAAAAACTTCCCTATACAGGATTGCCTTCAGATGGCTTAGGGGTTGGATAACACCATACCCTCCAACATTTCTCCAATGAAAATAGGTACATCCTAAGGAAAAGTGGGACATTCCGGGATCAAATCAGAAACTGGGACAGCTTCTCTCAATCAGGGGGGTTTGGAAACCTGGGAACTGTAGTTCGTTAACAGTCTCCTAAACACTCTCAGCACCCTTAACAAACTACAGTTCCCTGTATTCTTTGGGAGGAGCTATGACTGTAAGGTGGTATAAGAGTGTTTTAAATGGATGGTTTGGATGTGTCCCTAAGAGTATCAGTCTAGCATCTGAGGAAAGGTCGGCATAGCTTAAAGGACAGTCTAGGAAACTGGGAGGTTCCTCTCTTTTATCTACTCTTTTGCATGCAGGCACATCAGCCTCCAGTGCAGGCTGAGTTACATCCCAACAATTGCAATACTCTGTAAGCCGTCTTGAGTTACACTGGAGATTATTATTATTATTATTATTACTGCTGCTGCTGCTGCTACTACCACCACTACCATTACTATTCGTATACTGCCATATAACTGTAGATTTCAGGGCTGTTCACAACATAAATGAATATTTATGTTCATACAATATAAAAAACACAAAATCCATAATAAAAACAAAAACAACCCAATAATTCCCACCTTTGCTACACCTTTAAAAGGGCACTCTTTGGAAAGAGTGGGGTAATGCCATGGTAGAACATGGTAATATACTTTACTAATAATTATATACCCTTCATTTTGTTTACAAAGCAATCCCAACATACTCATTTAAAAATACAAAATTATACAAAAAAAGTGTTTCCAGGAAATATGCTGGGAGTCAGTCATCTTTTGAATAAATGAATTCCACCACCCCCCTTCCCAAAAACTCTCATGAAATTTCTTGGCATGATCAGTTTGTGACAACTTGTGTTTCTACACATGGTCCCATTTCCTTACCAAATATATTCCGCCTGTGGCTAAATCCAGCCCATGTCGTAATCAATTAAATCTTCCATTTTTCTTTTTCAAACCAGGCACTCAGGTTGCCACATGAAAGTCTTCAGACAGGTGTGTGAGCGTGTGTTTTGTATGAATGTTTACCCACGGCATGTTAATTGAGCCCTGTAGGTATGTTTTCACCACATTTTTGAAAAATAAATTGTATAGAAAATATGTTTGTGTTCTTTCCCCTTAAAAAATAGAAAAAATGAACCTCTAGACATCAAGAGTGTGAGCTCAGCCCTTGTGGCCTAATGCAATTCCCTGCCTTTGCTTACACCTTGGTATTCTACCTCATTTAGCCTCTGGCCTTAGGAAAAATATGAAATGGAATAAATCAGAGTATTTTCTCACCATTTCCAAAGATGTAAATTATTAAATGGTGAAAAGCAATGCCAATACAGACTTCCGCAATCTTCAAATGAGCTTTGCTTTATTTCTTACACTTGTGTGTGATAGACTGAAATGCATGATTGAAAACACTTTCTTAATGGAAAATATGGTTCCTCATAAATTTTATAACAAACTGTTCAAACTTTGTCAGAAAAAAATAGCCCAAAATGTTTCATTCTCATTGGCAAACTGAAGCAAAATGTTTTTGTTTTAGAATAGATCATATAGTTGTCCTGAAACAGAACACTGTCTATACATATGTGTCAGAGTGTGGGTATGTGCTTGTGTGTACATTCATGCACTCTGAAATACCAATTGTGGCACTTTGAGGGGGTCTGGATGCCATAGCTACAATTTCAAAAGGCTACATGATTTGACTAAATGTAGGGAGCCAGTATGGTGTAGTGGTTAAGAGCTGTGGACTTGTAATCTGGTGAACCAGGTTCGCTTCCCCACTCCCCCACATGCAGCTGCTGGGTGACTTTGGGCTAGTCACACTTCTCTGAGGTCTCTCAGCCTCACTCACCTCACAGAGTGTTTGTTGTGGGGCAGGAAGGGAAAAGATATTATTAGCTGCTTTGAGACTCCTTAAGGGGAGTGAAAGGTGAGATATCAAGTCCAAACTCTTCCTCTTGCTCACAGGAAGGACAGATCCTGAAGCTGAGGCTCCAATACTCTGGCCACTGCATGAGAAGAGAAGACTCCCTGGAAAAGACCCTGATGTTGGGAAAGATGGAGGGCACAAGGAGAAGGGGACGACAGAGGATGAGATGGTTGGACAGTGTTCTCCAAGCTATTAACATGAGTTTGACCAAACTGTGGAAGGCAGTGGAAGACAGGAGTGCCTGGCATGCTTTGGTCTATGGGGTCACATGACTAAACTACAACAACAAGGAGAATCAAGGGTGGGACATGTGAGTTTCATTAACAGACATTTCCATATAGTTCATGTTGTGCATATAGATCACAATCAGTATGCACTGGGCAGTAGCATCACGAGCATAGTTAGAGCAGTTCCCGTTGCTGAGGAGACAAGTTGTTCGTTTTGTAAAAAGCCTTGCCTCTTCATTAGTTCAGTTTCGAAAGTATCTTGCTTCTACAGCAAGAGCAACTGCTACAGGACCACCGTCAGCAAGACAAAATTTACACACACATTTCTGTCCTGGGTGCACAATCCTTTTCAGTTCATAACTTCAGTGTGTTCAACACCACTGTACTGATTTGTGTTTCATCTGTTTCATATTTGTATCTATGACATGCCCAAAATCTTTCTTGTTGCCTGACCAGTTTTCTTGCTGCTGCCTTTCAATGGTGCATTTATTCAGTGACCTAGTGAGAGGCATAGCTACTACCCAATGCATGTAAGCTAATTGTGGTGAGCTTCTGTGAAATGTCCTTTGGGGACAATGGCCCTTCCCAGCTCGGTATATTACCATTTGATTTCTGTTTTGGGCATTATTCTCTCTCCTGCTTCATTCTAAGCTGTTAAATTAAGTTAGTTTATTTGTATTATATTATATAATGTTTTATGTGATATTGCATGGATTTATTTTCTGTATTTATTGACATTATATATACAATTTTATTTTCCCCAATATGTTTTTGAATTGCGACATTTATTAGAAGAAGAAGAGGAGGAGGAGGAGGAGGAGGAGTTTGGATTTGATATTCCGCTTTATCACTACCCGAAGGAGTCTCAAGCAGCTAACATTCTCCTTTCCCTTCCTCCCCCACAACAAACACTCTGTGAGGTGAGCGAGGCTGAGAGACTCCAGAGAAGTGTGACTGGCCCTGCAGCAGCTGCAGGTGGAGGAGCGGAGACGCGAACCCAGTTCACCAGATTACAAGACTACGGCTCTTAACCACTACACCACACTGGCTATTAACATCCATTTTGTATGTGAACCACCCTGAGACCTCTGGGTATAGTGCAGTATAGGTAGTAGTAGTAGTAGTAGTAGTAGTAGTAGTAAATTTTGTAAGCCACTTTGGACACAGTTTTGTGGAAAGTGGCATACAAATGATGGTGATGATTATAACCTCTTTCACTATCCTATTGGTAGCTCAGAGCTCTAGAGTTCATTTTGATCACTGCAGGTTCCTGGTGTTGAATGAGTGTGAAGATGTGTATTCTGATTTCCTTTGTCTCAGCAAACAGCTGCTCATTTTTTAATGCATTGTCTGGGACCTTTTGGATTCACCTGAACCATAGCTATGGATCAAATGCTAAGTGCATAGTTTTAACTTCCTCATCCTGGTTATCATTAAATTATATTCTTCTTTAGACAGACACAGTACAGTACCTTGGTTTACGAACTTAATCCGTTCCGGAAGTCCATTCTTAAACCAAAGCGTTCTTAAACCAAGGCGTGCTTTCTCATAGCAGTGGGGGACTCAATTTACCAATGGAACTCATTCAACAGTTCCAAGGCAAAGTTCATAAACCAAAACACCTACTTCTGAGTTTACAGTGTTCTTAATCTAAGTTGTTCATAAATTAAGCTGTTATTAAACCAAGGTACCACTATAGATTGGTGTGCATGTTTATTCCCAAGAAGAACATCAGACCCATCTCTCTATTCCTAGAATGTTGGACTGAGAACCTAGACAATACGAGATTTAAATTAGGAGACATTTCACTCATACCTTGCTGATCCTTTGAAATGGGGGGGGGGGAGCATTTCCACATTTTAAGCAGGAAACTCTTCCCTGCTAGAAAATAGCTTTTGGAGAGAAACAAGAGCTTAATGAATTTCAGAGTGAAATGAAGTTTTATTGTAGGTGAACTCAATGGGAATAAAATACTTAGGAAACGAATGCAAGCAATGTGTCATGCTTTTATGCATCAAACCCACAATTGTTAACATATGAAGGAGGCTTGTTTTACTGCAGCTTGAATTGCACACTAGCAGATTGATTCATGAAGACTCTGTTCAATAACTATGTGGCTTTTCTGTGAAGTGAACCCATAAAATGTGCAGAACAGAAGGGCATCTAAGTCTGAATGGTCATTAAATGTGTAAAGATTTGTAAAAATCAAGCTGACTGAGAATAGCAATGCAGAGATTCTTCTGTGCTGAAGAAACAGATCTTATATCTAACTACCTATCTACCATTGTCCATCTAGGTGCAAACATACACAGAGTATATTGCATTAGAAAGTAAAATACTGTATGTGTTTCATCTATAGCCATAGATCTCTGTTACAACCTAGACTTGAATTTCTCCGATATGGGGATCAGTCGTTGTTTCTTTATCGCAGAATCCTAGGTGTCTAACTTGATACCTGTAGTGCCTGGGAGGGACGTATCCAGCCTGTAATCTTCATCTTGCAACTGCATTTACAAGATGACCTCATGGCTATAACATGACATCCAGCCAAATTTTGTGCTTTTTTAAAAAAAGGTTTTAATTGTGTATCATCTTGCCTTATGATGAGTTACTAAGAACTCTGATACGGAAGGGGGGGCATGTCTCCTTCACCTTCTTCTTCGCTACAATATATCAATTTATTTCCAATTGTCAATGTCAAAAGGGACTAAAATCTATAAAATTCATAGAAAATCAACGTGCCAATTTGCTCAATTTCTCTAGGACTCCATCACACCTCCCCTGTCCTCCATAATCCCTCAAGCAAGGTGTCAAGACCCTAATCCTGTCAAATCACTCTGCCAAGCCTTTCCTCCCGGCAATGCCAGGTGGCAGACTATACATATTTGGACCATTGTCTTCTCATCACCGGTACTCAGGAAGTGTTTATCTGCGCATATCTCCAACTCTGCATATTCCCCCTCCCTCCTCCATATGTTAATCCTGTGTAACCCAACCTCTTCTTAATGTATTCATGATGTAATCTGTGTAACCCAACCTCTTCTTAATGTATTCATGATGTAACTGGGATGTATTTGCACTGTATTCTGGGACATGGAGGGAAGTTTCAAAAGTTTATGTCACCCCTTTCTCGCTGTTCGATCTCGCCTTGAACCTGTTGCGCAATAAACTTGGATCTTCTGCAGCTTGCTCCTGTCTCCGGCTGAGCTCATTTTCCTCCGCAGGGACCCGCGGACTTAGTCCGACGAGCTGGGTGGCAGAGCAGCCTCGCACTCAGATTTTGCCGTAACAACTCAAAAGCTTGCAACAATTTTTTGGCATTTTTTTGGCCCTCCTGATAAATGTAGTGTCCAGTTATGGATTTGGCAACATATTTCATCCTAGTGCTATAAGAATTTAAGGTTTTAAATATATAAATTAAATGTTCATAAATTTACAAGGCAAACACATACATAAGTATATAAACAACGTGTCTGAAATAAGTACAGGAGAACAACCCTGAAGCCATTTTGACTCTCCCAATCCATTTTGACTCTCCCAAACTGACCTCTAATATTTCTCTGCAGGGAGGAAGGAAATGGGAAAGCCTGTCCATTGTCTTTTGCTTACCTGTCTCAAGGGCATTTGTGTATGAATAGGGTGAGCCTGTGACCTGGATTCCGGAATCGAAGTATTTACCATCAAAAAAGAATGGCCAGGCTGCCCAGGTAAAGCAATCAGTGACCATTAACAGATATCCTGGCAGGATTTCTCCTGTGATGTATGTATGATGGGTTTTTTTTGGGGGGGGTGGTGGTCTTGAGCTACAGGGTGGGCAGTTTCAAAAGTCTATATAAGGGCTTGCACACCATCGTTCTGGATTCCTCCTCCCTCCTGCATGTGGTGAGTGAGGACCCTGTTGCAACAGTTTAATAAAGATCAGGCTTACTAGCTGCTTTGCTTCTCAATATTCTCTGGTTGGCCTCTGTTATTTTCTCCTACCTACTTAAGGACTCTATATGGGCTCTTGGATACCCCACAAGGGGAAAGGAGCAGTTTTTTCTTATAACACTAGCCATGGGATGGATTCCAACAGGGTGTGATAAACAGTTGTCCAAGAGCTCCTGAGTCCTGGGTCTTTTGTGTTGGGCCCAAGATCTCTAGTCCCCCACTTAAAAAAAAAACACATGCTATGTCTTCATAAATAGAAACCAGTCTGAGAATAATTTTCTTGAAGCCATTCATGTCATGCAGCTCACCAAACTAGAGTGGCTGATCCACACGAGGAGAGATGCACAAGGGAATCATAAGAGCCAGCAGCTGGGAGTAAAAGTATTAGTCATTTAGAACTGATTGCCCTATCCAAGCCAGAAAACCCAGTTTTAATGGACATGATCTGAGCTGTGTTCTCTGCATGCCAAGCAGAAAGGAAAGGCAGAGAGAGAGCAGTTTTGGTTTTTCCCTAGAAGCTTGTAAAAGCAGCCAATGGAGATATTTTTGACTAGGTTCAAATCTATGCTTCCCCTCTGGTTTTGAAATCTGCAGCCCAATTACCTGTTTACTTGATGGTGGCAAAGCCTTGCTCCAGACCATTACTTGCTTGTTAGTCAAAAGAACCAACCAGAATAGCAACCCAAAAGTAGTCATGCAGCTAATCACTGCCAGATGACGGATCTCATTCTGATGGCAAAACCAGACTTCACAGTTCCAATGCAGCAGGTAAAATCCAGCAGTCACCCAGTTCCTATTATATTTGTGCTACAAATGTTTCCTTTGGCAAGTACACAATGAGTTCTGCTCTGTTGTTTGGTAATAACGCGCAGACACAGTTACACATCTCTCACGTTGAAACAGAAACATCAAAAGGGCAAAGAAACATATGCTCAGACTTTACTGATTCCTTCTCTTACTGTAACAACATTTTAAATAATAAACACACACAAAACAAATCTCAGGCTTCTTTGTTTTTTTAAAAAAGCAAGTACATGATAAACTGTCTGAATAACTGATTTCATGCTTAAAATCTAAGATATCCTTATGTCCTAGCATCTTTACCTAAGATCCAATCAACTGCAGCATGGGAAAAAATTATTATACCAATGCCATGTGGTTCCTAGTTTTCTACATTGCTGGTTTTCTACATTTGATGAGTACACCCCATCAAATTATGGATATTATGCAGATTATGCAGATTATGTATATCTATATGCAGACTTTATGTATCAGGACATAAATTATATAATTCAATTGACAGGGCCTTTCCAGTGATGGTTCCTACTTTACGGAACTCCCTCCCAAGAGATATTTCAGAACAGGCATAGGCAAACCTGGCCCTCCAGATGTTTTGGGACTACAATTCCCATCATCCCTGACCACTGGTCCTGTTAGCTAGGGATGATGGGAGTTGTAGTCCCAAAACATCTGGAGGGCCGAGTTTGCCTATGCATGTTTCAGAAGGTCTGGAATGGAAGGGCCAACTGTTTGAACTGTTTTTTAATTAGGACTATTTTCTTTGGGCCGCTGTTTCAGAGTTTTGGTTTTTAATCTGCTGGTTAAGTTTACTTTGTTTGTCAGTGTTGATTGATTTATAATTAAATGTTGATTATTGTTCAAGGGTGTTGTCAGGGCATTATTATTATTATTATTATTATTATTATTATTATTATTATTACTACTACTACTACTACTACTACCACCTCCACCCGCCTTTTCTCCAGCTAGGACCTTCAGGGGGGAATTGTCCTATAAGGCAGCTTAAAAATATTTTAAAATATAATTTTTGGAAGGGCATTGTACCATAATGTACACAGCCACCTCCAATGTAAACAGTGTTGCTTATGGAATTAACTTCCAAGTAAATGTAATTAGAACTACAGTGTAAAGGAAACTATTTTCATTTAGCATAGCAGCTCCTACAGGATTTGCTTGTTAGCTAACAGTGGGTGTCACAAAGAACTTCCTTTTACATATTTTACCACTAGGCTTCAAGTATTTCTTCTTTTGAAAAGACTGGTCTCTGTGGTTTGGTAATCATTTGTTTGCAATTTGGTTCCTCACTATGTGGCTATTAACACATAAAGGCTTGTATTTTCATAAGGAAGTCAAGTATCAAAGAACATGCTGACTAGTAACCAGTTAATAATTAGACTTTTCCATGTTTCAAGAAGTCAACAGAAAAATAAAATAACAGTTTGGATTTACATGCAGTCCACATGTGAATACTTGCAAAACAGAGTCTTACGTGCTCTCTTCGGCAGCACATATACAAAACAGAGTCTTACTTGCAAGATAAAGGTCACCTTAAGATATATTTAGAAATGGGATTGTTCCATATGTTATTTCTCTGTTGTTCTTGTCAGTATCTAACTCTAGCCATTGGAATCCATATTCTGATGTGCCTGCTTTGTATGCCTTGTGCATTTCCTCTTTATACCCAGGCTCCTGGCCAAGATCAAAGCACAGAGGCATTTACTTGTAAGTAAAGAAGTGATTTTTTATTAGAGCAGGCCAATGGTACAAACCCGGGGGCTAAAATTTGTGCAGTTAGAAGATCTGCTTTAAAAAAAAACTGGATCAGGGAGGAAGGAAAGGCACAGAGTTCACCCCTTTTTCTGTGCCGGCTCCAGACTGGTGCAACAGAGGGCCCCAAGGCAGTGGCGTAGCGTGGGTTGTCAGCACCCGGGGCAAGGCAAGTAATTTGCGCCCCCCTAACTCGTGGATTTGCGCCCCCCCCCCAACCCGTGGATTTGCGCCCCCTAACCCTAACCCCCAGATGTTGCGCCTGGTGCAGCCGGCCCCCCCTGCACCCCCCACGCTACGCCACTGCCCCAAGGATCAGGGCCCATAGGACATCTTCTAGACTTTGGATCCAGTGGATTCAAAGCTATTGTCACCTCGCCTTGTCCCAAAATAGTGGTAGATTCCCACCCTGTTGGGGGCAGCACGGAGTAGTCACAACACAGCCAAGCCCTCCCCACTGGTGAAACTGAACAAATGGTTGCCATCCTAAGCTCCTTCAGCAGCATGGAGCAGGAGTTAGGAATGCACTATATTTCTGCTTTAATTGCCCAGCAAATGTGTACAGTACTACGACACTAAGCAGCTTATATGCTAATATTTTAGCTTACTTTCAGATTGAGATAATTATACACCAAATGACCCGATCAGACCTAGATTTATGGAGCTAAAGGTCAACAGCTATGGGACATATTTTTCTAAGTGAGTAAGATTTTTCCAAGGCAAAAAAAATTTAAAAATTTCACCCCCACCCCCCAAATCCACCTTTTCTTTTTCTTGCTTTTCTATGCTTGGTTTGTTATATTTGAAGATGTGTATTTGTTTTAACAGGGCTTTTTTTTTCATCATTAAAATCAATAAGCTGGGGAGAGTGATTACTTTATTTTGAGAAAATATTTCTGCCTTTTAATGTGTTTCCACATTGTTAAATATGCAAAAGAAAATATTCACGTAAACACGTGTCTTTTCCAGAAGGTTATCAGCCACTCTGCTCCTACCTCAGAGTTTACCCACATCATAAAAGAGACATATAAGCATTTCAGAAGATTTATAGCTACATTAAATGCAATCAAAAGTTTTTGGATCTAACAGGGAGAAAGGTGTCAAAGTTTGACAACATTTTCCTTCACTGTGCTGTCAAAATATTGCACACTAAACTCTTGTAACTGATGACAGCAACAACCGCCAGAGTGATAAAATAAAAATTTAAGCTTGAGGTGTCAAAATGAAAGCAGTTATTTACAACCATAATTATCAAGAGTGGTACTTTTATTTAGTTATTTACACCACAATCCTAACCATGTCTGCTCAGATGTATGTGCTATTGAATATAAGGGTCTTGCTCCTAAGGTAAGTAGGGTTAGGACTGCAGCCTTAGTCATTTATTTTCAGTACTGTACTTACATGCTGCCTTTCAGGACAAGCCTCCTAATGTGACTTACATAAGAAAATTAAGATCATAAAACAAAATTTAACTAAAAGAATCCAATTGCAAAACTAAAAGCAACAGCAGTTTAAAATCCAACTCACAGCACTTTTAATAGAAAACAGTTTGAAACAAGTTTGAAAGGATGTTTAAAAACCAACAAAGCAGTGGCCATATGTTCTTCTTTTCTAAAATAATTACAATATATGGGGCCATGAGTAAAAAGGCCCTGTCTCTTGTCACCAGTCTGATGGATCTTGACAGTGGGCCTGCAAGCAGGGCCTCAGAAGCTGTTCTTAGGTCTTGATCAGGTTGGCATGCGGGCAAGTGTCAGATAACCTTCAGTTAACCTGGTCCCAAACTATTTAGTAATTTTAATATCAATACCAGTACTTCATATTGAGCCCATAAATAAATAGGCAGGGAAACAAACAGGTCACAGAAATTGGGGTTATATGTTCTGAATGTTTGGCTACCACAACCATCCTAGTGGCTGCATTCTGTATCATTTGAAGTCTCTGAACTATCTTTAATTGCAGCCCCATGTAGAGAGCATTATAGTAGTCTAGCAATCTCAATGTAACAAGAAATAGTGCAGTTCACATAACAACCAAAGCTGGATGTTAAGTGCTCCTTGCCACTGACAACACCTGGGCCTCTAGTGGCCATGATGAATTCAGGAACACCCCAAAACTCTACCTGTTATTTAAGAGGTAGGGTAACCATATCCAGAACATGCACATTTTCAAATTCTCAGACTCCGAAACCCCTCTCACACAGAGTCTCCATATGACCAGGCTTCAATCTCAATTAACTGGCCCTTCTCCAACCCATTACAGCATCTGGACATCGGCTCAAGTTACGCATGGCCACTCCTGAGTCAGATATTACGGAGAAATACAAGCTTTAGAGATAAGAGTGGGGACGCAAGTGGCACTGTGGGTTAAACCACAGAGCATAGGACTTGCCAATCAGAAGGTCGGCGGTTCGAATCCCCGCGACGGGGTGAGCTCCCATTGCTCAGTCCCTGCTCCTGCCAACCTAGCAGTTCAAAAGCACATCAAAGTGCAAGTAGATAAATAGGTACCGCTCCTGCGGGACGGTAAACGGTATTTCCATGCGCTGCTCTGGTTCGCCATAAGCGGCTTAGTCATGCTGGCCACATGACCCGGAAGCTTTACGCCGGCTCCCTCGGCCAATAAAGCGAGATGAGCGCTGCAACCCCAGAGTCGGCCATGACTGGACCTATTGGTCAGGGGTCCCCTAGAGATAAGAGTGGGGAATATGTGCCTTCTGGAAGTTGGTGGACTCCAACTCCCATCATCTCCAGCCAGGATGACCAATGGTCAGGGATCATGGGAGTTGAAGCCCCACAATATTTGGTTCCCCATCCCTGCTCTAAAAGGACCTTACTTGTTGAGTTGCTGCTGGAGCTAGGCCAAAAACATACATTCCCTGCACAAGCATGAGAGTCAATGTGTGTTTCCACAATTCTGGTAACATATGAACGAAATTGATTATTTTGGTGGAGCCAGTATCATAGCCTACTTCTCACATTAGCATTGCCAAACCCCAGGGAAGAGCTGGCTTACACATTACAGGGTAACAGAAGGCATGGAGGACATATTAATGAGGAAGCTGGACAAGAACTTTATTGGCTCTTGTAAACACAAAGAGAACAGTGATAGGAAAGCCGTGACTCCACCCAGATACAACTACGTCCAGAGCCACCTATTAACTAAACCATACAATGGCACTCTCCACCTGAATCATACCTCAGAGAGTTAGTGCCTAGGAGAGATGAGTCAGAAGCTCACATTTCTGGAGGGCAGAGGGATCTATCAGGATAGGTATTCCAAAGGGAAATATTACAAAGTGAGATTTGCTGTTAGATGAAAAACCACCAAAGATCATACAGAGATTTACTTTGAATGTGTATTACATTTTTGCTTGCTCTTGAAGTCTGGGTAAACCATGCTCAGGAATCTCATTGTGAAATCTCTCTCTTTAATACTGCCTGTTGCAGCTGTTCCGTGCTACTTTTGAAAAACACAGCTTTTTACTGCTATGAAGCAGACAAAAAAATTGACCTCAGGCAGGCAGTCTGGGCTTACATGACAGCCTTGTCTACTACCATCAGACAGGGTCGGGTCTGAATGCTTTGAGCATTACAGAATGTTTTACACACACACACACACCCCAATGCAACTAATCATTCTGTGGGTTTCATTCTCCTTATTTTGCCGCAACCTCTGTCACTCAGTGTCCAGAGGCAAACACCATATCTAGTTTAACCTGTCCTGCTGGCTGGAGCAATAGGCAATGACTGGAATGATGGAATAAAAAGTTGGGAGTCAGGGCAGCTGCAGCTTCATTTGGTGATTAAATACATTTGACAGTATCATCCTCCAGATTAGTACTTGGCAACCCTGTAGTAGAAGCTGTGCAGGGGGAAGTAGGAGTAGATTTGGGGCATGATTCCATTCAAAGAAGAAGAAGAAGAAGAAGAAGAAGAAGAAGAGGAGGAGGAGGAGGAGGAGTTTGGATTTGATATCCCGCCTTTCACTCCCCTTCAGGAGTCTCAAAGTGGCTAACATTCTCCTTCCCCTTCCTTCCCCACAACAAACACTCTGTGAGGTGAGTGGGGCTGAGAGACTTCAGAGAAGTGTGACTGGCCCAAGGTCACCCAGCAGCTGCATGTGGAGGAGCGGAGACGCAAACCCGGTTCACCAGATTACAAGTCCACCGCTCTTAACCACTACACCATAAGAAAAGCATGCAGGATCAGGTCAATGGCCCATCTGGTCCAGCATCCTGTTCTCACAGTGGCCAACCAAATGCTTGTAGGAAACCCACAAGCCGGATTTGAGTTCAAGAGCACTCTCCCCTTCTGTGGTTTCCAGTAACTGGTATTCAGAAGCATTACTGCTCTAATTGTGCCTGCTTTGTGTATTGGATTCTGAGATGGTTCTTGACATTTCATGAAGAGCAGGTTTTGAATTCAGGGAGGGGAGAGGAAAAGCTTGTGGGAGCTGTTGTCCTGTTCAGATGAAAGGCTTTTGTAAAGAGGAATGTATATTCATCTTAAGAGTTATATCCTGAAAACATGTTCACTTCCTACTTCTTTTACCCACCACAGGAGTTTAAACAAAACCACTGTTCCTTGAGTTCAGACAGCATAAAGAACCGTGGCTAACTTAAATTAAAAATAAAAGTTTTTAATCTCCTACTCACTGAACCAAAAGAGGAGGAGTGGAGAAGGGAAACCTGTGAGTCTAAGGCTCACTGCATTTCATTTTTTGTTGCAGGAAGCCATGGTTTTCCATTACATCCATTACAAGGCCTGATCTCTTGCCTTCTTAAAGAGAAATAAAGGGACATCTGCAATTGCTCAGTTAGGAAGAAATAAAGCTACTCCCAGTTCTCTGAGGTTATGCAGTACTAAAGATACTAGGCTGACTGACAAACAGTTGGCATTTTTTACATTTTATTAAAATGTAAATGTTATTAAAATGATTTAATAGAGCACACACCATTAAACATATCAGAGTGCTTACTGTTCCACACAGACCTATAACACTTCTCACCTTACAGTGTTTGCTTGGGCCTCACCATAAATAATCTGGCTATGGACCTGAGTTTAGCCTTTCACACTGATGGCACTGGGACAATCAAGAGTACCATAATTTTGTAAACAGAGTTCAGTTTGAATTATCAAAGCTACATCTGAAGCAGGCAACAAATATATTTCATAAGATTCATTAATCCACAATGCATCTTATTTTATATTACAGGGGTTTACAATAGGTACTTGCTGATGCCAAAGGCAACCTGATAATAATTTCGAAGGGGTGGTAGTGACTGGGACAATTACTTATATATTTTTTCCTCTTATCCTAAATAACTAAGAGCTTTGCACCAAACATATACATCATGTTTCTGTTAGAAGTAGTAAACCTTTCCTTTGCTACTGACCTGTGGAAACCTTATCCTGAAGGTGACTGAATTATTTTCTGTGATGGATAATCAAGAGGAAACCAGTTTACCAGCTCAATTGGTTAGAGCATGTTGCTGATAATGCCAAGGTTGCAGGTTTGATCCAGCTACATATTCCTGCGTTGTAGGGGGCTGGACTAGATGATCCTCAGGGTCCCATCCAATTCTATGATTCTAAATAATCCTTTAAATCTTAGATGTAAAGTACCCCAAAGTCTTATATTTTTGTACCTAAAATATGGGTTTAGAAAGGGGGAGATCAGACATAGTAAATAAATAAACCATGACTCCTCTCCCTCAACAGAGCAGAGGGTTTTCCAGGAATAGATCAGCAACTAAAGTTGCAATCCTAGGCACACTTACTAGAGAATAATCATTACCAGATACAGTGGCGTAGCGTGGGGGGTGCAGGGGGGGCCGGCCGCACCGGGTGCAACATCTGGGGGTTAGGGTTAGGGGGCGCAAATCCACGGGTTAGGGGGCATAAATTACTTGCCTTGCCCCGGGTGCTGACAACCCACGCTACGCCACTGACCAGATATAACCTCTCCATTCTTAAAGAAATCAGCCCTGAGTGCTCACTGGAAGGGCAGATCCTGAAGCTGAGACTCCAATACTTTGGCCACCTCATGAGAAGAGAAGACTCCCTGTTGGGAAAGATGGAGGGCACAAGGAGAAGGGGACGACAGAGGACGAGATGGTTGGATAGTGTTCTCGAAGCTACCAGCATGAGTTTGACCAAACTGTGGGAGGCAGTGGAAGACAGAAGTGCCTGGCGTGCTCTGGTCCATGGGGTCACGAAGAGTCGGACATGACTAAACGACTAAACAACAACAAATCATTACCAGCCACAGTGTAACATTACTTCCAAATAAACACGCATATGATAATGTGAATGGTGGAAGGAAAGAACTGTAGTTAGTGATGGTTTAAAGCTATCAATGAATCCAGAAGACCTCTTTATTATGTGACAGCTTAGTATGCAATGGAATTAGTTTGTGCTCACCTGAGATGTCCCATCAATGGAATGGTTCCCATTAGGATTAATTATTTCAAGTCAGCACTCAGGTTTTCTCTGAAGATGTGTTGCTTCCTTGCTGTGATGACTACAGAGCAGGGTCAAAGGCTTAATTTCTCATTCTAGAGCTTGGGACAGAAGAGAAAGAAACGCTGGTTATACCCATTGAATGTGGTATACCCATTGAAATGAATGGACTTAAGTTAGTCATGCCTATCCATTTCAACAGGTCTACTCTGGGTAGAATGATCATTGGATAGAACCCATTGTCTTGAAATGTATGAACATCTGTGTTCTACCATCATTACCCGAAGCATGGAACATTTTCTTGTAAGAGAGTCCTTGTATGTTTCTGTTACACCTGATGTAAAAATTCTTCTGCAGTTGACTAGAACTCTGCTTTGTTAAGCTGCATGTGTGCAGCAGGATGTATGGGGGCAACATGGCACATGTTGCAGGAAAATAACACATGTTCCAGGTGTTGATGTCCAACGTGACTTTGTCACATGTTTCATGATAAGGCTGCCCTTGTTAATTTACCTAAATTCTGTCACGCTTCTGAGGATTTGTCAGTCCACGTGGCATTTGGATCAATCTAAAAACCACACTGGTCAGGAGTTCATCCCAGATCCAACTAGCTGAGCTGACGGATGAGTGTTCATGCACCTTTTCTGGCCATGCCTGAGAATGCGAGGGCAACCCTGAGAGTAAGGAAGAAGAGGAAGCTGCCATGCAGCGCCACCCTGTGGGCAGGTGGTAAGCTAGAAGGCAGGTATGGTGGACCAACACCAGCTGATGACATGGCTCCCCAAATCAACATAGACTGTGGAAACTTCACACTGGACTTCAAGCATCTGGCATTGTGTGCCTCCCCATTCTTCCTCCAGATTCTGGGTCCTTGGTTTCCAAATGAGATGCAAAAGCTGCTCTCATCAGCAAAGAGATTTGGGAGCCATGTCATCAGCTGGTGTTGGTCCACTGTGCTTCATTAAGTCCAGGATCAACACAGCCATCTACCAGGAGATTTTGGAGTGCTTCATGCTTCCTTCCGCAGACGGACATTCATGGGGATGCTGACTTCATTTTCCAGCAGGACTTTGACACCTGCCCACACTGCCAAAAGTACCAAAACCTGGATCAATGCTCATGGGATTACTGTGCTTGATTGGCCAGCAAACTCGCCTGACCTGAACCCCATAGAGAATCTATGGGGCATTGCCAAGAGAAAGATGAGAGACATGAGACCAAGCAATACAGAAGAGCTGAAGGCTACTATTGAAGCATCCTGGTCTTCCATAACACCTCAGCAGTGCCACAGGCTGATAGCATCCATGCCACGCTGCATTGAGGCAGTAATTGATGCAAAAGGGGCCCAAATCAAGTACTGAGTACATATGCATACTTCTACTTCTCAGAGGTCCAATATTGCTCTATTTGCAATCCTTGTGTTGCTGATTTCATTTTCTGAGATTGTTAATTTGGGGTTTTCATCAGCTGTATGCCATGATCATCACAATTATAACAAATAAAGGCTTGACATATCTCGCTTTGCATGTCATGAGTCTATCTCATATTAGTTTCACCTTTTAAGTTGAATTACTGAAATAAATGAACTTTTCCACGATATTCTAATTTTCCGAGTTTCACCTATAAAAGGAAGTTTGTGACGTTCCCACCCAGAAAACACGTACTCTTACAAGTCCTTCCCTCTGGGATTACTGCCAGAAATGGCCACTAGCGAAAGCTGGTCACTCATATTTCTATTATCAGTTCGCTGCTTCAGGATAGAGAAAAGAATGAAGGTGGGAGATGATTAGGTACGCATATATGTGTCCCCTCTGAGTTTCAGCTCCTAGACGCTGCATCGCCAGCCTGTGCTACGATCGCCCTTCAGCATTCTCAGGATGGAAAGACGGTTGACCGGCGCTCGCAGATCCCTCTGCTCCTTACAGCCAGCAGCACTCAGTTTCCATGAGAAGCGGAGTGTTATGACGCTTGTGCTACCGCAAGAGGGCGCCGCAGCCCGTTGATCTTTTATTTAGCAAGAGGAAGAAAGTAGGAAATTCAAAAGCAGATTTTGTGGTATCGTCTCTCTCCCCCCCCCCCCCCCAGTTTAAAAAGAGTATAGCATCCAGAAGAGAAGAGATGCTTTCGTTTTAAAAGAAAAGACCGGGGGACACACCACTCCTCCATATTTAAAGAGCGAAACAAAGGCAAGAGTTAACTCGCTTGCTCCTAGGGTCGTTAAGAGTTAAGACCCGTCTAAGTTGCCGAGTGCTCTGCTTCCGACGGCGGACAGACAGCTCCTTTTGACAGCATCACGAGCAAGGCGTGAAGGCGACGGCCTCAAACTCTAACGCTTGGAAGGAAGTCCGTTTTGGCATCAAAAGATGCGATGAGCTGCTGGCAAATGTCCTGCTGCGGTTGCTAATTAGAGCCGAGGGAACGGGCTCGTTTAAAATCTCATATTCATGATGACTGAGTGGAGAGCCTTCAGTTTGGCTGGGATGTTTGCTTTACTTTGCACTTTTGAAGTTAAGAGAGCTATTCCTACGCGTCATAGAGTGGCAATAATGCCTTTCTAGAGGGGCGGGTTTTCTTTCTTCGCGCAAGCAAAGCAAACCATTAAGTCTCCGCAATTCTTAAATTACAACCCGATGGGAAGACACCATCCTGCCTTCTTTAAAGCAGAGCTGGGGAGCCAGTGGATCTCCAGGGGTGCTGGGACTACAATGCCCATCATCCCTGAGCCGAAGCTGGCTGGCGTTGTTGGGAGTTGGAGTCCAGCAACCTCAAGAGCAGAGTTTCCCAAATTTGGGTCTCCAGCTCTTTTTGGACTACATCTCCCATCATCCCTGACTCATGGATGATGGGAGATGTAATCCAAAAAGAACTGGAGACCCAAATTTGGGAAACCTGCTCTAGAGGAACACGGATTCCTTTCCCCTGCTATAAAGAGACAAATACTCCCACGAAAACGTCGCTTTAAAATCGTTCAGGGCTCCATTTTTGAAAAGAAGGTGAATGGCCTCAAAGCTTCCTCTCTCAGAGCCTTTCCGTTTAAATCCCCGTTGTGCCCGGCTCATATTGCTCGCAAGCAACTGTCCAAGAAAGCATTGGACATGATCCAGCCAAAGACAAGCATATTAAAATCCTGAAACCCGAAATAGGATGGAATATGCAATGCAGTCCCATCATCACCCACAGCCCTAGTGAGTTGTGTGGGACTTGCTCCCAGATAAAAATACTTCTGCTTGGCCGGATCTTGCCCTAATTGCCCTGTCCTCGCTTGAGTTTATCCTAGACAAGGACAGTTCAGCCTTGACTTGAATCAGCCTAATTGGAGAAGGCCTGGTGGCCAAGGGGAATTTAAGGAGGTACAATGGGTTCACAATGCACAATAAGCTAAGGTGTGGACCGGCCCGTAGTCATCCAGGGAACAAGACGAGAACCAAAGAAAAGAACTCGCGCATGCGCACACTCACGCCTGCCCATCCTAAGAGCTGCTCTGCAGAATGGGATTACCATTATGCCTCTGTATACAAGTTGCTGGAAATCACAAGCGGGTGGGTGGGTGCAGAACTCGGGACATGCTTGCGGGCTTCTCATTGGCTGCTACCGATTGCCCGCTGGATGCCAGAGTAGACGAGCCATTCACTAGTCGGACTGAGCGCACCAGTTACAGTGCAATCCTATGCATGTCTACTCAGAAGTAAGTTCAACGAGGTTTACTCTCTGTTAAATATAGGATTACATTACTCCAAGTGCAAGCCTATACATGTCTGCACAGAAATAAACTCCCTTGACTTCAGTGGGGCTTACTTCTGAGTACACATGCATGGGATTCCGCTGTGAAACTTTGGTGTGTCTGTGTTTTTTCCTGTCTCCACGATGGGGTGTTTTTTTTTAAGGCCACCCACGCTTATGATTTCTACCCAGAAGTCCGTTGCAGAGAAGAATGGAGAAAAAAATTACTTTCCTTTAAAAAAAAAAAAGTCAGATCGCTGAAAAGGCTGCTCTGTTATCGTAATCCTCTTTTGCCGTACGTGCATTGGTTTCTGGTTAATAATAGTGCAATTATTAGTACTAGTATTATTATTTTTATTCCTGTCCAGTCATCTTCTGTCTGCCTTCTTCCACATCCAAATAGGTATTCACGCCAGCGGTCATGGTTCAAAAGACTCTTGATTTGAGGTAGGTTTCTTAAATCATGTAGTAAAATGATTCTCCCTAGTTTGTTAATGAACTAGCGTGAAAACCTTGCTTTCCCAACTGAGAGTGGGAAATGGATTCCGTCATCATTTTTTTTAAAAAAATATTGCATTCGATTATAAAGCAAAATAAGTAGCACATTTTAGATCAATAGTCACAGTAGAGGGAAAGAAATAAAGTTATCAGTGGTGCAGTTCTATGCACACTTACCTCGGAGTAACTGAACATAGCGCAACTTACATCTGAGTAGACATGCACAGGATTGCTCTGTAACAGCACGATCCAACACTAGACACACTTACCTATGAGATGTATAGGATTTGTGTAGTTAGGCTGCAATCCTATACCCACAGCTGGATGTAAGAGCTAATGGACTCGACGGAAGGTACTTCTGAGTTGTCACGTTAAAATAAAATCGAGGGCTTTTTTTTACTCTGTATTTATCTCAGTCAATTCGTATTTCACGCAGCTCTTCCCTGAAGGTGAGTCTCAATCCCATTACGAAAATAAAATAAAAGCAACCTTCCCGTTTCCTCTCAGCACTTCTACCCTTTTTGTCTCTGGAAGCCGACCAGGACGGCAATCAATAACTTATCCCCATGCCAAAGTAACGTTCAGTCAACATCGGCAGCTCCAAAATCTCATGAAACGATCCAAAGGGACCCGAATTAAACCATATTACGTTACTCGCGAGACAATAGCAAAGAAAGCTAGATTAAAACAAAACAACAACAACCGGTTTGTGCATAAGCATTTTTACTAGCAAGTAAACCCTGTAAAATAAAATAAAAAAATAAATGCATATTTCTAGGTTGCAGTTGCTTATAGTGCTTCGGAGAAGGGCGCACGAGCCTGTTCCATCCCAATGGATGTGAGTTTATTCAGCATGAAACTGCGCCCTGTTTTATGAGCCGCAGAAATAGACATCCCTTTGAAGTCAGCGGTAAACAACATGCATTGATTCCTATGGTTTCCTAATGCTGTTCCTTTCTGAAATGCACCTGGAATTCTCGGGCTACCAGCGTAGACACAACAGCACCGTACTCTGGGGCAGCTCTAACAGAAAGAGGGACACACTTTTCCTCCAAACTAGGATCCAGTTTCTCCTCGGAACGATTCCACCGCGGGCGCGTCCGCTCTACACAAGCCAGGGATGGTCCTGTGTCCTGTTCTGCTGACTTCTTTGGCCACGATCCCAAGGCAGCCCAGTGAGCTGAGCTTCAGCCCATTGCAACCGACGAACTTGCGCCTCCCCTAGCCCCTCCAACCCGAGGGTCGGCGTTTGTGTACCTGCAAGAATCACCCAAGGGATCTAAAGGGAAGTAAGGCAGACACACACACACACACACACACACACACACACACACACACACGACGATCCTAAATACATTTTACCTGGAAATGCGTCGCGTTCATCCTAGCGGCGCTTTCTTGTTTAGGGTGACCGCTTCAAGGCAGTTCCTCCTGAAGTCAGGTTTATGGAAACGCACCTTGAATGGAGGGCCCCACAGAGCAGGGGCACAGAATAAGCCCCTATTCAGCAGCAGCGAGGCCGGCGCGGGCCAGGCGCGGGTTGAACGCGAGTTCTGAGCCCCGGGCGAAGTGTCAGTCATTCCCTGCTCTTTGATCTTTCCACCGGGATTTGGAGCTCACCATAACAACTTTCTGGTATAAGGAGGGGGGTGTTTTAAGATGTTCCCCATCTTAAAAGATTCCTTCTCCCTTTAACCTCACCACCGCACCAGCTCCACGTTATATTTCATCTTTGGCGCCTTCTCTTTGTATGAAGAGAATGCAAGATGGAGAGATAAATTTCCCCATCCAGTATGAACTCTGGTTCTGTTTTCTTTCTTCCCCTTTCCCTCCTTCTTTCCTTCCTTCTAGCTATTGAATGTATTTATATCCCTCCGCCGTCTCCGAGGGGCTGAAGGTGGCGCGCACGCTTCTCCCCCTCCTCATTTAATCCCCACAACAACCTTGTGAGGTAGGTGAGGCGAAGAGGCAGCGACCGGCCCGAAGGTCACTTTGAACCCTGGCCTCCCGGGTCCTAGTCTGACACTCTAACCGCGGCACCGGACCTTCCTTCCTTCCTCTCTCTCAGCTTCATTTTGCAAAAAGGATACCTATCATCTGATATAAAGATAGAGGAAGGCACAGATTAGGCGGATAGCATTTCTGGGTGAGGAGAGGCACGTTAAAAGCGCTATTTGGAAAGATCCAGCAGTGGGAGGCGAGTGATTGCTTGGGGAGTGCGGGGTCCACTTTCCCCTCTGTCCCCCTGTGTTGCCCCATGTGAAATCAGGGGTTCTCCCTTGCAGCTGTGATCCACATTGGACTAGAAAAGCTGCCTGGGTTCAGGGATCCCAGAAGGACCTCGGAGAGACTGGGCAAGCGGCCCTCCGCCTGCTCCGACGCAGCCCAGCAACCGAGAGAGGCTCATCCTGCCGAGATTCGTCCGCAGTTCAGAAGGGGAGAAATGAAGATTAATGGCCTCTGCGCGCCCCGCTCCCGAGGAGGCAAGAACTGCAAAGTGGCTGTCGCAGAGCCTCGATGCGTGTTTTTAGGGTTCACACTGTTCGGATCCCAAAGCGGTGTCATCATCCCATTGCATGATGCGTTTGTCCTTGAGCGGAAAAGATCCCCAGTGAAAGACAAATATGGGTTTCTTTCCTTCTCTCTCCCCTCCTTTTGTTTTGTTTTTAAAAAATCCTTAAGGGATGTAGGTGCGGGGAGGGGGGGAGGCTGCAAATTCAAACCATTTCGCCCAGATCAAATGGCCGAGCCTAGCGAAGCGTGAACCGACGCGCAAGTTTCAGGTTTAAAACATCTTCAGGACTGTAACTGGAGCTCCGCACAAAAGGAGGAAAAAGGGAGATGCAATTCATTGGTTTTTGTTTGATGGTTTGGGGGGTGTTTGCTTTTTTTAAGAGTTATGCGCAGAACATTTCAGGCCAAAAAGATAAGCATTTTCCGCAAGATGTGAGATGTCATAATTGTCACTAAGCATTGTAACTAGCTAAGCAAGAGGTAACCTTCCGAGAGAAAAATAAAAAAGGTTCTGATTGAGTTGTTGTATTCTTATTGCATATATCTTTTGTAATTTTTTCTGTATTATTATGCGTGTGCCAGCGTGGTGCAGTGGTTAGAGTGTCGGACTAAGACCTGGGAGACCAGGGTTCAAATTCCCACTCGGCCACGAAGCTCCGTGGGTGACCTTAGGCCAGCTACCGCCTCTCAGCCGTGACCTACCTCGGGGGTTGTTGCGGGGAATAATTCAGGAGGGGGAAGAACCTTGCACGTCACCTTGAGTTCCCTGGAGAGGACGGTGGGATATAAATGCAATAAATACATAATACTAATATGTTCTTTTGTCATTTTAAGGACCTTTGAATCACAAAGTGGTAGGTCAAGGCACCGTAAGCCTAAGGTGCTACAAAACTCTGGACCGATGCGGTCGCCCCTCTGGAAAAAGGGTCAACATGAGACTTTTTGTGCTGCCCTATTTTAGAGAGACTGTGTGGGCTTCACGCTGGCAGCAGGGGTCCCAACTTGAATATAATATTGGGAGGGGGGCAGATAAGCCCTGTGCCCCTATAATTGATCACAATACACCATTTGTACCGACACCATTGGAATGGCAATGCCCATCATCTTTGGGGAGCCTGGAGCCCTCAAATATTTCAGGGGGGTGTCGAAGGGAGTCGGGACCTCGGCCCTTAGGCGTCGACTCCTGTGGCCGGCAGCTTCACACGTTCACATACGTGCACTAGATGACGGTAGGCTTGATGGCAGCTGAATATGCATACAGAAACAAGTGAAAAGTTCTGGGTCTGCGAGAGAATGTTAAAGGTGGGTCTCCGTATTAGTGTATTTCTCCCTGCGAGTCACAAGTGGATACTACTACCTTCTAGCGGTGGGTCAATAGCATCCTATTATCTCATTAATGTGTCGCGTTTGCGCTCTCGCCACGGCCTATTTCCATGAAAGCAACATGAATCGTGTCGCTATACCGAAACTTTAACCAGAGAGAGCTCTTTTCGTTTGCAATCTCAATTAGGCTTCAGGTGCTGCTGTGTTTTTTTTTAACTAAAACAAAGAACAGGGCAAAACCAGATGGGTTTTCTTTAGACTGTTTGAAAAGGTTACTCTCCCTATTCACCTTGATCCAGTCAGGAGGCCTTTGTCATCCGATGAAAGATGCTTTGTATGTCCTCAGGCCATCTTCCACCAAATCAGGTTCTTCCATTGGACAGAGAGGCCGTGACACCGCGTCTCCCGCCGGCCAATGATTCGGCAGTTCGATTTACGCTCCATCTCTCAGCCGGGGCACCGCAAAGCCAGGGTCCCCTCCCTCCCCACAACAAACCCTTCATAAGAAAGATGAATGACTCATCCATCAAGCTCCAGCTTTTGGGATTGAACTTGAGACTTGCTGAGATTTGCGGATGTGCAGTGAACCGCAGCTTGAACTTTGGTAGCTAGGCCAGAACCCTGAAACCTGATGAATGACTTTTGTCACAACATATATACAGATACATATATAAACCTGCGGATCTCTAGACGTTAGGGAGGGTCAGAAATGCTTAAAATGGCAGCCCAACCTCTGCCAGGTCTCTCCTCTCTTCTACAGGACTTAATCGGAGGCAGGCTCAGAATCTGTTTTGATTGCCAGGTCTCCAGAACCATTGCAAAAAAATAAAACCTAGCTCAAACTGTGCTTCCACACAGGCTGTGAAACGTCTGGCTAAGGAATAAGGAATATTTTGATTAAGTGTATAGCTGAAATGAAACAGCATTGTGACTTAAGCCTAATTCTCAATGAAGTGGTAAACCTGTGTCAGGACTGTACCACATTGCAGACTGTGGGTGGGCTTTGTGTGACAGAATGTTCCTCCAGGAAAAAAAAACACCCTCCTTCCTGACATTAAATGAGCAGAATCCTTTTGTATGGAGAAGCATTAAATCCTCCAAATAGAAATTACGTCGTTTGTTTGAAGTGGAAATGTTGAGGCACAGTTTACCTCTCGGAGAACCGTACCTAAAAGTGTAAACAAGGATTCCGAAAGTTCTAGGTTCGAATCTGAACTCGCCAGGTGGTCTTGGACAAGCCGCTGCAAGACGTGATTCATTAGGCGTTCCTGTATCTCTCTGGTTTGATTAATGATTCTCCACACTTAATTGTTACAAACAATGGGGGGTATGATTAGGTATGCATGGCAAAGGCTTAATTCCCTTTGTTTTTGTTTTCTAAGGAGGAGGTTATTATCCCATCTGTTTTGATAGCATTGGCGTTGTTCTTATGGGGTGTATGTAAATCAAGAAAACCAATGTCATAAATGCTTTAAAACTACTTCTACAGCCCAAATCTTTAGAAGAGGCCTTTGGATTGAGGACGCAAGCACTGTATGCTGAAAAAGAACCCAGGCTGTGGTCCTTGTTGTTCCCATGCTTGGGAAAAGTTTAACTTAGGCAAATAAGCGGGGGGGGGGGGTTGAAGGAAGGAGGGGAAGTTTAATTTGCATATCATTTTCCTGTATCAGATTCCAACCTTTCTTAATGCGGAAGTTGAGTTAGGTCCGCACAAAGTAAGGTTTCTTTAGAAACTGCAGTCCAGGGCATATTATCATATTGAACTGGGGGAAGGGCATTAGTTTGACCTTCTGCCAATCAAGACGTTCACACTGAGGAGGAGAAAACTGTGGGAGCAAGGCAGGCTTCTTCCACAAACAGAAAATGTGTGTTGCAGAGATTGCTCTTCTCTCTTCCACTCCTTCCCCCAACTGCTTCCCCAACTTTGATCCCTGGTTGCCCAATGATGTGACAAAACAGTGAGTGGGACAGCAGCTGCTAATAGGAAGTCCTGTCTATAAACTATTTGTAGCAGATATTCGCAATATAATTAGCTTTATTTCAAACTTTTTGAGATGCTTTGTGGTGTGAATGGCATCCAGAATACAGAAAGCGAGACTTTCTCTTTCCAGATTCCTGTTCCCGTTCCCCAAATGTTGGACCAGAGTTGGTTGGCTAAACTGGTTGGTGATGATGGAAGCTGTTCTCCAACAATACTTTGAGGACCCATGGATAAAGATCACTGTGTTGTTGGAAGCGTAGAATGGCCAATAGATGGGGGGGGGGGAGAGGGACAGGAGGGCCCTTGGGCCTGGGCCAAATATTCAATTTTTTGGCATTTGATAATTTTTTCAACTTGTCTTTATGTACATCGAACCACAGTGTGTGACATACACTCACAGCTTAAGACTTGCACATTTAAGAAAATAAGAGATGTGATTTGGTAAAAGACTTTTTTTGTTAACTGCTAAAGATTTGGCCATAGTGAAGTTTTTAAATGTTCATAATTTTAATTTTAAAATATCAGTTCTGCTGTTACAAGAGTAGACAATGAGGAATGTGTGCTCTCAGACCAGCTGATTATAGAAATGAACAAGTCACTCCCCTTTTGGCACCTTATTTTCTGTTTGGCTGTCGCCATTTTTTAATTTTTATTATGGCTTAGAGGCCTGAAAAAGTGGAAGCCTCCCTGGCCCTAGTCCCCCTGGACTTGTAAGAGGGTCTGAAGAGGAAGCAATCTTTGCCCTTAACCTGATGAATGGAAAATTACCTCTGAAAATTCTGTATAGAATCTTTTAGAGCACAAAAGTAAAAGGAGTAAACAGAGAGTAAACAGAGCGTTTGTGACTCCTTTTAGTGTGACTATTATGCTCTTTCCTTCCTTCTTCCCTTTGGAGGCTAGATGGTGTAAGCAGTTAGGCTCCTAACTACCTGGTGTGACTAAACTATTTGCTCCCTTGGACTGAGAGCATACATCACTTTGTCTCTCTGCTCTTTTCAAACACAGGTTAGGGTATTATTAGGTGACAACCCATCAGTCATCTCACTGAACTGCCAGGTATCTTTAGGGACACACAGAGAGGCAGACAAATACATTTGTTTGGAGCAGGCTTCCTCAACCTCTGCCCTCCAGATGTTTTTGGCCTACAACTCCCATGATCCCTAGCTAGCTGGACCCAGTGGTCAGGGATGATGGGAATTGTAGTCTCAAAAGATCTGGAGGGCTGAGGTTGAGGAAGCCTGGTTTGGAGAATGGAAAGAAGAAGAAGAAGAAGAAGAAGAAGAAGAAGAAGAAGAAGAAGAAGAAGAAGAAGAAGAAGAAAGAAGGAAATGTACATTCCAATAGACAAATAATAAACAGACATTCCTCTTGGTTAGGGTGGTAATCATATCCTGATGGAATGTGTCCAACCTTGGAGATGATTTAGCCCAGCTCAGAGTTCCTAAACAAGAAACACCAACAGGCTGCAGTGGCTTCAGTTTTGAGGAAAGAGAGATGCTCACAAGTGTGCTGTTTCTTCATCTAGTGAGGTTCTGTTGAAGAAACATCAGCCCTAGGACCTAGCCACTGAGTGATTTCTAAAACAGGGGCGGAGAACCTGTGGGTCTTCCGATGTTGCTGGAGTCCAATTTCCATCATCTCTCAGTCAGCATAGCCAACCTGGAGTCTAACAACATGTGGGAGAACCACAGGCTCCCCACTTTGGGTCTACAGCTACTAAGGTGCTGTTGGTTAGACTGTTGGACTAGAACCTGGGAAGTTCTTCATCTCCATTCATCCATGAAGCTCATTGGATGACCTTTGGTCAGTCACAGTCTCTCAGCCTTACTTACTTCACAGGGTTATTGTGAGGATACAAAGGGGAGGGGGGAACTACTTTGAGTTTCTTGGAGAAAAAATGAGATAGAATTGTAAAGATTAATTAATAGCATAATAATATCAGTAGTAAGTAAGTAAACAAATAAACAAATAAATAAAGGATCTACACTACACATTTTAGACGAGCTTCAGACCTGAATGACTGTCTTCTCTTGATTCCCAAACAAGGAAAGCTGCTGATCGTCATTCTGTACATGGACCAAGTTCCTCAACAAATCTACAGCTCCTAAGTTTTCTATGATGCTGGATCAATGTCTAGTGCTGAGGCTTAATCCCAGCTGGAAGTTTCCCTCTGATCCTGATCCTCTGACACCCATTCCCAGGCACCTGTGAGTAGTCATAGCTACTCAGTGGCAGGAAAAATTCATTACTGCTCATTCACCTACCTCAGCAGGAAACTAGTGTGTGTGTTTACATCCCACAACTAGTACCGTTGCCTCACAACCTGGGGAATGCAGGCTTTCCAGTTACACTGAACTCTTCGTCATTGAGCTTAGTAAAAGGATTATTCTATATTCACATCTAGAAATAACAGAACTTGGCCCCATTTTCGCTGCCACAGCTTTTACGTATTTTCAGTCAGTGATATTTTACACATTCCTGCGATTAAGAAAACGGAAACAAACCGATGTCCCGATAGGATTTATGTTCCCAGAAAAAGACTCTTATTGTCCCTCTGACGCCGAATGGGTTCTAACTTCACTTTGTCCAACCGCAGGGGAGCAAACGAGGCCGGACTCCTAACATCTCAGCCGTTGCAGCAATGCAAAGGTTTGATTCTTTTCCATCCCTGGAACATCCTTGAAATAAACTGGAAGGTTATAGGCTGAAAGGATCAGATCATAAACAAGTTCGGTATATAGGACTGAATTCATTATGCGGTTATTTCTAGACTCCTACTGATTCTCTGGAAAAGGGAGTTACATTAGTTCAAAGGTGGCTTTTTAAAAAATGGCCAAAGGGAAAAGAAGAAGAAAAAGATTGCAGAATAGCAAGCGCGAGATTCTGATCTGGATCGGCCCCCGCGGCTGTTATTTACTTTTTAAAAAAATAACAATTAGCGCAATTGTAAATTCGGTGAATGGAGTCGCGCCTAATTTGGCTCAGAGTTAGGAACCAACTATGTGTAAACGGAAACCCTCATTTCTAAATATTCCGGTTTGCCTCAAGGAAACGATATACTGTATAGCAAAACCAGGCGATTTCCCACAGTCGGAAAAGCACCTCAAAGATTGCGCCAAATAAGATGTTTTATTGCCTCTCCCAAAGCTCAGTTATATGATAGAGCCCTTGTCTTCAGCGGCACTTATTTACAGCTATTTTAGTTAATTTTAGGGGAGCTGCGCTTTGCTTTCTTGGGTAACATTTATATAAAGCATGATCACGGTTCAGGAGCGCCACCATTCACTTCAGTGGGGCCTGCGCGGCAGAGCTCCCAGTTCCCGGGAATTCTGCGCAGGAGGGAAACAGTAGCTGCTAAATTACTCTTTTAAGCACTCAGTATTTCTTTTAGACATGCGTGGGCACACATTATCTTTTCAGGAGAGGATTAAACATGTTTCCCTCGGGTATTTTAAACACCCACACACTTTTTCCCCCCTCAGTGGAAACCTTGATGTACCTCCCTCTATTATTCCTCCCTTCTCTCCAGGCACCGCTGATCGCAGGTGGTCGTGCGTTCCTTTTGTGGTTTTTAAATTGTGTGTGTTTTTCAAGTGCAAAGAGTCTACATTGCCTCCCACTTGAGGCATTCTGTATGAATCCCTGACACATACGAACCTGAATGTATGTCCCAGACTTCCGAGTAAAGTACGCAGGCAATAATTCTGCAAGGCAGCTTTTATACCTCACCCCAAGTGAATAAATTCGGGTTCCTTGTTGTTTGGGAAACTGCGGTACAATCAGCGCGTGGAGCCTGAGCCTGTGCATGTTTACTTGGGAGCAAGCCCCACTTAATTCAGTGGAGCTTTCCCCCAACGATAGAAGCCTACTCCTAGGGGCCGTGGTCCCTTCGCCCTTCCCCATAAAATATCTGAGGGACCCGCCCCCCCCCCCGTTGATGGGCATTGCCATTCAAATAGTGTGTGCGCGCCACATCATGTGATTGATTATGCGGGACGGGGCTCACTTGGGCCCCCCAAATGTGCCTGGGATTTCCGCTTTGATGCTGATGGTGATGGAGGAGAAACACTCCTGTAATCTTCATCCTTTTCTGCCCTGACAGTCTGACGCCCTGAATCCGGTTGAGACTGGTTTGCTGTCACTCATCATTGACAGAACCTGGTAACGACCGGATTTCAGGTTCTCAGAAAGTGGAACAGGGGGTTTCATTTTCTCTGTCTTTTATCCCAGTGATCAGAGACTCATTTTGCAATCTCTTTTGCACTTTTAGAGGTGAATCCTGCAAAACGCCTTTTTGGGATTGTGCTAAAACTGCAGTCTTGGGGGAACAGCTAGACCACTCCGAGATATTCCCTCCCTACTCTTCTTCCAACCTCACCCCCCTCCTTGGGTTTAACTTCAAGGCAGCTGAAGTTTTCTGGGACTCAGAAATTTGCTCGTTATTTTGTGGCGTTTTATTCGATCCCAGTAAAGGTATTACCTTACTGGCGATTTTAGATTACCTCGCCCCCTGCTGGCCAATTTATCAAATTGGCTGCCTATGCTGTATCTATTGAGGGCGGGCACTCCTAGCGCTGATGACATTAAATACCAAGGAGCTCAAAACGGGTTCCCGGGTGGTGCCCTGGAACAAATTTACCTCCTACTCACTGGCATAGGTTAATAATGCTGATATAAATACTGCCACTCCTGCTATTACAAATATTTCCCCTTGACAGTTCCATCCACAAACCAAACAAATGGAAGGCTTACGCTGGAGCCTATTCCAGTCTGGTTCCTTTGAATGGAACCAAGAAATAATCCCGAACTGCAGCCTGGTCGCATTGAAGGGATGGCAAGTTCAGTGCCAGACACGCCTGTGAACCATCTTTACTCAAGAATAAATCTCACTTATTTGAGTGGGGTTTGCTTCTAAGTAAATTGCCTTACTAGACTCTACAGGGACTCGCTGATCGCTTCCTATACGATTCTTTATTTTAATAGTTAGGTTCTTTGTGTAGAGATTTTCAAAAGGGATACATGACAAATCTGAAGAATCATGCATTGTGCAGGCTGTTTATGTTAGCCAGATTTAATAAGTTTCCCTCGATGATAGTAAGAGGAAGATGTTTAGCTCTCCCAGAAGCAGAGCGTCTCTGCAAATGTAGTAAAAAGGAACCTGATATTTTGGAGCATATTTTCTTTTCTTGTGATTTTGGCATTTATGCCAGAAGACAATTATTGGAGGCCTTACAACTTAACAGGTTCAATTCTATGCCACCAACGGTTCAGGACCTGCTCTCGGACAGGAATGATCAAATTACTTTAATTGTGGCTGAATTTCTGAGTGCTGTCCATGTAGAAAGACTGGGCCATTATAAAGAGATTTAGTGGTTCATAATTGATCGGTGATGTGGTAGTGTTATATTGTATTATTTATGCAAATTGATTTGCTCTGGAGTTAAAGATTTGACTGGGACAAACCTTGTTATGCTGAATTCGTATTTTGCACAATTTGTATACGGTGTTTGTTTGATAATGTGTGGTTTGCTATGCCTAATAAAGGATTGACTTTTTAGTTAGGTCCATTGCTGGGCAGAAGAGAACCTCTTCACTCTCTTTGAGAGATTGGCTTGGAAAAGGAATTGTTTAAATGTCACCTGTCCTCCACGAAATCGTGGTAAAAGAAATTATGGGGGAAAATTATTGAGTTCAAGGCTTGAGGAGGGGGTTGTCCTGATTTTCTTCAAGTGAAAGCCGTATAATATCCCACTCCCCGTTTGGAAATGAATTTCAGGACACCATGTGACAGCAAACAAGGAGTCTCATGGCAACTTAACTTCACATAGTACAGGGCAATGCCCTTGCGGAATGCAATACAAGCTGTTCAATACAAACTGAGTTGCATTCTCAGCACTTCCAGCATTCTGTTTATGGCTAATATTGGACGTAGCCCTTTATCTAGAGAAGAAAACCCTCTCTCTGCCAACGGAAGTTATGCCAAATAACTTCAGTTTGGCCATTTGATGAAACCTGGCAAATGTTCGAGATATTCTTAAAAGGTATTTTTTTTTATTAATGATTTTTTTAATCGTAAAAATTATGTGTTGGAGAAATAAGTAGGCTGTAGAAATTCAGCAGCGGGTTAATGTTCCCTGTCACTGTTTGGATATCCCTTCATTTATTACTGGCAGAAATTCACAAGCAATTTACTCCTGAGTAGCCCTGGAACTGACTTCAGTGGGCCTTAGCACTCAGACAAGTGGTTTGTAAGCGGAAGCTTGTCTCTCTATGTTTGTAAAGGCCTCGATCCAGGAGGAGGAATGATTGGGTTGTTTTTATTGCCGAGATCCGGTCCCATTCCACTGAAGGCAGCGGGAAAATGTTTCTAATGTCCACCTGATGCCAGGAAAAAACCCCTTCAGATATTTCCCCCCCCTTCCTTGTTTAATTCGGTTCTTTAATTTCTCTCCTCGCCATCAAGGCACGACATGTGAGAAATAAGCAACAAGAGGAGACAACCATAGTCCCAAAATTAAAATAGACGACCCTAACACCTCGTTTCATCATCTCAATAACCAACACCGCGTCCCTCAAACCTAAAACGCTGCCTTGCCCGAGGCAGTCCTCTAGATGGCGCTGTTACAAGGTAATCCGAAAGCCCGCTCAGCCTTGTTGAGACCGAGAAAATTGCCCAGACATTCCCAATTGCGCTCTATAATTGAGGACAGAACAATGCGGGCTTTCCCCCCGCCCCATCGACTCTAAATTCATGTAACATGTGACAAATGAGAAACCGATTTCTTTATTAAAACCAAATACGCTTTTAAAATCCGGCTTTCCGCAGCTTTTGAGCTCGAGACGTTAAAATGTGTATATTTTCCTTTGTGCTGTGATTTTTTAAAAAATAAAAATAAAAATAAAGAGATTGCTTAAAAGAATACAAACGCAAATGAGCTGAGTGTTGCACATTTCAGTCCAATGTGTTCTCCAGGAAAACCCTAATTAGACACTGGCTAGTTTCCATCCAATGGGACCGGCCAGGAGCAAGTGGAGGCAAAGTTATTAAAACAGCCAAAGCAACTAACACATCATTAAGGAAAACCAACCCATCAGTCCAAGCAGCCAAGAGCAGGCGCAACTTGCGACGCGGCGCTGTTCCTCCCGGGCCGCCTTGAAAGTCAAGATCTCGCCCAGGGCGGCAGTCCTGCTGCCATTGACAGACTCCAACGACCTCGAGGAAAGGGGATCTTGACCAGCAAGAGGCGGAATAATTGGGAAAGGCGGGGAGAACCGTCCGCGGGGAGTCTGGGGTGTGGGTGTGTGATTTTACAGTTTGTGAAAAATAAATGCACTTTATTCCAGCTGTTCCTGTGTACTTTAAATTAATTTTAACGCCATGATCATTTCCCCAATGGAAACTCGGGACACACCGAGGCGCGGGGAGGAAGCGTTAATAGCGCTACGCCAATATAATTTCTTTCTTTATTTCTTCTCCTCCCCCCCCCACCTCCTGGAATAAGGAACCCTCTTTCGGCTGGATCTCTCTGTTCCCGCACGTGGATCTTCGGCCCAAGAGGCCTTCATTTTCAAACCCGCTTTTCACGCGGAGCCTTCAAGCTGCGTCCCCAGTGAACGATCAAGGCGATTTATGGCGCGCAATAGCGCTGGCTTAGGAGCGAATGAATCCCATCAAATTGATATGGATTGGCCTTCCCGAGAGGGAATTAAAACTAGACAGGCAGCCGTAACGAAGCCGACTGGACAGGCCAAGCGCAGGGGGTTAGATATGGGGCAGAGACCCAGAGGCAAGCCTTAGACTTTCTCCCGGGTTTCTTGGGAACGTTGTAGGGTCGTGACCACTGCAGAAGCGCGGCTGGACACCTTAAGAAAGGCGCCAACACAGCCTCCACCCCGAAATTCCTTGGTTTGCACCGTTCTCAGCCCTTTTGTCGCCAATTGCACCTTTAAGACCAAACAGAATTTCCCGGTTCCCATACTCGCAATCCAGAGAACATTAGCCACATTTAGCAGCCGATCCTAAACGGATTTGCGCGGAAAGTATGTCCGGTGGGAATTTTTTTTCATCAAATAGAATGCATAGGCATAGCTGTCAACGTTTCCCTTTTTTAAAAGGGAAATTCCCTTATTCCGAATAGGATTCCTCGCAAGAAAAGGGAAAAGTTGACAGCTATGCGCATCGGAGTGAAACGCTCCCGTGGTAGGCTTAACTGTGAGGTAGACCCATTGAATAAAGCGGCGCTTACTGATGGGTAAACATGCAGTTGCCTCGAGGTAAGGAGGCAATGAAACTCAACAGGCGTCAGGGTTAGTCGATTTCCATGGGACCGAAACACAACTGATTCTCGCCGGATCGGGGCCACGGTCTTCCCTGTCGTTGGCGGCGGCCGGTCTCTCCCCCCCCCCCCCGCCCCACACACCTCCAGCGTGAAACTTTCTTTTCACGCGTAAAAGTCTCGTGCACTTGAGAACGACTTGGGAGCAGTCGAAGTGGCTTCTGGATTTTTGTTTTGTTTGGCAAGTCGGATTCGCTCCGCTCCTGCCGAGAATTCCCTCAACAACATCACGTCTTAGACGTGACTCTCCACATCCAAGCGAAAGGCAAACCCCCTCTGTAGAATGTGGGAAGGAGATAAAGGGCCTTTTCTTCAATTAAGTGTCTTGAGGGAACATGGGAAAGCCTTAGATTCATTATTTAAAAACGATTAAAATTCCACAGCAAAATCCTTATGCATCCATGAGGGAGAACATCTGATCATAATGGCTACATGTGCATGCACGGAATCGCGAGGCAAAGGGTTGTTTCAAAAGCCCAAAAGCGCCGCAAGTATTATATCGGCGTTCGTCGGCACAGTTGGAAGGCCGTGTGTACAAATGCGGTACACAAAAGGAGGATTGATTTCAAAGGAGAGGAAACACCAAGACTGGCGTGCGCCTATCTCAAGAATGAAGCCGCAAGCCGCGGAAGACGAAACATTTGGATTAAAACCGTTCGGTGGCAGCCGGATCCCCAGCAAGTTGCTCAGAAGTCCGCCCCATTGACTTCAATGGAGCAAATATACACCTCAGGCTAAAGAATCCCTGACAGATGGCCATCCAAATTCTGCTTGGGCCATTCCAAACTTCACCACATTTCTGCAAGGAAAATGGGAGGTTGTGCTGTCCAAGTCTCACTCTCTGAGCAGCCTGTTATTACGCAGTTAGACGAGTTTAAGCCCAGTTAAATCAATGAGAGGTTGGTGTGTCTTCACTCTGCAGAGCATCGAGCTGTTGCTCGGAAATGAGGCCCAATGATTTATCTGAGGACTTCTCGGGTAGTAGATGCACTCACTAAAAGGAGCTGTTGTGTGAAGGTTCCTAGACCCAAGCCCGATCCTATATCCATGTTGTTGATTCAGAACAGAAGGAAGCACCTGGGATTTGCTTCCCACGAAAACTGGAAGCTGCCAGACCTTTGGTCCTTCTGACTTAGTCCTAGCTACCATGACTGGCTCAAGGGTTTCAGACAGAGGACATTCCCAATGGTACCCGGAGTTACTGAGGATCGAACCAAGGACCTTCTGCATGCGTGCAAATCATCGGCACTGAGCAAAGGCCCTTTTCCAATAGCTGAGAGGATTGCCAGTATGCCAGCCTCTATTAAGACCAGTGCTGCAGATCATTTAGACTATGGATTAAAAAGTAAGGGAGTTTCCGAGCTGCTACCAGAGGAAGGAAGAGGGGCCCTCCTTCTTAGTTAGAGAGAAGAAGCGGGAGGGGTTGCCACCTCAAATCACAAATTTATTGAATGATTTCAGAGGCAGTTCATGGGGTTCCTGTCAAATGGGTGTTTCAGAGAGCGCAGAGGAGCAAAGGGTCGTCTTCTCGAGTTGGTCTTTGAGTTACGTGCTCAGCAGACGGGGAAGCCAAACAGAGGCGGGAGCCGCCTCCCTCCTCGCTCTTCAAGAATATTGTGAAGGTCATTCTCACCTCACTTCTTCAGACTGGCGAAACAAATGTTCAGAAGGAAAGCGCCGTCTGGGGGCGGGGGACTGTCACCCGGTCTGCCGGCAGCCAGCACCATTTACAAGGACCCCGATTCTAAGGAGGCCCTCTGGCTGATGTCCATCCAGGCCGTCCGAAATGTGCTTACTCGGAAGTAAATCTCGCAGCGTACAGCTTCCTTGCAAGGTTGCAATTCTGTACACGTACTTGTAAGGAAACCGAACCGCTTCGCCACACTTCGCTTCTTGAAATTACGGGCTTGAGGGCCGGTCCTATGCTATGCGTGTCCCCTCTGAATGGGACGAGCTCCTATATAAGCCTGGCAAAGACACTCGAGTTCAGCTAAGTCAATGGAACTTCGGCTTCGCCTGGTTCGCGATAGAACTGGAAATAAAAGTATCTCAGCAAGATGTGTGGCCCATCTTGCACCATCCCCACCAGAGGGGGCTTTTCACTTCCAAGTAAATGTGCTTCGGATGGTTGTTAATGTGGTACCTTCAAACACGTGATTAATGTGTGAGTCGCACCGGGTTCCTAAACACGTTCGTGTGAACGCGAATTCTGAAACCAGTGGAATTTGCTCCACGCAAGCCCCTTTCAGTCTGTGTTGTTATTTTATGCATTTGTTTTAAGAGATTTAAGGGGACAGGAGAGTATACAATTACATTTCTTAAACCATTATTCTAGTTTTTTAAAAAACTCATCTCGGCCCAAGCGTGTTTACTGTGGAGATTTTCGAGCTGTGGTGTAAAATTATAGTCTTAGAACAGTCATTTGCAGAGGTTTTCCTTGGGTCTCTATGTCAAGCAAATCGTGGCTTACGTCTAAGCAAAATGTGCCGAGGTATATGGTTGTCTGAAGTCCGCGTCACCTTAATCTCAGATCCCTGTGGGCCACTTTGGCATGAGGGAAACGCGCTTTGCATATTCTCAGAGACTCTGCAGCACTAGAACATATGAAGGGCCTACTGGATCAGACCAACGGTCCATCAAGTCCAGCATCTTGTTCTCACAGCAGCTTCCAGATGCCTGTGAGAAAAGCGCAGGCAGGATTCGAGCACCAGAGAGAGCGCTCTCCCCTCTGATTTCCAACAGCCTTGCTGCCTCCAGCTGTGGAGACAGAGCAGAGCCACTATGGCTAGTAGCCCTTGATATCCACCTTATCCTCCACGAACCTGCCTAATCTTCTTTTAAAGCCATCCAGATTGGTGGCCACTACTGTCTCCTGTGAGTTCCATAGTTTCACCAGGCGCTGCTTGAAGAAGGACTAGCGGGGCCAAGACAGGGTTCCGATTAAGTTCTGCGAGCAGTGTCACCTCACGTGGTGAGGCTGCATAGAATCATAGTATTGTAGAGTTGGAAGGGACCCCGAGGGTCATCTAGTCCAACCCCCCCAAGCAGGAATATCAGCTAAAGCATCCGTGACAGATAGCCATCCAACCCAGGCTTCCTCAAACTCTGCCCTCCAGATGTTTTCGGCCTACAACTCCCATGATCCCTAGCTAGCAGGACCAGTGGTCAGGGATGATGGGAATTGTAGTCTCAAAACATCTGGAGGCCCGAGGTTGAGGAAGCCTGATTCATCCTCTGCTTCCAAGGAAGGGGATTTCGCAGCTACATAACCTGAACGCTTCCCACCCAAACACTGAACCGAGCGCCGGAGAGGAGAGACGCGCAGAGAGAGGACCTCCTTCTGCTCTCCAGAAACTCAGCCGCCAAGCCTTCCCCTTTCCTTCCCTCGCCCCCGGCCCCATCCAGCATCTCCGCTCTCGGCGCGAAGCCTCCGCAGACGCCCCTCCTGTCCTTCCCCAGAGGCCGCGTCTCTGTCCGAATTGTTATTTTTCCTTAGGCGTTTGGAATAACACCCACTGCAGTTTGGCCGCAGCGCTCGGAAAAAGCGGCATTCCTGCTCTCCCCGGCGCAAGGCCGTCCTCGCCGGCGCTTCGCGGAGACACTCGCATCCTTGTTAATTTCGGCCGGGCCAGCGCTTTTATTGTGCAATCAATCGTCCCCGGGAGCAGTTCATTGGCCCGGCCTCCCTCCGGCCGCCTGAATATCTCTGTGTGTCTTGAAGCTCCAGGAGACCCAGTGGAGAAGAATGACCCCATATGCCATTTTGTTTCCCACCTCGACATCCAGCCGGTTTCAACGCACACAGGGGACTTTGTCCAGGAAGAGGGGGGGGGGGCGGGTTGGGGTTTAGGCGTTTTATTTAAGTATTTCGGTTTATTGGAGGCTGCTGCTGCGCTTTCAGACTGACAAAAAGGTAATGTCCCAGGCCAAAAGGTAATGTCTGTGGAAGTAGCTGGGTAGGAATCGATCTAGGCCCGCGCACTGCGATGTCACAGAATCATAAAGCCGAAAGGGACCCAAAGGGTTCTCTAGTCCAGCCCCCTGCGATTAGAGACCAGTGCAGTGTAATACTGCCTGTTTAGAAGTGAGCCCTGTGGCATTCAGTAGCCTATGTTTAGCCTCCAGTCCCTGCTGCGATTTAGGCCCCATCTGCACTCTACATTTAAAGCAGTATGCTGCCTTTAAACAGTCACAACTTCCTCCAAATAATACTGGGAACTGCAGTTTGCTAAAGGTGCTGATAATTGTTAGGAGGCTCCTAGTCTTCTCCCAGAGCTACAATCTTCAGAGTGACTGAGCAATCAATCCCTCTTCCCATGGAAATTTGTAATTTGTAGCTCTAGGAGAGAAATACAGACCTCCTAACAATTTTCTGCACTCTTAACAAACTGCAGTTCCCACGATTCTTTGAGGATCAGCAATGTAGGAACTTACTTCTGAGTAAACATGGATGGGATCCGGTGGATGAGCTTAAATGCCAAGGTGTCGGTGTGAGATATATTATTACTAGAACAGTCAAGTACAAAAATTTCCTGTTGCCTAGAATGGACACAGGGGAATGTGGCTTCAGACAGGGAGGACTTCCTGTCATACCTGCTCTGGAGCTTCTTCCATCTGTGTGTGACCAGGAAGATGGGTATTTGAGGGATCCGGCCCCTGCAAAGTTGATGGACATTCAAATGGGGTGTGTGTGCTTGTGATCGATTGTGGGGGCGGGACTTACCTGTCCTCCCCCCTATATTTTATTGAAGTTGGCATTCCTGATTCATGACCAAGGGGCAGTGAAGGAAGTGCTCAAAGGCTTTTGTGGGCATCAGTGGCACGACTGTGCTCAGGGGCGCCACGTTGGAACTCCTGAAATGGGCATTGACCTTCATTTCCCGATGTTCCTGTATAATGCTGGGCATTTCCCATAAATGCAGGAGCTGCCCAAGATCGCCTGCCTCCGACCCTCCCTTGCAGATGCCCCTCACGGAAGCTCACACCAGATGGGGCCTCAAATCAACAAGCCACAGTCCAGGGGCATTGGCAGAAACGCCAGCACTGCAACCCTACGCAGTTGTGCAAAATGGAGATTGCAAGCCTATGCACAATAACTATGCAACAATCGCAGTGCCTTGCCAGTTCCTCCGAATACGATCAAGTGAGTGGGTCAAGAGGGGGAAAGCCACCTTTAAATAATTGTTCTTGTTGCTTTAAAGACCTTGAAACGTGCCCGTGGGCTCCAGGTTGGCGGTGTTCAGCAGCAGCGGGTGACCTTGAGGGAGTTGTGCAAGGAAACCGGCCCTGGAGATGTTTGGTTTGGTAAGGTATACTGTCAGGCTCGCATTGCTGCTCATTCTATAAATTGTGTTTCCTGTCGAGGGGGGAAATGTCAAGAGTTTTACAGCTGCAGGTTCTGAACCGTACAAACCACGAGATTTACACTGAGAGCTGTAGATTCAGGATTGCTCGCTGGAATATGCCTGGATGCTGTACATTTGGCAGCCCGATCCTGTACACATTTACTCGGAAGTAAGTGCCACCGAGTCCAGCAGGACTTGCTCCCGCATAAAGACGCTGCAGTAGTCTGAACACTCAACAGTTAGAAGTTGTGATAGCTCTGCTCAGTGTAATGGGGCAAACTTTTGAGTGACCTTGCATATGACGGCGCTGTTAGAGTCCCACTGATTTCTGTGGGAGGTCCTTCCAGGCATCAGGATTCTGGAGATGTGACTTAAGAAACACATCCCGTCTGAGTGCTGCCGATGTGAGTTACCACACTAGTAGAAAATCAGAATGGGATGTAATTAAGGACACCCTGCTTAGAAGCTGTTATCATAACCACTTCCCATTTTGAAACGCAGGCTATGCAGGCGGCGGTTTCGAAAGTTTTACGTTCCGACCTCATAGCAATCTGCACTTGGTGTGACGAGGCGCCAGGGGCAGAGTTGCAGCAGCCGAGTCTATGCGCGACGAAAATCCCACAGGGTTCAAGTGTACTTACTCCTAAGTAACCGTGCGTAATACTTCAGCCTCCCTTTTACAAATGGGGACAGTGCCAGAGAGATAAACGCCCCTTGTCCTGGCAAGTAGAACTGAAATTGGAACCCATTCAGACTGAGTCCAGTACTGGGGCACACCTATTCTCACAGTGGACTTTGATGGGGAAAACTTAGGTTCAAGTCTCTGATATATTTGGGTGGACAATCTGATCCTTTCCCCTTCTCTCCCAGTCAGGGGAAATGGTTGCCCAGATACCTCGCTGTTCTCCCTACAATACGCAAAAATCTAAATTTCAAAGTGTTGTGTGGGGATAAAATCGGGGAGTGTATAGCTCCTTGGAGGGAAAGTGGAACATATATATAATAATAAATAAATAAAATGCAGATTGGCTCGCAACCTAAAAGTAGACAACACATTAGCAGCCAATACACAGTACCCCAAGCTACTCAAAGTAGGTTGGAATACAGTACATGGATTAGTTATAGTTAGCCAAAGCATTTCCATCAATCAATGGAATTAATTAGCCACGCATTTCCTCTTATGCCGGATCCTGTTCACGCTCCCGTTATTTCAGATATTGGAATTTCTAGATTGGGAGCAAGTCAGGGCACCCTGTTCGTTGCAATTTAATGAAACAGGGGATGTCATCTCGCTGAAATGTTGCCCCCTCGCCCATATGCCTCCGTTGAGCCAGCCCTTGTCTAGTCTCAGTCCAGTAGAGTCTGCTGAGTAGACAGTTAAGACAACGCGATGGGAATTTTTAAGCCCCAACCCCCAGTTACGTTAAGACATTCCCATCCCAAATGTTTTTCACCCGATCCTCTTAGGTGGACTGCAGCCCGTTATTCCAATAGGCGCCTAAATCTCCGTAGGATCTGCCAAGGCACGTCTCATTCTGCATTGGATCGGACTGATCATGTTGGATTTGATTTAATTTCTCTTCCCAAACGTGCCTCCCCTCTGCAAAAAACAAATAAAATAAAATCTCGAGGCGGTGGAGGAGAATCCCTGTCGGAATAATCAGGGAAGGATTAACGTGCCAGAGCAATAAACGGGCTGAAATGCAAACATTTCCACTTAGCTGAGTTATGACTCGGGCAATAAATCACCTTGTAATGTACGTATTTAAATACGCCTCCGTTTTGCTGCCCGATCATATCCATGTTTACTCAGAAACAGCTCCCCAGTGCGTTCCTAGGTAACTGCCTTTAGGATTGCAATGGGGAGCTGCTTACGCGCTGTCCCTGCGCCGGTTCATTCTCTCAGGGGAGTGATTTTTTCCCCAACTCTACCACCATCACCACCGAATTAATTATACTGCTCAATATATTAACAATGATTTAAGAGTCATTTAGTGCTGAAGCACTTTTTCATCGCAATGAGCACTTTGAAACCCTGAGCTCTTTGCATCCTACACAACACACACACACACACACACACACACACACACACACACACACACACACACTTCATATAAGAGCCTGTTGAATCAGATCAATAGCCCGTCTAGTCCAGCATCTTGCTCTCAGGGTGGCCCGTGGGAAACCCGCAAACAGGACTTTGGTGCTAGCCAAGCAAGTCCTACTGAGTTCAATGGAAGTGTTCCTAGTTAATGAGAACAATGGATAGTATCCGCCTGATCTCTCCATCCGCTGGTGGGTCTGGGCTTTTCTGAGTGCCAGGACCAGGAGCTGCACGGTTCAAACCCAACCCACCGGTCTCTGTTCCTCAGTCCCTTTTTGGCCTGAGGTGCCTTGAGCAAGAGCACTTGCCCGGCTCCTCTGCGGCGGGGAGCCAGGAAAAAGAGGTATCAGTGAATGTGATACTCTCATTCGAATCCCCGAAACCCGCAGTCGCCAGACGGGGACGCCGCGCAGCCCAGCCAAAGAGTTTACCCAGAGCTCCGAGGCGCGCACTATTTCGCATCCGTTTTTATGGCACGATTAGATTTGCAGGAAAGGAAACCTTCTGTTCGACCTCCCCAATCCAGCCCCCTCCTTCCTCCTCTTCTGCACCCCCTCCTCCTTTTCTCTTTCTCTACCTCCAATTATTTCATTATTTTGTACCTGAAATTAATCTTTTTGCCAGGCAGGTCAGCGCGATCAACAGGCTGCTGTTTATTATAATGTTTTCATATTCCTCTCGGCTCCCTCGCCCTCGCCCGGCTCACTGTGGATGTGACCTTTGTTATTTCAGCCCACACTCAGCAGTTCAATGGAAACAAGTTGAGCACGTTCACTCCTGATAAACATTATCCTTAAACCACTGGGGACCCGGGCAGAGTAAACGAGCTTTTCCGACAGGACCACATCAGGAACACACATTGAGAAAAAGGAACCGGGAAGCAGGCAGCGATGGTGGGATGGATGGGAGAGGCGGAGTTGGAGCTGCTGTGGCTGGGGGTCGGGGTGGGGGGTCGGGAAGGTATGAACGGGCAGGTTGGGTGGGAAAAGAAGACGCCTCAGGGCAAGAGCGGAACGCGCAAAAAGGAATGGAGATGGCCGGAGGACTCGTTTCTAGGACGTCAGAAGGGTGGACGGAATGTGTGGACTAGGCCACGGGAGACCAGGGTTCAAATCCTCATCCGGCCACTTGGATGAGCTTGGGCCTCTCAGCCTGATCTACCGCACAGAGTTGTTGTGGGGATTAGATGAAGAGAACCATTGTACGCCGCCTGGAGCTCCTTGGAAGGAAAGGCGGCATACAAATGTAACAAGCAAGCAAACCAATAAAGCTAGAACAAAGCCTCATACATTACTGCCAGCAGAAGGCTCTCGGTTCAGGTTGGGTGACAGGAATTACCAGGGATCAGAGGGCCAAATGTTCAAACGGCCGTCAGGTCGGAGGGTCGCTGATCGGAGATGGGTCCCGACGCACGTGAGGTGTTTTCACCAGCGCCATCCCATGCGCGTTTCCTCGGAAATAAGTTCATAGAATCATACAGTTGGAAGGTACCTCAAAGGGCATCTAGTCCAACCCCCGGCCGATGCAGGACATCCATTACAATGAGTTAAATGTGAGGCATCCTGCAAAGTAACCGGGCATAGTAGGGGTGCAGTCGTGAGCGAAGCTGTCTACTTCAAGCCTATCACGCCTATTTAGGAAGATTAACGTAGCGATTTGCTTGAAATAAAGGACTGCAACCTCAACTGGAAAGAAGTCCCATTATAAAATCCACTGAACCGCCTTCCGCGATAAAAGTGTTTAGGAGCGGCTGTTACCGATTAAAACTCCAGTCCCAATAACAAGGACTCGCCTCCCCCTTTAAACTGGAATGCCAGGATTTACTCTGGTCTGATCATGAGCTCGCGGGTCCTTGGAAGGAAGTGTCATGAAAATCCACATAAACGCGACGAGGGTTGGGGGAGATCTTTTGTCCAGCCAGCGAGGCTTCACTGGCGCGTGGGTCAAAGAGTTTCATTCTTGGGTAAATTCAGGGGGAGCACTGGAATATCAGCAGCCTGATCTACACACAGGGAAGTTAAAGGGGAACGATTAGGATTTCGAGGTGCTTTGGCTGCGATCTTAAATGACAGCCGTGACAGGGCACCTTGAAACAAGCAGGACTTGAAACAACTTGATAGGGTTGAGGTGACTGCCTTGACTAAACATGATAACAGGATTCTAAATCTATTATTATTATTATTATTATTATTATTATTATTATTATTATTACTATTACTATTATTATTATTATTACCATCATCATCACTGGACTTAATTCCACCTCATGGATTTAGGACTGTAGGGACAAGGATATGAAAAAAGAAGAAAATATGTTCCAGCCCCAGCGTTTCAAGGTAACTAGTTTACGGATCGGGGTGTGCATTCGAATTAAGTCCAACATAGTCCTTTTGCCGGCCCAGGTCTGTCGTTAACTGATAATATTCAGTAGGCTGCAACAGCCTATGCAGACTTCGGTGTTACCCAGAATTCTTCGGCGCTGTTTTGGAGAACTGCTTAAATTTCGCCACGAGTCCATTATCCATTTTAATTTTTTTACATTTCAAGTGATATAATTGCCAGTTTCACAAGTCAGCCTGCGTGAGAATGCCCTGTCTACGCTCCACAGAGCTGGCCTCCTTTTTAACCCCAAAGCGGTGGTTGTGGCCCGCTGCTCTCCGATCCACACCTCTTATCACTGGGGAAAAGTCTTGTAGCCAAAGGGTGACCGCACATCTCGGTGGTATAGGGGCTGCCTTGCGTCACGAGGTCTGCATGTACTCGCTCGGAAGAAATCTCTTTGTTTAGAAGTGGAGCGCTGGTTTGTAAGCGCCCTCAAACCACGTTCCGGAGAACACACGAAACCCCCATTCATTCTTGCACAGAGCAAAAGTTTCAGTGGATATTCTGAGCTTTTGAAAGCACCCGGCCCGGCCCATAACAAGCTCTTTCTTCCACCGACACAAAGCAGCTTCTTTCGCCTCGGGTTTCCACTTGGTACGCCAGTCACTCCTGTTTAGGGATTCGACTCAAATTCAAACCCAGACGACCCCGTTCGATGCGGCGCTGGGTTCCCAGCAGCCTTTATTCGTTCTTTAAAAAAAAGCTTGACCGCTTTGCTCAGCTTCGTTCGGCGATGCCATTTGCAAGCAACGCCGACCAGATTTTCACTGTTCTAGCTGAGTGTTTTCACACGGAGTCGTTAATGGGCCCGATGGTGTTTCTTGGACAAGAAAACCCTTCGCCACCCGATCCTAAAACACGAGAAGGTTCATTCCCTAAAGGACGTGTGTTAGTGATTTTTTTTGGGGGGGGGAGGGAAGGGGGGCGTTAAGGAGAAGGTTCCTGCTTAGCAACCGGGCGAAAAATAATGCCCAGAAAACTCTGCCTTGAGGTTTTTGCGGGTGTTATCTGCGCTGCGCGTCAATATTCTGAACATTAGACCTCTCGTTTCAGAAGCACCGCGGTGCCAGCCAAAACACACATCACAGCCTTTCACATCCACGAACGTGTTGCCGAGCCCAGCTCGCCACAAGCACGGCCAGCACTTTTCTTTCACTTCCTCCGAAATTACTTAAATTTTCACGTTGGCGGAGCTACGTTTAAAGACAGGCCAAACATTTGCAGGAGGGGAACGTTAATGGGCCAGTGACCTTCTCGTTTTAGGACCCTGCATTTTTTATTTTTTTATTTTTTTTAAAAAAATAGGTACCTACGGACCTATGGATGCCTAGAGGAAATTGTACCCGCCAGCCAGCAATGCATCATGATCTGCCTGCCTTTGAGCAGTTGTAGCTCTGCTGATTTTTCTTCTTTTCGGAGTGCTGTCACTTAGGGGAAGTGACTCCCATAGAAAGCCACTTAGATTAATTGTTCCGGGTTTCAACAAAGAAAAAAAAGTGTGTGTAGGCAGCTATATATTAACTGGGGTGATTTAAGTGCGTAAACGTAAGTGTGATAATTTCGTTCATGGAGCCACGAATTCAAAAGTTACTGTTTTTTCTTTCCATGTGTAGAAAATGGGACCCGCTGACTCCCCACTTTCTGTTGCCATTTGATCACTGTATTAATACTTTTCCTTAGACAGGCGTCCGTAGCTCTTTTTAAATTATTGACACTTTCATAGAAGGCATAACCACTTTCTTACAAAAGAAGTATACTTTCTTGTGCGGGGGGTGGGAGGGAAAACGTTCTGATTTTTGAAAACATTACTTTGCCCGCAAATGTAGAAGGAAAAAAATTGTATTATTAGCAACCACTGGAAATCTGCAGGTTCTGGACGGCAAAAGGTGGACCCTCTCTAATGAAAACTATACAGTCTTGAGCTGCTTACCCGTCTCATTAATGCATCTGACACATTCCGGCATTAGTTTCCTTGCTATTGCGCAGCTATCGCGCACCTATTGCGACCTGCCCCTGCGCCGGGAACCCAGGTGCTGATCCAAGCCCGCCTGCGAAAGCGAACGGAAGGCCCTTCCAGGGCGAGCATGTCTGTCACCCTCCTCTGCCAATGAGAGGGCCCGTTCTCCTTTAGGTCCGCCCTTGGCGGGGGCGTTCCCCTGCTGAGTGATAGCCTGAGCCGCCCCGGCCAGCCCAGCCCAGCCCACGTTGCTGCGAGATTGAAATGCAGAACTTAAGTCTCCTGTCTCAGGAAAGTGACTTCCTCGGGGTTCCTTTCCTTGACACCGTCGCCGGCTCGCGTGGTGGAAATCGGAGGCAGCCGCCGGGGCCTCCTCCTCCGCCTCCTCCTCCAGCGCGCACTGCGCCAGGCCGGCCAAGGCGCACTCGGTCGCCTAGTTTCCTTGGGGGATCTTGAAAAACCAAAAAAAGCAAAAGCAAAAGCAACTCCCCACCACACGTCTCTCCCGCTCCGCGGTTGCCCTGACTCGAGCCATGGGTAAGTTGGGCCGGGGAGGGAGAAGGCAGGAGGGTGCGGGGCTGGCGAGGCAGGAGCTCAGGCGCCTGGAAGCGCCTTCTCGACTTCGCCCTCAAGTTGGAGGGACGCGCGAAGGGTCAGCAGCCTCAGCCGCAGCGGGCGATCCTAGTTAGGCTGGGCTTGTAATTTGGGACTCGCCCGGAGGGTGCCCTCTTTCCGTGCGTTTCGCCTTTAGCTTTAAGCTTCTTGTATTTCTGAGCGAATCTCCCAAGCGCTGCTGGTTTAGGAAAGGAGCTCTGCAGCTCTCGCTAGCTGCTGGCTGCTGCCTCGCCAGCATTTCCCAGAACTTAAATTTTCCAGGCTGAACGAGACCAGATAATTTTAATCATACTCTTAAAAAAAACAAAACCCAGAGAGAGGGGAGGAACAGGAAGAGGGGCAGAAATTAGTGGTCGACAACCGCCCTTTCGTTTTGTTTCTTCGCATCTGGATCTACATTCAAGAGCGCAATTCTAGCTCTGTCTACTCAGAAGCAAGCGCTCTTGTAGCTAAAGGGGGCTTACTCCCAGGTGAGTGGGTTAAATTGCAGCCCGGGTCCCGTTTCAATAGGACTTGCTTCCAAGTAACGCCTCGGTGCGAACTTTCTCACCCCCTCCCGTCCCGCCTCATTGCAAAACGGTGGTTTCCACATAAGTGACTCCCTCTCAAGCCTGGGTCTTTTAGGATCGCGGGCCGCGCTCCTGCTGCGCCCGTTCCAGAGCTGCAGACGGGTGCTTTAGGATGGAGATTCGTGAGGAGATTTCCCTCCTCAAAAATAGCCTTTTCTCCGGACGGGTGGGCCACCGCGATCCGAAAAGAGCTTTTTGGGTTTTTTGGCAGCCCGAGCCCAAACCTTGGAAGGAAAGCCCCGCTCACTTCAGGTGGCCTTACTCCCAGGGAAGCATGCCTAGGATTGCGGCTTCCGTGGGTTTTCGTGGCCATTTCCCGCAGGCCTCGCTTCTTGCCAAGGCCGGTGACCCGGGGGCGAGCCGTACCTCGAGGGAGAAGCGAGGCCTGGCTCTGCGTGGAACTTGCTTCCAGCTCCGTGGCGCGCTCGGCCCGATCCCTGGGAATGCAGCTGCCCCCTTTCAGTCTTCCTTCTCCCAAGTAAACGGGTCCAGCCTAGAAATGGGTTGGGGGGCGTCGGGGCTTTGCTTGTTCCCCCGAGCGAGTCCTATGTGCGGTGCGTGTGCTTCTCCCCACAGAGCCAGCCTTCGGGGAGGTGAACCAGCTCGGCGGGGTTTTCGTCAACGGGCGCCCGTTGCCCAACGCTATCCGGCTCCGCATTGTGGAACTAGCCCAGCTGGGCATCCGGCCGTGCGACATCAGCCGGCAGTTGCGCGTCTCGCACGGCTGTGTCAGCAAGATCCTGGCGCGCTACAACGAGACGGGCTCCATCTTACCGGGGGCCATCGGGGGCAGCAAGCCCCGGGTCACCACGCCCACGGTGGTGAAGCATATCCGGACCTACAAACAAAGGGACCCCGGCATCTTCGCCTGGGAGATCCGAGACCGGCTGCTGGCCGACGGCGTGTGCGACAAGTACAACGTGCCCTCGGTCAGCTCCATCAGCCGCATCCTGCGCAACAAGATCGGCAACCTCTCGCAGCAGAGCCACTACGACTCCTACAAGCAGCACCAGGCGGCCCCGCAGCCCGCCCTCCCTTACAACCACATCTACTCGTACCCCAGCCCCATCGCGGCGGCGGCGGGGGCCAAGGTGCCTACCCCGCCCGGGGTGCCCACCATTCACAGCGCCGTCCATATGCCTCGCACGTGGCCCTCCTCCCACTCCGTCACCGACATCTTAGGAATCAGGTCCATCACCGACCAAGGTAAGCGCTCCTGGAGACCTCGGGTGATTAGGGCAGGAAGTGGCAAGCAAAACCTAAGGAGGACCCCCCTGAGCTCCTCCCCCAGAGGGCCCAGGGCCTACTTGTGGGGTGGGTTCATCTCTTTACAAGTTAGATCTCCTCGGTACCAAATCCTGCCAGTGTTACCTTGGCGAAGGTGTAAATTGAAATAGAAATCCTTCATGACTTTGCCCAAGATAAAAGCTACAGATAACCCCCCTGCGGATGATGTCCCCTGAACTTCTAGCTAACATATCTACTTTGAAATAATCTTCATCTTACTTGGTGGGAATTTCAGCTTCCCAGATGACATTTAGCTGATTCTTTGGGTACATCCTCTAAATGGCCCATTTCAATTTAAGCAGAAATAATATTTTTATTAGTTGTATCCAGCCTATCTGACTGGGTTGTATATATTTGCAAAGTACCTCAAACTAATTTGAGCTAACAAAAATCAAATGCATTAAAACAAATATGTTGTTTTATTTTAAATTACCTAGTTCCAAATTGAAATAGAACCCAGTTTGCTTAAATCTATGGCCCAATAAGTGGCACATTTGCTTTGGAGTAACTTCCATTAAGCTTAGTTTAACTTGCTTATGAGTAAACATGCACAAGATTTGCCTATTCAGATTAGGCTGCATTCCTACATATGCTTACTTGGGATTAAGTGCCATTGAGCATAGTAGGATTTATTTCTCAATAAACAATCCTGCATCTCATTTTTTAGACTGGGCTGCAGCTATGTGTTTGTGATATGGCACTCAAGCCTATCTGCATATTTGAAGATATGTTTGCTAATGTTATATGGCACTGTATTGGAAAGCCTAGTTTGTGTAACTCCTGCCTTACAAGTATACCTCTTAATAAATATAACATAATACAACCTATTTTCAGATGGCTAGCCATATTAATCTGCTCCAGCAAAAGCAACCGTCTTGTGACATCTTTTAAAAATTTAATATGACCTAAGTTTAGACCATAATAAATTTGTTAGCTTTTAAGGTGTCACAATCCTCTTTGCTGTTATTATATACCTGGTAGTAATAGTTATATAAGCATATGAGGGTGTTAAAATGATAAAGAATCCTGTGGCATTCTAAAAACAATTTTATTGTGCCATTATGTTTCTGTAGACTATAGCTGACTTTCTCAAATGCTTAAATGTCACCTTCAGTTTGGCAGCAAGGTAGCAAATGGTGTGTGAGATTATACATATTTTAATATATCCTAAAAATCTAAATGTCTATGATATAGATGAATAATGCACAAGCAAAGCAATAGGCAAGCATGCAAAAAGAGAGAGAAGCTATCAGGTATATTTGCTTTTCCCCCCTGCCAGGCCTTCTTTGTGCCTGTTTGCTTTCATGTCAGGGATTCTACAGGAAAGGCATCTCCTTGAAATTGCAGGCAAATCCACCACCAGTTTTCGCAATCAGACCAAATTTGCTCAGACAGGAAGTTCAAATGTCACCTAATTGCTTTCGTTCTTCTGCTTCACTTTGTTTTCCTCCAAAGCGGTGGTCCAGAAAACTGAAACTACCGATGTTTAACTAGCATTTAGCCCCTTCCAAAGAACTGCTGCTCGGCTCGCTTTTCCTTACTTTGCTCCAGAAATTGAAACCTTGCCCTTACAAAAAGGCAAGAGCGATTGAACCGAACAGTGAAACGCTCAAACTAAACACACGGCATCAGATACTTGCCCACCATCTCAAAATGTGATGCTACACAAACAGTCTCGCTAGGGGGGGGGGTCTCATAGGTTTTAATGGGGCCAAGTCCCCCCCCAAAAAAGTGTCTGTAAATCTAGTCAACTCCTCCCAATAGTCTAACTATTCTACCTATTTTTATCACGAAACACTATTATTTAGATTATGGCTGCTGTATGATTTGGCAATTTTTTTAAAAAAAAAAACCATGTTAATAAAATATCCAGGGTTGTTTTTTTTTAAAAAAAAATTCACGCTGCTTTGCATGCTGAGGGCAGAAATAAAATAATAATAATGTTAATGATAATGATGATGGTAATAATAATAATAATAATAATAGCAGCTAAACATTAGGTTCTAACTTTTCCTAGCTCACTTTTAAGATTCCAGTTGGAATTTCTGCAGGAAAATAAATGCTGCCAGTCCTTAAAAATTACAATGCATTTTCCAGGGAGGGGGGGGAAGATTTGCAAATGCTAATTGTGCCCCTTGTGGGTGGGTGTTGGGGAAAGAGAAGGAGCTGCACGAGAGCGATACGCGACTTGGCGTGTATTTCCTCCTTTTCTTAGAGCCATAGTGTCCAAGGCCTCCTACCTAGGGAGCCGGGCAATCGGGTGGGATCTGAATGACAAGGAGGCTTTTCCATCCCGTCTCCTGGCCTCCTCCGCTCCCTCCCCTTCCCCTTCCCCGCTCCGGTTTGCGGAGCTGCATCTGAGGGCGCTTTGCCCTTGATTTATAGGATAAGCTGACCTTGCTGACACGGAAAGGAAGCCCCTATTCATGGGAAAGTGAGAGATCAGCAGAACAGGGAGCTCGCAGAGACAGCTCGCTTTCTTAAGACAACTTTCGACGTGCGCCAGCGCGAGGAAGGGAAGAGACCAGCGGCTGGGGGGCTCCCCTCTTTCGTCCCGGAGAGGAGGGCCCCCCCTGCGTCCTTGTTGCGAGGGCCTCCTCTATGTCCCTGCCGAGCACCCGTAGCATTTCCTTCGCCCTTTAGGGCATCCACCGAGTTTCCAACAGCCTGTTAATGGCAGGAGTTCATAAAATAAAAACCCCAAGTGTTTGCGCTGAAATGGTTCTGTTTGCACCCTAAATGCCCTGGCTTAACCGGCTTGTGGATCCCATCGAAGGCTCGCTGCGTTTGTCAGCTTTCCCTGATGACTTCGAATTAAGATTCCGTTGAAATCTATGGGACTTGCCCCCAATCAGTCCTATCTTAGGATCGAAGTGTTCTCGCCCCTAAATCCTTACGGGTTTTTGCTTGGAAGGAAGTCAGCTGGCCCCATGGATTTCAGAGGCACTTGCTTCATGGCAAAAGAGACGGGGATCATAGTCACATCCGGAAGTAGGCTGTAATATTGATGCAGGCTTAGGATAGAGACACGCAAACATTCTGTTTTCTGGTGGCTGTTGCAACCGCGCAGCTTTCAAACAGTGCAATCCTGTACCGGTCGACTCTGAAGTAAGTCCTATGGAGCTCAGTGGGGTTTGCCTCCTCCATCCGTAACAGGATATAGGTTGCAAGCTAAATATTTCAAACAAATAATAATAAAAAACCTTCCGTATTAATTTGCGAGTTAGTTTTCATTACGCATCTCCTGCCGTAAAATGTGACACTATTCCATCAAATCGACCTTGAAAATAATTATGTCAAAGATACTTATCACTACGCAGGGGCTGTCAGCAAGAGAGGATGATGGGTGACGTTCAACAACTGCGGAGTTTTTCTTAATCCAGTTAGGCCCAAATAATTTCCTTCCTTTGTGTTAGGATGGAATAACTGGGCGCTGGAGTTTGGGGGGTGGGGTTCGTTGAAAACAGTGTGGAAGGTGGAATGGAATGTCAGATCTGCGCGTCCACATGTACCTTAAACACGTCTACTTGGAAGTAAACACTTGTTAATTCAAGGGCGCTTAAACGCTGCGCATAACAAGATTGGAATCCAATTATTTGGAACGCTCCAAATGCATTTCCGTTCCTTATTTGAACGTTGTAAATTCAACCCAGTCTCGAACTCAATGATATTTACCTCTTAATAGACAGGTATGGGATGTCACTGTAAGGCTTCAATCCACCCAATCCACAATTGGGGTACTCTGGAGGAAGTGGATTCAGGCGTGAAACCAGAATCACGATAATATGTGCTAAAATGACGCCATACTGCCCTGTAACACCCCCTCCCCAATTCTCTGACATTAAATATATTGCCTATTATCGATTACCGTTTATTCATGGAAGTGAGTGACTGGAATGAATGGCCACTTCTGGTTCGCCCTGTCATAAGTGGTGGCCTTTGAGACTGCGGAAGTCCAAAACTAGGTAGCTTTTTTTCTTTTTCTCTTTTTTATGTTTATCAGGCTGTTGGAAACTCAGTGGCTAGAAACGCGTTTAGGATGGGACTTAAAAGGCAAACAAAATTGTACGGGTGCTGGACAGGGACATAACAAGGCGACCCAAATCACAAGTCACAAGGCAAAGTGTTAGGAGGAAAGACCTTCCCCATCAGGTTAAGCGGAAATGTAACACAATTCATTAATTCTGCAGGTGTTCGTGGTGATTTGTCCTTTTGCGATTAATTAAATGAGAATTAGTTTGTGTGTGAAGTATGAAGTTAAGCTAAGCTTCCCGGTGGACAAAGCTACTGGTCATTTGCATGGCTTTCTCCTTTGATAGACCCCATACAGGCTGAAAAAGTTTGGAGGAGACTTTGATTCGTGTGTTTGTATCTATGTATCTAGCGCATCTAATATTTGCACAACTATAGTCAAACACAGACTGTAGTCAAACTACAGTCAAATTTCCTTCCAGAAGTATTAACGTAGATTTATTTTTATTTTTTAAAAAGAAGCAGCCACAGCAAATACCCTTTTACGAGCTAAAATTACCCCACCCCTTTAAACTTAATATACCCCTATGCTCAGCTGAATATCTGTGTTAGTTTGATTTCACTGGAACTTGTTTGTGGTTCAGAATATTATTAGGATCGCAGCTTCTCTGTATCAGGGACATTAACTGCGATCTCCAGGAAAGGAAGGCAGACAGGTTTTTCAGTGTTGGTTTGTGGGAGCTCAGAGCTCTCTCCTTTCTAACATGGTAAAGCTGAAATCGTAAACACGTTTGCTGGCGAGTAAGCGCGCTTGACCACAGAGGGGCTTACTTCCGAGGAAACACATTCCTCGGCAGTGAGTCCTACTGGGAGACATCTGCAGCCTGCTCCTTTATACGTTTATTTAGAAATAAGTACTTATAAATAGCTGTTTATCGGACCGTAGGATTGGGGTTTCAGTTACTTGAACTTTAAAAGAAGGAGCAAAAGTTTCCAGCTTGCAGGCTGTGGAAACGCACCCACAGGCAGGGAGGAGATGGGCTGGCTTCAGCCTGTTTTATTTACTTCCTTACAGCGCAGTTGCATGCGTGTCTCCTTAGAAGTAAGCGCCATTGAATCCAATGGGACTTACTCTCAGGCGAGCGTGTCCAGGTCTTCGGCCACTTCCTCGTGGTTGTACTTTACGCGTGCAAAACCAGGATCTCTTCACAGCGAAGGCAATAAATAGCCTCCGTTAAGTGATCCCGAGTTTGCGCTGTTGCTTAACAATTTCAGAAGCCTCTTCCTCGCCAGGTCAGCTGGCGGTCCACCGTCTCTTGGAATCATTCAAGGAGCCAGGAGGCGGGACGTTGGGTTTGCACCAAGGGACTCCTCTCGGCCTGCCGCCCCCGCACCCCGAATATACTTTAACTGCGGGGGAGGGAGAGAAGGAACGAGACCCTCGGAAAATAAGAAGACTCTGGGACGGGCAGTCTGTGCGCGGCGCATTATGAGCCTGCGTTAAAACCACAGCTTGAAATAACGTTCGCTGTTTGTTGATGGGCAAAGCCTGGCAGATAGCGACTGAGATGTCTCCAGAAGCTTGCGATGCGAAGAGAGGTCCCACGTTTTCCCAAGTCGGGGCCTCCTATTGCTTTCATTTTCAATCCTTCCCCCCCATTTATTTATTTGGTTCATGTTGGATGGTGGTGAGAGAAGCGATCTAGCGCCTGGCTCGGCTGATTTACAGATTTACTATAGGCTGAATCCCTTGATTTAAACAGGAGGCCTCCGTTGGAGCAGATTTGCTCTTGGGATGTGGGTCCGGTCGGTTGCGATGGCACCGCAGTCCTCAAAACCACGCTAGATCCAGCGCCTGGGAAGTACCGCTGTGGAAACCATATAAATCCAGCGGAGGCGGTATACTAGTGTCGCCTCGGCAAATTTACTCCCGAGTAAGCCTCGCTGGACTCGGTTGGGACTTGCTTCCGGGTCAACGTGCGTGGGATCCTGGCTGCAGGGCTGCTGCAACCCTAAACCCATTTAGTTGGGAATGAAACGTCATGGGATTTACTTCAAAGTAAACATTTTTAGGCTCGGGCTGCCCACGGGGCTTGAAGAGCCGCTGTAATCGAGACGGCTGATTTCCGACTACCCGAAACCTTAAATCCTAGGCGCATTAAATAGAAACAAATACCACTGATTTGAACGATTTCAAGCAAATTTGATTAGTTTCACGACTTTTCCTCCCAAGGAGGGCGGGGGGAAACGGTTTCAGGCTGGGGGAAATGAAGATCTGGGAACAAATGGCACGGAAACCCCCAGCCAGCCTCCATTAGGAAGGAGGTTTCCAAGCCCTGTTGATTCCAAAAAAAGGGGGGTTTAGCACCCAAGGAAGGGCATCCATGAGGAACAGGGAGCCAGAATTGCCGCCCCTCGATGCACCAACTTAGCAACAAGTTCCATTAGGGGTCACCTACATATTCCTGCATTGCAGGGGGCTGGACTAGATGACTCAAGGGAGCCCTTCCAGCTCTACAGTTCTATGGTTCCATGGAGAGGCGATCGGGACTTGCTTCCGATGCGGTCAGGCACGAGGGTCAGTCGCCCTTTTCCTTGCCCCGGGAGACCTTGGCTAACGAGGTGCAACTAGACGAGGGTTTTCACGGGGAGGGAGGGGAGAAGGAGCCGGGCCCCGAGTCTCTGGTGGAGATGCAAACTCCAGCCGGCCATGGGCGTAGTCAGGATTTATTGGGGGGGGGAGGACACCCACCTGTCATCATCCTCTGACTGGCTCTGTCTAGCAGATTCGGAACGAAACGTCTCAGCCACAGTTTTTTAAATTCCTTTTGACCCCAAGCGCTAATAATAATAATATATGTGTCAAAATCTTCCTGCAATTTCTTGATTGTGGGGTGGGGGACAGCTGCCCCCCCGTCCCTCCCTGGCTTTGCCCCTCGCACCCGTCCCTCCCTTGCGCCCGAGTCTCTTTTTCCGGGAGCCCCGATCCGAGGCCGGCGCCCCTGTCTGACGCTCCTTTGCCCTGTCTTTGCCCGCAGTAAGCGACAGCTCGCCCTATCACAGCCCCAAGGTGGAAGAATGGAGCAGCCTGAGCAGAAGCGGCTTCGCGGCCACAGCGCAGCACGTCGCGGTGAACGGGCTGGACAAGAGCTCCATGGAGCCCGAGGCCAAGTACAGCCAGGTAAAAAGCGAGCACCGGTTGCCTGGAAGAAGGGCTGGGGGGGGGGGTTGGAGGAGGGGTAGGAATCGCAGGCTGAGCTCTCAATGCCCTTCCCTGGTGGTGAGGTAGTTAGTTGGAGCGCAGGCCTAGCCATGCCTACTTCCAAGTAAGCCCTCCTGAATCCAGTGGGGCTTATTCCGAGGTAAGTGTGACTAGGGTTTATTGGCTTTCTTTTCCTCCCTGTGCCATATTCCAGTTGAGTTCCAATATACTTACTCAGCAGAATCATTTTTAAACTTCCAATAAAGAGAGAAACGTTTTCAAACCGGAACACACAGTGATCTGGATTACGGTTCCGGATGAAAGCCAAAACAAGCCGCCTTCTAGCATGGACGTAGACAGGATTTTTTTGGGGAGGGGGAGCAGGCCTTTTGTTAGAGGGGCAGAACCTGTTAACTATGCATTTATTTTTATTGATTTGGGGGGTCAGCTTCCCCTCTCTGCCCCCCATTGGCCAAGCCCATGCCTTCTAGTAAAGCCAGGATCCAATGAATTGCTTTAAGTCAATCTTCCAACACACACCTATTTTGGGGTGTGGGGGGGGTGTGAGAGAGAGAGACCCTCCTCTCCACACCACCCCCTTTTGGGGGTGATATTGGGGTATCACAAATAGTACGTAGCAGCAGAAATTCAGGATGGTCCTGCCCAAATCCTGTGCATGCTTCCTTTGTCTTCAGCAAAACCAGGACTCACAGGAGAGAGTTTGGCTGGAAATATATTCTGGAAGCAGCCTCAGCTCCCATACTGAGAGTTCGATCCGGCTCAGTTACTTGAACTTCATTCCCATTGAAATCAATGAGGCTTAAGTGAAGTACTGTAATGACTAACTTCCCCATTGATTCCATTGGGCAAACTAGGCAAACTAGGAGTTAGGCCCAATGAACTCAATAGGACTTCTAAGTAGACATACACAAGATCATAGGATTGCACTGTTTGTCCTGTTCCAATCCAGAGTAAACCTGATTATATGTATTATATGTGTTGGAAGCAACCCAGAATGGCTGGGAAAACCCAGCCAGATGGGCTGGGTATACATAATAATAAATTTATTATTATTATTATTATTATTATTATTATTATTATTATTATTATTATTATTATTTGTCACTTGTTGGAGAGGGGCTGCAGAGGAGGCTTGCTTTATTCTGAAGTGCTTCCAAGGTTGTGCCATTCCAGCATGGGAGTACTGAGCTAGGCTTTCAATTAATGATCTGCCAGACCAAGAGTCCCTTGCTTTAATTTTTAGGTTTTACTTGTTTTGTAATAGGTTGCCTGCTTTCTTGGAACTGAAGGGGGGAGGAGCTCTGTCTTCTCTTAGCAAACTATTCCTTTCCTGCACTGGTCCATTATGAGAAAACTGAATACAGTACTGTGCTACTGTCTCCGGGCACCTTTCAGTGAAGCATCCTGAAGTCGTGTTAGTTTTGAACAGGAAAGGCATACAGCTCTATCCCACACATTCACTCAGAAGTCCCACTGTGTCCAATGAGGTTTATTCCTAGATAAGTGGAGACAGTTACTTAAGCACCCTTACTGGGGACCAAGCCCCATTGAACTTGGTAATACCTATTTCTGAGTCAACTTCCTTAATCCTTAGTGGAATTAACAGGATTTAAATGCCACCTTTGAATGGGGACTAGTGGAGATGACCACATAAAAGCTACATGCATTGGTCATGTGACTAGGCCCCAGAGCGCCCTTAAGACCATGGCATAACCCTGGATATTAGCTTTGCAATGTATTTCTATCCCACCATATGACCGAATGGACCTCTTTAGAATTGTGGTGTGATCTGGCTGTGACATCTGTCACCCCATTGATTGCCAGGGTTGATTTGGCTCATTTGGCTGGCTAGGCGGGTGTCTGCTTCCTCCCGCACAGCTTCATGTGCGTCCCTCCTGAAGCTGTGCATTCGAGAGGACGACCATCCCAGGTAGAAGGCGTGTACCCCTGCTAGAACCTCCAAACAAGCTTTGTAATGTACTTACTGTATATCCCACCATGTGGCCCAATGGACCTCCTTAGAATTGTGGTGCAAGATATATCGTGACATGGGTGACGCTGTGGGTTAAACCACAGAGCCTAGGACTTGCCGATCAGAAGGTTGGCGGTTCGAATCCCCGCGACGGGGTGAGCTCCCGTTGCTTGGTCCCTGCTCCTGCCAACCTAGCAGTTCAAAAGCATGTCAAAGTGCAAGTAGATAAATAGGTATTGCTGCAGCGGGAAGGTAAATGGCGTTTCCGTGCGCTGCTCTGGTTCGCCAGAAGCGGCTTAGTCATGCTGGCCACATGACCTGGAAGCTGTACGCCGGCTCCCTTGGCCAATAAAGCGAGATGAGCGCCGCACCCCAGAGTTGGTCTAGACTGGACCTAATGGTCAGGGATCCCTTTACCTTTTATATATCGTGAACCTTTATTCATTCTTTCTCCAAGTCTTTTATTTCTTCAACCTCAGATCAGTTGGTTGCTCCCAGTGCAGTGACCCATGTGTAGATGTTGCTCCAGGTGTGCTATTTCCATGCATATTTATCATTTTTCATCCAGAACGATGTTCTGCCTGTGGATGCTTCTTTTTGCTCATTGATTACCCCGACTTGTGGGCACATCCACTTGAACACAAATAACACCCTTTCCCAATATATTTTTGTGTACTGTAAATGCACCAGAGTTTGAGGAATCAGTTCAACTGGTTGATAATTGATTTGTTTAAGAAAGTAAGAAGAGCTCGGCTGGATCAGATCAAAGGCCCATCTAAGCCCAGTAACTTATTTTCACAGTGGACAACCAGATCCTTATGATCATTCAGAGGCATGCAGTCTCTGACACTGAAGTATTCAACCATCATGACTACTTCTCAGTGATACCCCTTTTTTCCATGAATTTGTATGGTCCCCCTTTTAAAGCTACCCAAGCTTGGAAGCCAAATACTGTGGTAGCAAATACTATGTGCTGTATGAAGAAGTACTTATTTTAGTATGCCCTGAATCTCAAGAATCAGCTTTATTGGATAGCTCTCCATTCATTCATTCATTCATTCATTCATAATTTTATTTCTATGCCTCCCCCACAAAAATCATACCCAAAGCAGCTCACAAAACAGGAATGAATTTCAAAATCAAATAGTGCAAAAGCAGTTTCATAATAGCATAATATCTGCATAACAGCAACACAATAACATATTAAAACATAATAAAAAAATTCCTTCCAGTAGCACCTTAGAGACCAATTAAGTTTGTTATTGGTTTGAGCTTTCATGTGCATGCATACTTCTTCAGATACCAGTGCACACGGAAGCTCATACCAATAACAAACTTGTTGCTGTTGTTTAGTCGTTTAGTCGTGTCTGACTCTTTGTGACCCCATGGACCAGCGCACGCCAGGCACTTCTGTCTTCCACTGCCTCCCACAGTCTGCTCAAACTCATGCTGATAGCCTCAAGAACACTATCCAACCATCTCGTCCTCTGTCGTCCCCTTCTCCTTGTGCCCTCCATCTTTCCCAACATCAGGGTCTTTTCAAGGGAGTCTTCTCTTCTCATGAGGTGGCCAAAATATTGGAGCCTCAGCTTCACGATCTGTCCTTCCAGTGAGTACTCAGGGCTGATTTCCTTAAGAATGGATATGTTTGATCTTCTTGCAGTCCATGGGACTCTCAAGAGTCTCCTTCAGCACCATAATTCAAAAGCATCAATTATTCGGCGATCAGCCTTCTTTATGGTCCAGCTCTCACATCACTACTCGGAAAACCATAGCTTTTACTATACGGACCTTTGTTGGCAAGGTGATGTCTCTACTTTTTAACTTAGTTGGTATCAAAGGTGCTACTGGAAGGAATTTTTTTAATTTTGTTTTGACTACGACAACCTACCTGTATATAAAAACATGTAAGAAACCCCATTCCATAAGTATAATGAGAGTATATTAACATCATCTAATACCCACTAGCAAAAATAACCAGGGAGCTTGACTGTGTCACCTTGGTCCTAGAAACTCCCCTCCCATCATGTCGCTTACAGTCCCTCTCCTGCAGCAACTTACAAGGCTTCCAAAGGCAAGGTGTGGTGTAGCTGGAAACACCTCTCTCATGATGTTGTGACTCTGGGTTCTGGAACTATGAGAGGGGGATAAAACCTTCTCTCTTATTTTCCACACCATGCCTAATTATATACATCTCTCATTAACCATGCTCACATCCTTTATGGTATCTTTCCTATTGTCCTTGATGCTTTATTTCCTAATCTGCAACATACTATACATTCAAAGTTGGCTTCTATTATTGCAGTTTTGAGTAACCCCTGCCTGCATTCTTGGGAGATTTGACCATCTTGACTTTCCATTTCAACTTTCAAGGAGTTTCCTCTCTTGAAGTCAAATGTGCCTATGTCAGACTTCCTTGACAGTTGTCCACATATGTAAATGCTGAATTTGAGATTACTATGGCCACTGTTTGCAGTCCGTTTGACAACACTTCCATCTCCCACCAGGTCCTGGGCACCACTTAAGTTTAAATCCAGGATTGCCTCACTTTTTTGGGTTCTATGACCATCTGTTCTGCAGCATAGTTATTTAGTGTATCTTGACATTTTAGTTCTTAGTGGAAACCATAATATGCACGTATCCATCCTGCCCATTACTATAACACTTCCTCCTTTAGAGGCCTCCTTGGTAGCATTCTCCATCTTGAGATCACCCTGGGCATTTGGGTACATTCCAAGTACATCACTACTTTGGGACCTGTCTTGCCACCCACAGCGATGCTGTGAAGGTGTCTTTCCCTTTTGGGATTTTCAGTCTGTTCCCCCTTTGACACACAGAAGGACACCAACTTTTTATGCCCTAACCTGTCCTTCCTATAGAGTTTGTATTCGGAACCAGTGAGAATGCTTCACTGGTGTTCTCCATTCCACTGGGTTATTATTATTCCTATTATATATATGCAGTCCTTTAATACTCAACACCCCAGCATACCCATCTCTGTTCAGAGGCTTTTAGAATCAGCATAGAAGCCAGGTGTGGGGAACCTCAGGCCCAGGGCCAGATATAGCTCTCCAAGTCTTTCTGCCCCACCTTCAGCACTCTCCCTAGGCTACACCCACTCCCCAGCCACACCCCTCATTGCCCTTGCTTTGCCGTCTTCTTGAGTAGTTTTCTTTGGCTGGAGTGCATGCATGAGTGTAGAAACTAACTTCCTGCACAAAGGTAACAGGTGTGTTTGTTGCTGCATCCACTGTTTTTCTCTCACCCCACTGGCCACTGGCACATGGCCCTCAGAAGTCACCCTCATGCCAAAGGAGCTGGTCACACCCTGGCACACACATTTGCGCATGGCATCTCTATCCTCAGCTTCTGTTAGTGTGATGGCAATTGCTTGGAAAGGCTTGTTTTCTGTACTGCAAAGGATTTGGGTTACCAAACTGTTTGCAGACAACCCAAGCCATGGGATTGTTTGATAAGCTAGCTGGACTGAGGTCCTGTTGAAATAAATGGGACAGGTTAGTAATGGTCAGTTTAAGTCCCATTGGTTTCATTGAGAACTAAATGCCGCTCAGCGGCCTGGATCCAACCCAGCATTTCTAAAGAAGTTGTGAAAGAGGATTCCCCTGCCCAGGTCTTACACAATTTCTAACACCAGCAGAGTTGTTACAGCACAGGACAGATTTCATTTTGAATTTTTGTTCCTTTGGTGTTTACATAGGCATATGTGATTTCTGGTTGCTCAAAGTTTATGTTGGACTGCAGAGGTGTGTAAACTTCAGTTCCTTGTCCAGGTCATGCTCATGCAACTCTTGGGTTGAATAAGAAACCGGGAACCAACTGCAGCCTTGTTGTGTTCCTTTGAGTAAAATCCGCATACATGTGACCAGGTGCACTTTCATTTGCCTTTGTTTCCCCTGGGATGTAACTGCTTCCCGTTCTGTGGATTTAGTGATGTAGCACCAAACTATAAGCACAGTGAGCACAGCAAGTACCGTAAGCCACTGTAGTGTAGTGGTTAGAGTGTCAGACTATGACTGGGGAGACCAAAATAAAGAATTACCTGACGTTCAGAAGACATCTTAAGGCAGCCCTGTTCAGGGATGTTTTTAATATGTAATGCTGTATTGTTTTAATACTGATTGGGAGCCGCCCAGAGTGGCTGGGGAAACTCAGCCAGATGGGCGGGGTATAAATAATAAATTATTATTATTATTATTGGGTCAGTTACTTGCTCTCATCCTCTCAGGGTTGTTGTGAGGTAAAAAAAATGGGGAGGAGATCTATGTAAGCCTCCTTGAGGTCCTTGGAAGAAAGGTGGGGTACAGGGGTACAAATATAGTTGTTGATGTTTAATGAGTAAAGATGGAGTTTCTTAAAGATTTTTTTTTCTCCCCTCATTTCTTTGGCAGTAGAAAAACCTGCTGGTGCAAAATGTGTGTGATCCTGGAAATAATCCCTGTCTTGCTACTGCAAGGGATCTGTGCATATCATAACCCTCTACTCTGTAATATAGGGTCAGGTTGGGGACTAATAGGTGCTGGTGTGGAATGTAGTGAAAACAGGCCTAGATTCAGCTAAGGAAACCAGCACACAGAATCTAGCAAGTGCAACAGGGCTTCCTCCTGAGTGGCCCCTTCTTGCTTCCCCAAATCTGCTTTAGGTGTGATGAAAACAGCCCCTAGAATAGCACAGAGGGGAATAGAGGGATATTGCTCCATCTAGCAAACAGAAATGCTTGTGCTGATGGAACGACCAGAAGAGCATGGTGTTGAATTCCTCCTATAAATTATGCGTCAAGAGAGCCTTAATTCCATCCCTTGGTGTCTGCTGTCTCTGGCCCACTCCTTATAATATTAGGGGGGCAGGGACTATCTATAGTGCTGTAGTAAGAATGACTGGAATTGAGGGGGCAAGAGGAGTCGGTTTTCTGCATTAGAAGGGCATTGAATTGGATGGCCTTTGAGGTCCCTTCCAACATTCCATACATTTGAAGCACATCTCTATCTCTGCCACCCCAGAAAAATAATAGGAATTGTATTTTGCTCCTCATAGAGCTTTATTTCCCAGCACCTTTAGCAGGCTGTCGTTCCCAAGCTTCTGGGGAATTGCTTTAACTGCATGGTGTATATGCAGTGTACGATACTATTTTTTTTTTTAAAAAAAATTTAATTGATTTTTACAAATAATTTACAAAAATCATATAACATACTTTCTTATCTGAAACAATGTTTTGGACTTCCATCAACTGCACCTGAAGATTTTTCAGTCTTTATCACTTAATCTGCATTTCATTATTTTCAGTATTACATTTAATACTCCTTCACTAATAATTCTTATCATAGTTTTCTCTGCAATATTTCGCATAATCCTCCTTACAAAACTTCTTGCAATCCTACTAGTGTAATCGCAGCGTATGATTCTAAGCACGTAGAAAGAACACTTACCTAATGATGTAGTAGTATTGCTGGGGAATAGATGGGGAACCTTTGGCTCTCCAGATGCTGTTGGACTTCAACTCCCATCAGTCCCCGCTGCTTGGCCAATGGTCAGGGGTAATGGGAATGCTGCAGGTGGCTGAATATAGGTCTCCTCTTTCTCTCCTTCCCCCAGTTTCATTAATCTCTTTCAGGAAAGAGTTAATAGTGATGTTAACTGTTTAGATGCATGAGGGATTGTGTTTAACAATCCTCATATCAACAATAAAAGAAGAGTGAAACAACAAGATTTCAAGGCACCTTAGTGGCTAACAAATGTAAGCTCTCATGGGCCAGAGTCCACTTCATCAGATGCAAGAGACTATTTGTATCAGGCATTCATAAACAGTTGAATGGTGCTAATTCCTCTAACTTTTGTGTACTTAGTAAGGCTAGAAGTCCCAAAGAGTTTAAGCAGTAGACTGACCTACTAAAACCAACTTTAACTGGACATTTGGCAAATGCAATAATAATAATAATAATAATTTATTATTTGTACCCCGCCCATCTGGCTGGGTTTCCCCAGCCACTCTGGGCGGCTTCCAACAGAGATAAAAAATACACTAAAACATGCAAATTCTAGCAAGGTTTAAATTGGTGGGCCTGAGAGTTAGGGGTGTGCTTGTTAATTTTTTTTCATCTAATTTACATACTGCAGTAGGCAAATGGGGCAAAATAAATGCCAAAGGTATCCTTTTTGTATGTTATTGTGCTTGGTACCTTTTGCAGTTGTCTCATACCTGGTTCAGTATCTAAGAACAAAACAATGCTTCTAGACTAGATCTTAATTTCGTCAATATGTAGATGTAATAAATTGGTTAACTTATTAGCCAGTTGAAAAGCAAGCAATCATTCTGATAAAAAATTTGAATCGGTTGCAGCTTTGGTTGTTACGCTCCATGTAAATAGAAAACAACTTGTCTGTGTTTACATGAGCAAAGAAAAAAAAGGGGGGGGGAGTATGCAGTATTCTTTGCTCACCAGTGATATTTGGTTGCATATCTGGACCTTTTATACATATGTAACTAAGACTGATTGATTATTTATTTATTTAATTAGTTTATATCCTGCCCTTTCAATGAACAGAGCAGATAATGTGATATAGAGAAGTCACAGGCATTCCAACCCCCCCTTCCTATAGTCAAATACGTGTTTTGCCTGTGGGTTAAGGGCTGAATGCCGTTTTCCTAATCTCCACAGTTTCCTGAATGAAACCTGATTACTCAGATTCTGCTCAGGAAGTGGTGGTTTTGTAATTGCATCCATAGAATATAGGCCAACCTGAAGTTAGTGGGACAGATTCACCACTTGAATACTCTTCACATTTACGCCACTGCCATAGGTCAGTGAAGTTGTCACCAGTGGAAAGCGCGTGCGCACACACAGACACACACACTCTGCATTTAGTCACTGCATTTTAGTGGGATGATTACAAAGGATTTTTGTCTGAGTTATATATAACATTTCCCTGGCTAGTAGCTTGATGATGAAAGTCTGTGTTTGGTTTTTTGTTATTCTTTAATTCGCAAGTGAATGTCTTTGAAAACTCATGCTTCTCGGTATATTTATAAGATGGTTCTGTCTACAGATACTTTCAGTGTGTGGAACTCGTTCCTCTGTATTTCTCATATTCTGTGGACAGGCTGTGCTTAAGAACCTAAGGAGAGCTCTGCCTGGCTGGATCAAAAGGCTCATATACTCCTGCATTCTGTTCCCAACCAGGAAGATAGATGTTTTTGGGTAAATCCATACCATAGTCTTCCCTTACTTATTGCTCTCATTGACTGGTCTTCAGAAGCAGGTTGCTTCTGAAAATAGGGATGGAATAGTTGACAGCTGGTGATAAGCCTATCATCAAACTGAGAATGTACGGTGTGTTTATGCAGTAACAGACTCCGTTCAGCTCCTGAAGGCCCTGCTGTGGATCCCAAACCCCAGGAAATTTTCTCTTGTGCTTATGCCTTGTTGGTTAGCTCTGTTGGTTAGAGTGTGGTGCTTATAATGCCAAGGTCATGGGTTTGATCCCATGTATGGATGCATATTCCTGAATTGAGGGGATTAGACTAGATGGTCCATAGGGTCCCTTCCAATTCTATGATTCTGGTCCATGGGGTCACGAAGAGTCGGACACGACTAAACGACTAAACAACAACAACAAATAATGTCCTGTTGGGGAACTGCCCACGAACATCAGGCTGGCCACTGTAAGAATGAAATTTTGGCATAGATGGTCAAGAAAAGCCTGCTTGTTCTTTTCTCTCTCTCTCTCTCTCTCTCTCTCTCTCTCTCTCTCTCCGCTTATTGGCTGGCTTACGTGCAGGTTGATTTGCCCAGAAAGAAGAAGCAGTAGTTATAAGGAGAAGAAAGCGTTATGCTTGACCATAGTTTCATGCCTTGCGTGTTTCTAGGCTGTAAGCTGGATCACCTTCCTGAACCTTTAAGTGGTGCAGTAGTGGAGAACATCTCTTTCCCCCAGCTGCATTGTGCCTTGAGTCGTACATGTGGTAGCTTCAGAAATGGATGTGGTAGAGAATTTATTCAAGCTCTTCCTTACTCATATCCCAATCATATATTTTATAATTACTGTTTTGTTTATATGACAAAGGAACTTTACAGAGTAACCAAAGGTTATTTTTTTAAAAGCTGAGAGGAAAGTCTCTGCCTCAAATAACTTACACTCTGCACTTTGACAATGAGAGGAATGGGGGAGATATGTAACGCGTCCAGTTGAAATTCACTCCCCATAAGGCTTGAGAAATATGGGTGGTATTCAACTAAGTTTTCCTTGGAATAGACCAGGTTTCCCAAGCATGAGTCTCCAGCTGTTTTTGGACTACGGTCTCCATCATCCCTGGCCACTGGTCCTGCTAGCTAGGGAGGATGGGAGTTGTAGTCCAAAAACAGCTGGAGACCCAAGTTTGGGAAACCCTGGAATAGACCTTTGGGCAGGATTCAACTAATGGGTCCTGTCAGTGGAAGCCCTGTGCAAGGACCTCTGCTTGTGCAATGGGGCTTCCACTCATCCACCCACCCACATGCTCCCCCCACCCCAGAACAGTGCATGGGGGAAGGAAAGAAAGGATTGCTCCCTCTTGCAAGTCAAGATGCTTGCCCTCACTGAGCAATCGCCTTAGCAGGACATGAAATTCCTCCCGTAGAAATAAATGGACCTAACTTAGTCATGTTAAATAATTTCAGTGGGTCTTCTCTGAGTAAAACTTGGTTAAATACCATCCTAAGTCTGTTTAGAATCACACAACCTTAGAGTAGAATTTTATACCTACATGCACACCCCTTAAACATGGGTAACTTTTCGTGGATGGTTTAAAATTGGTCAGGCTGCAACTTGATCTGGCTTTGCAAGTTCACTGAAGTTAAACTGAACCCACTGTTGCAGGTGGAATATGCCAGGGTTAGCCAACATGGTGCCCCCCCCATATTGTTGGACTGCAACTCTCATCAGCCCCAGCCAGGCTGGCCAATAGTTGGGGATGATGGAAGTTGTACTCCAACAATATCTGGAGGACATCAGATTCGATATCCCAGGAATATGGTAATCTAAATGCTTATGAAATCCTCTCATCACATTTCACATTGAACCTGGGAATCCCTTCCTAGGGAATAAATTTTCTTGAATATGGACATAGTGGAATTGCCTTCTCCTATATGTAACCTTTCCTCCCCCTATGCACTCAGGTCATCAGGAGAGACCCTTCTCTGAGTACCTGGCCTTCAGAGGCAAGACTGGTGAGTGCAAGTGGCAGGACCTCTTCAGTTATGGCACCCTCTTGTGGAATTTGTTTGTTCTCAGGCCCATTCTCTCAAGACTTAGGAAAATGTTGGAAGCCCTTTCCTTTCAGTCCATCTCTGTTTTCTTTATCCGTCCTATTCATACTTATTCATATGATTGCTTGTGCATGTGTAGCTACTTGGGATGAGTGGAATTATTTTGTTCAGTGTCAAAATTCTTGAGTGGATGATGGCAGGCAAGGCATCATTGATGGACCTGAGGACATCTGGAGGTCCATGATGATGATGAGGAACCTCCCAAATGTGTTTTGTTCCCAAGCTTCCTTCCCAGGTGAGCTGCAGTGAACCCTTGTGAGACCTCCTCCTTCCTTCCTGACTGCTTCTGTGCCCAGCGTTGGGCCGTCGTGTAAGGAAGCTGTCCCTTGTGTACCAGAGCCAGGCTCCAATGAGAGAGCCTGTTGTGGGGGCACCTGATTGTGCCCCCTCAAAAAAATGTGCCTGGGGCCACGGTCCCCATGCCTCCCACACTATGCCACTGGTGCCCCATGTATGCAAAAATACTCTGTTCCAGTTGACTAAGTGGTACAGAAGGCCAAGTTACTCTGGGGTGAGAAGGCTCACTGGGTCAGTCGGGGGGGGGGCTCACATGATCTGCTTAGTATGATGTTGCATGCAGCCTATGGTGGAACCCAGTTGGTGAATGGTTGTGTGCATTCACCCTACCCAGTGGAGCCACTGGTTTACAAGAATCACCTGAATACCTTGCTAGGGTGTTAGGGAAATGGACTCTGGTTAAAGAGGAACATTTTTGTCTGGCGCCAGTCAACCCCCCCTGGCGAGAGCATTCCACAAATGAGGAACCACTGCAGAAAAGGCCCGTTCTTGTGTTGCCACCCTCTGGACCTCCCGTGGAGGAGACACATGAAGCAGGACCTCAGAGGATGATCTCAGGGTCTGGCTAGGGTCATATGGAGAGCGGCAGTCAGTGGCGTAGCGTGGGTTGTCAGCACCCGGGGCAAGGCAAGTAATTTGCGCCCCCTAACCCGTGGATTTGCGCCCCCTAACCCTACCCCTAACCCTAACCCCCAGATGTTGCGCCCGGTGCGGCCGGCCCCCCTGCACCCCCCACGCTATGCCACTGGCGGCAGTCCTTGAGGTATCCAAGAGTTCATGGCGATTGCAATGAAAAGGAGACTGACCATCTTTGGAGAACAGCATTGCAGAATTCTGGGATGTGTTTCAAAGGATGCCTACATTTCAGTTTGCATCTTATTTCAGAAAGTACAAATTAGGTAGGCTCGTATTAAAATCAGAAATGAATGGAACCACATGTCTCCTCCATTCCTGCATATTTTGCCGCCCTGTTTAATAAGTCAGATTTGTATTGCAATGGGTATGCAGTGCTGTCTTACCACCCTCTGGTGCCCGCTATGGCTCTCGCTATCAGAATCTAAATTGGCATGAGAGTGCATGTTTCTTACCGGGGGGGATGGAGGGAAGAACAAGCCATCAGGCCTCCTTCGCTTGGACCAGCCTTTCCATTGACTGCATATTTAAATACTTGCCAAGATCTGACTTGCTTTTCTCTTCCAGCTGGTAGGCTATTTTTGCTCCCTTCCTACAGTGCTGCCAGCTCCTCGTTGTGGTGCTGTCTCCACTATGAAATCCATCTGTGTTCTTCTTTCAGCAGACAATATCTGAAAATATTTAGCCCCAGTTTCCCAGTGGGGTTCGAAATTTATAAGCCCTTTCTCCTGTAACTTTCCCCATCCCAGTATGTTTCCAATAGAGACTGTGGTTTGATTTTCATTGACTGACTCTCTAAGAAACCACTTCTTCTTGTTGTATCCTACTGTTTGCACAATATTTTTGCAAGTGAGTAATTGCTGGTGCAGAGTCAATCACATTTTATGGTTTCTGTTTCTAACGGCAGATTTATTTGAAATGTGATAACCTAATAATTATGCAATATATTATGAATGGAGCAATGGTACTGACAACAAAACATTACAGTACTCTTCTCTGTGGGTTCCCCACCTCCAAACCTAAATAATTTGCTTTAGCGGTTTGTGATGCCTCTGCAATGCCAGTGTAACATCTTGATGTTTTGAGACTACACTGTTAGCTAATATACCCATATGGAATGCTGACTAGCACCTATGTTTGGGTATAGGCGGATGTAGCAAATCTTGGGGCAGAGAAACAATATCTAATTAATTATCACCAATCTCAAAGACACTTACTGGGACCTAGGTTTTACTAAAAGTAAAGATATTGATTTATTATTGGCTTAATTTGCAATGGATGGATAATTTCAGATTGGCTGATAAATGACAGCTAGAACTATTTGTTGCTGAAGTAGTTATCCTTCTGTATGGTTCTTGAAAGCAATTTCATCATTTATTTAGATTTATATCCAGTCTTTCATCACTTTTAAGGATCCCAGAATGGGTTAAAAATCATGCCAATTGGTCTTTATGGATCTCTATTATGCTGATCAGTCACTTTGGGTTTTTTGTGTCTTTTTCTGAGCTTTCTTGATCCATGTGCTGCTAAAGTCATAATCCAATCCAGGATTTCAGGTATAGTTTAGGAACCGGATTTTCCTTCAATGTGGGCTTATGTTAAGGCAGACTGTAGTTTGGAGATGCTACTTACATGCTCTGAAAAACGGGAATTCTAAAAAGGATCTTTGTTGGCTTTGCTCTCTGTGTCATCCTTTCATAAACAAAATAATAATAATATTCCCCTTCTGCGCAAAGGCTTTTTGTATCTGTGATACTGAAATAATAGCAAGCACATAGTGGTCCTTTCTTTGCTGCTCCTTATATTCTTCCCATTTTCAAAAAAAGTTGCTGAATCTTGAGACAAACAATAATTTTCTTTCAGAGAATTGATGATGGTTTGAAGAAGGAATTGTTCCTCCTACTTTCATCTCTGGTAAACAGGTTTTAATTTCCAATATGCTGGAGAAGCTGGTTGACTGATTGGTGGCCACAGATCTTAACAGTAAGCAGAAATGTTGACGGGCTTTTTTGTATTGTATTATATTGAATTGTTTAAAAGCCTGAAAAACCTGTTCAACCAGAGTTGGCAGTGGGGCGAAATAAAAATGTGTGTCAACCATGTGAACTTAAGCCTCTCTCAAACTATCAGGTATTTCCTCACCAGCTTTTATCCTGCCCAGGATTTCCTCTGGGGCAAAATTTGCCATCTGTTGAATGGTCACAACAAGTATGTTGCCTACAAGTTTTCCTTATTTGTGGTAGCTGCTTTATTTAACATTTGGCAAAATTTAGGACTGCTGTAAATCTCTGTTGGTGGAATTGGGTACCTGCTACACGTGTACAAAATATAAATCAGAAAACCCTAAAAACTATTTTTTTGTTCTAGTTTTGTCCCAAAGCATTTCTGGCTGTCCTTATGAAACTTTGTATAACATTTGGATATGCTTTTTATTAGAAATTTTAGCACATGAAGGTCAAGTTTCTCTGTCCCTCTGAATGTTGCCATTTTCATACTATGCCAGGGCTTCTAGATTAGGGATGGGAAACTTGGGGCTCTCTAGATGTTTCTGGATTACACCTTCCATTATCTGTGGGCATTGTCCCCACTGCCTGGAACTGATTCCAGCAGCATCTGGAACAGCACAGGTTGCCCACTGCTGTTCTGGATACTGTCCTTATTCTTTTTTCCGGTTCTTAGGCAAATAAAATAACATTTCCTCTGGAAAGGAGCTCAGTTAGTTGACTCATTGCTCACATAAATGTTTGTGCTCTTCCCCACTGTAGAATTAACAGTGGGAAAGGAATATGGATGCCATTCTAGCACACTGGTGCTATTTATTTGGAAGTTCACTTTTGAAATCTTGCTTCTGGAGAACTGTGCGCAGGGCTGATTGATTTTTTAAAAAAGATGTGGTGTGTGTGTGTGTATAAAATATATTATATTCTAAAAAAAGACAGTACAGTGGTACCTCGGTTTAAGAACAGTCCTGTTTAAGAATGATTCAGTTTACGAACTCCGCAAAACCGGAAATAGTGTCCTGGTTTGCGAACTTCACCTCGGTCTAAGAACAGAATCTGAACGGTGGAAGGGCACCAGTGGCAGGAGGCCTCTTTAAGGAAATTGTGCCTCAGTTTAAGAACAGTTTCAGTTTAAGAACGGACTTCAGGAACGGATTAAGTTCGTAAACCAAGGTACCACTGTAGTGTTAATGCACACTAAATTCCACGTTGGTGAATAAGAATTCCACCGCTGATGGAATTAAGTTGCTGATTAAGTTGTATTTGGGCAAATGGTCAAATCTTCTCTTGGGATTGCATAAATTGATTTGATTATATAAATCATCTTTACTGTCCAATAGAGGAGTGATGTAGTCTGTTCACATCCTGTGTATTGCCCTTGGCTTACACCCTCTTCCCGTTATATTACCCTTTTAATATTACTCATATATGACTGGCATCCCAGTCCACACTCAGAAGTACAATCTTTGGAGAACACATGGGGCGTTATTTCCAAGAAATATGTTTATATAGAATTTAAGGTCATTGCTTCATTCCCTCTGAAAGAACAAAGGGGGGGGGGAGAGGGGGGTGGAAGCAGCAAGTATGTATCAGCGCTGCCATGTCCCTTGGTTATGCAAACATACAGTTTTAACAGCTATTTCGCAAACGTGAGGTTTAGTCTGTTGGACACACATCTTTATATTCTGCTGAGCTGCAGCTTTCAAATGGGTAGTGGGGGAATTAATCTGTTTGCAGAGGAATGATAATGCCCTGAAAGAGAAGGGTGATGAAAGAACAGCTGTCAAACGCTGAAATCTTTTCTATTTACACAATCATGTTTTCATATTTCTTTCCGTAGCACATGGTTAAGGAATAACTGTGCCTTGATGCAATCCATTTTGAAATTTGCTGCATCTTGCAGTCTGAGCGTGATGGTGCAGAGGCTAAGCCATGCCTAGAGAAGCAGGAGCTAATGATGGATTGATTTTAAGAAATTTAGCTCAACTTCTGGTATAATAATCCTCAAGGAAGGTTCATAGTTTTAGAGACTGCTTCAGGATCCATCACTGTCATTGGAAGCCTGGGTGGCTTCTGGGACACAGAACACTTTCTACAAGCTTTGGCTGCTGGCCCCACTGTCTGGATGGAGATAGCTTGACTTCAGTTGACTATGCTCTGGTAATCTTGTGCCTAGACTACTATATTGTGTTAAATGTGGTGCTGCCTTTGAAAAATGTGCAACGTTTGGTAGTCAGACTTGTAACTGGGACCAGGAAGTGTGATCATGCTGATACCATCAGCACTGGAATTGGGTCGTTTTCAGGGCCAAAGTCAGAGTGCTGCTTTTTAGATGATTCTTATGGAGTGCCTTTCCTCATATGAACTTCTTTTCATATGGGCCTTTATAGGGCCTTCTTTTTTTGCAGTGGCTCCTCCTCTTTGGAATGCTTTCCGAGAGCCAGTGTGGTGTGGTGATTAAGAGTGGTAGACTCGTAATCTGGGGAACTGGGTTCGCATCTCCACTCCTCCACATGCAGCTGCTGGGTGACCTTGGGCCAGTCACACTTCTCTGAAGTCTCTCAGCCTCACTCACCTCACAGAGTGTTTGTTGTGGGGGAGGAAGGGAAAGGAGATTGTTAGTTGCTTTGAGACTCCTTAGGGCAGTGATAAGGCGGGATATCAAATCCAAACTCCTCCTCCTCCTCCTCCTCTTCTTCTTCTTCTTCTTCTTCTTCTTCCCCAGGGCTGTGTGTCTGGCCCCAAGTCTAACATCTTTCTGTTGCTGAGCTAAGAATTATTGTGTATACCCCAACCATTTGGATGGTGATCTCTGTCTCTTGCTCACTTGGTGTATGGTTTTTAGCAGCTTGCTGTTTAATGGTGACCACTTGTGATAATTTTATGGTGGCCTCTATGTACTTGAGGGCAATGTCTAGCGGGATCACTTTTAGTTATCATTCTTATATGTTTACTATTCAGTTTTTGATTTTTTTAAAATGACTGAACTACAGTATACTTATTGCTGGACTTTCCTTGTTAAGGCAGGTGTCTCTCTCAGTATTCAGGAGGAACCATTGCTCAGTGGCAGAGCACATCTTTTGCATGAAGAAGGGCATTTCTAGTTAGAAGGATTGAGCTGAAGGTTTAAAAGGACAGTCTCCAGACCTGACACACTCTAGACAGAGCTACTTTCAGAATAGACAATGTTGGTTTAGATAGACAAATAGTCTGATTTGGTGTAAAGCAGCTTCTTGTGTATCTCTACCACACAGTGACAGGCCAAGAGAGGCTCAGCACTGGCTGAAATGCTTCAAAGTCAGATTGAGGTGGGCTTTTCTCAAGGCTGATGCCCACTGGATAGGTTGTGCGAATCAACACTAAGCTCAGCTGGAATCTGTCCTGTTTCCAGCTATCTGCTATTCCAAGCTGAAGTGATTTCTCAATGCAGGCTGGTGGTTGGTCTGAGAAGCTTTTCCCGACCAGCACTTTGCTGCAAAAACAGATATGACCCCCTTCCTCCACCCAAAGGATTGGTTTCATAATGAACCATAGACCAGCTTTGATAAAGCTTCCTTAGTCTTGTGTATAAAAGAGTATCATGTATGTATGTTGAGACATCACAACCCTTTTTGGTTGATATGACATATAGACTCAATGTGCACCCCCAACCTACTCATGCTAAGTGTACTGTCTGAACAGGCCCTACTCACATTCAGATTGTCAGTGTGTAGATTTATCTGTGTGAATGGGGCCAAGGCAATATGCATACAGTTCTTATACCTTCTGCCACCCAAATTATTCACTTCTGTCATTGCTCTGACCATGTGACACCCTTCCTTAAATCCTTACACTGGCTACTTGTCTATTCCTGGATCCTATATGAGTTTCTTTACCTATTTACTCTTATAACTTGTCACATTCTTTCATGTGACCTTTGAGCATCCATCTCCACCAACCATCCAAAAATATCCACCCTTTCATCCCAAGATGGTGCCACCGATGCAGGTGCCAAAGGTGTGTTTAGACAATAGACGTAAGGTAGCCAAAATGGTGTCTCCCAGATGTTGTATTACAGTCCCCATCAACCCCAGTCAGCATGGCTATAGGTCAGGGATAATAGGAACTGTAGTCAAGCAACATCTGGAGGGCAACACATTGGCCACCCCTGCAATAGACTAAACACGCACAACCTGAGGACAAGGACATTAGATGCTATCCTGAGCCAGATGCACACTGCAGATCATGGGGTCCAGAAAGGCTTTTATTATGTCAGATGTTTAGCAGTCCCTTCAGCTTCTTTAGCACAACACTGATAAGCACAACTGTGCATCTGAACCCATTTTAACTCTTTGATTCCATATACCGAGTGACACAGATTAATTTAGTATAATTGCATAGCTGTCAACTTTTCCCTTTTCTTATGAGGAATCCTATTTGGAATAAGGGGATTTCCCTTAAAAAAAGGGAAAAGTTGACAGCTATGTAATTGAGGGGTAACTCCTGACACAGGCCTTTTGCACTGTATATTCTACATCAGCCGCAGCAAAATTGTAAAAATGCATTTTTCTAAATATATAAAGCATCAAAAAGGCAAGGGGGTTAGCATTAGATCTTCTGAAGTTCCAGTTCTCTTTGACTCTTGCAAAACGTTAATTCTGAGCCATTGAAACAATCCAAAACATCTCCCCTGTGGATTTTGCCCCTTAAAGAGGAGGCAAAAGGGGGGTGGGAGCGAAAAGGGAAAAGAACATAGGTTACATTCAGCTAGAAGCACTTCTTAAATAATTAAATTTCCTTTCATAAACAATGGCTTCGATTATGTGAGTAATATTTACAGAACTAAAAAAATGTTTCTCAAAACCCAGCACTTAAGTAAAGACTTCGAAGTACCTTACAAGCCCATAAACACCGCAGGGTTCTCCCAACTCCTGATTTTGTATTTTGGTGTTCATTTCCTTCCATTGAATTATTGGCCCAATATTTGCTGGGCCTTGGAATTTAATCCCCTCCAGTTCAACTTCAAGTGAATGTAGTTCTTGTCAGAAATGCCAGATTAACAAATGGGTGTCAATTCCACCGTTAACCCAGGCAGCCTAAATTTCAAGCTAGTCCCAACAACATGCCTGGAACTCTAGCCATATTTGCTTGAGTGTAAGGCCTACTGAATTCAGTAGAACTTCCTTCGAGGCAAGCATATGTAGGATTGCACGGCCTTTTTGAAAAGTGACATTTGAATCAGATTTTCAGTTCCCTGTGTTTGTCATTCAAATGACCTATGTTGGTTGGAATGTAGATTTTGGCTTTGTTTTTAAAATGGTCTCTCTTGCTTTCTATTCTCCATATTAATAACTTCAGTTAGAGATGTTTTGCTTGGGAGTCATATATATATATATGTATAAATATATGTATATACTACCCCCTTCACAGGGGTAGTAACATAACAGTAGAGGGATCTTTTATTATTTAATAGGGTACAGTGTAATGGGACATGTGTGGTAAATAAATTTTAACTATCATTAAAAAATTTCCAAAGAACTCAAGTTGGTATACATGGCTTTCATCTTCTCCATTTTTATCCTCACAACAACCCTGTGAGGTAGGTTAGGCCAAGAGACACCAGTGCGCTTCCTGGCTGAGTGGGGATTTGAATTGCTCCCCCAAACCTCATTCCAACACTCTGTTATGCCGTATATCCATATATGCCACATGGCAAACTGATTTTGGCATTCAGGTGTTTAAAAGGTGGAAAGGAAAAAAAAAAGTACTTGGGATGGAAGTATCCTGTTTTAAGATAGTATCTCCTTCTAGATCTCTAGAAGACACCAATAAGATCAGGTGTGGAGGACTTGCAGAGGGGGGGAATCAAAGTTCAAATCAGTGTCCCAGTTAAGATGGTTTTGGGTCCATCACCCTCTTGAGGACAGGGACTGGGCTTATGATATGGTTCATATCCATTGAACTGCCACCACTTGCAGTTCTACTGTGACGATTTGTGAAATCGCAGCAGCCCTTCACCCCTCCCACTGAATTGCACCAGAGCCCAAAAGGGTCCGGACAAGGAGTAAATGAGGATTACCGTATTTTTTGCTCTATAAGACGCACCAGACCACAAGACGCACCTAGTTTTTGGAGGAGGAAAACAAGAAGAAAAAAATTCTGAATTCTGAAAAATTGCACAGTGAAAGCAGCAATCCCTCTTGCTGTTCTGGCTTCTGGGATAGCTGTGCAGCCTGCATTCGCTCCATAAGACGCACACACATTTCCCCTTACTTTTTAGGAGGGAAAAAGTGAGTCTTATAGAGCAAAAAATATGGTAATTTTATCTGCAGAGACACTTCTAAGGAGAGAATGAGATAACCTCACATAAGCCACCCTGAAATCCTTGAAGAGAGGATACAATACAAACATGCCAAACAAAATATTTACACACTTCTCTCTATTCAGTTAAATTACAGGGGATTCTAATGGTTTCCAGAGGGGTCGCTAGCTGTATTAGTCCACTGCATCAAAAACAGCAGAGAATATTATGGCATCGCTAACTTTTTAGGCAACCAAATACTCTTTGCTGTTTTCACAATGACTTGGTGTAAGAGCAGTGCCTGATGACCTGCAACTGTAGATTGCCCAAGCTGTGGCTTTCGTTCTTTAAATTCCCATAAATTTGGAATTTTAAAATGTCTGCTGTCTCTCCTCAGTAGAATGACAGCAGGATTGGGCCTGAAGTTGTTGACTGCTCTCCATGGGTGTTTGTGCAAGCTGGTGGTCCAGGTGTCTGTTTGTATAAAGAAGGGAGAGGCTACCCTCTGTCTCTGTAGGAATTCACAGTGAATGACACTTTACTTAAATAAAAGAAGTTTGTTCTTTAAATCACCAAATGCCTCCTGTCCTCAAGACAAGATCACCACACACACACACACACACACACACAGAGAGAGAGAGAGAGAGAGAGAGAGAGAGAGAGAGAGAGAGAGAGATTTGTTCTTTTTTGTCTGTGTTTTTAATACTTTATTTCTCCAGGAATGAAGCCTTAAAATACAAGGGCTGGATTTAATGATCAGTGTTGTTGTTGTTGTTCTTTGGGGGGGGGGGGGAGGTTCCACCAGAACGTTCTTCAGCAAGAATTCCATAGAAATGGGTTTGGCAGTGCTCCTGTGCCGCTCACTTTAATTCCAGTGAGGCTTCAATGAGCACAGCAATCGGATGTAAATTTGGTAGTCCCTGTTCAAGAAAGTATGTAAACATCATCTTAGGGTGTTTCACCAAGTGATTATATGAATGCCTTTTGCTTTGGTGTGTGTTTTGAAAGCAAGCTAGAAAGCAGAAGAGACTGTAAAATCACATACACTTTCTTTTTTTTTTCTTTTTGAAAAATATAATTTTATTTTACAGTTTATTATTGTTATATTTTGAATTAGATATATATGGGGGCACCAATTTTATTTTTTTTAAACATATATATTAAAGACTTCTTGGTTTACAAAAGTTATGTGCAATGTCTCTTTTTTCAAGTTGCATTTTCTACAGATCAAATATGCTCTCTAGTTAATGAAGGATTTTCGTTCAACAGGGTTCCCCAGTCGGTATGGTTAAAATCAAAACTTAAAAGATGTCAATTGGGTTAAACCATCCTCCGAGCAAATGAAATAGAAACAAGCCCAGCAACAGTAAACAGCATAGCCCACTCAAAACCACAACAAGTGTACCACTTATATTTTTGGAAGTAATTTTACAGCATTAAGAAGCTTGCAGTAGTTGTTATGAGGTGAAAGAAACAATATAGTATTTACACTGTAAAGATGTACCTAAAAGCCATTGGGTTTTTAAGTCTGGCTGTTCACCACATCCTGGAAAGTTGAAATGGCACCTCTGAAGTCAACATTATTACGTTAGTTGGTAATTAAAAAAACTAAGAGCTGGTCCAGGGCATTCTGCTTCATGAGGAAAAACAGTAGAAATGTCTCCCCTCCCCCCAAACCTCTCACTCAAAGTACCTGGTACCTGAGGCAAAAAATCCCACTAGTGCCTCTCCCCATCTGAAGCAGTAAAAATATAATACAACCATTTAATAGCTTAACAATTACTTGCCTTTTCATGACACCTCAAGTCTGCTGCCTGAGGCCATTGCCTCACTCTGCCTAACGGCAGGGCTGCCCCCGTTTTTAAAAATCCACGTGTTTATTCTTTTTTAGTAATTGTTATTATTTCCTCTCCTCTCTTTCAGGCACCAAGTTGTCTCCCCACTGTTGGAAGTTTTGTCTCTGCACCAACAATGGCGCCTTATCCCACGGCAGCGCAAGTCTCTCCGTACATGGCGTATAGTGCCGCTCCTTCTGGTTACGTAGCTGGCCATGGCTGGCAGCATGCTGGAGGCACTCCGCTATCGTCCCACAACTGTGACATCCCTGCGTCGCTGGCTTTCAAGGGTATGCAGACAGCCAGAGAAGGTAGTCACTCTGTCACGGCCTCTGCACTCTGATATCAGAAACATGGCAGAACAATTTGAAGCCAGCCCAGCCCAGTCACTTTCCCTGTAATACCTTCTAACAGATGGACCTTATGGGGCTGCTGACATTTGAAATATTTTTTCCCTTCATTAATAATAATAATAATAATAATAATCCTTGGGGTTCAGTAAGTGTAAATAACCTAAGAAAGTGATAAATGTGTTGCTGCCCCTTGCACTGTTTTGCATCGAGAAGACCTTACAACCCTCAGAGGGCTATTCATTGGTGAAACCACACATATTTATTCTAAGCAACAGGAGTGTCTCCAACGTGCAATTGTTTCAGATTTGTGAAAACCCAGTCAAGGAAAACCAGTAGATAATGCTACAATCGTAACTAAGAAAGGCGACCAAAACCAGAAGTTCTCTTCTGGATCACTCAATCGTTCTTTTTTCCGCAAATTAGATAAATAAATTGTATGGACAAATGGAGAAGAGTTTTGGTTAACAGACAGTTGACCTCTTCTAGTAACAAACAAGAAAAGCAAATGAATACATGGCTCTGTTATTTATCCTGTATTTTATTGTGATTACAAAGGCAATTTAACTTTTGTTTTCTATCTGTAAATAAGGACCTTGGTCATAATTTGCGTTCCCACTACTCGACTCATTTCTGTTTTCTTTCTGTTGCCTGAAAGGTGACATCCTAGCCATGTGTTGTTTTCGTTTCTCAACAATGGCCTTTACCTTAAACGATCCAAATTTTGACAGTTCTTTTGAGTATATTTTGGGCACAGGGTGGAGACACCTGCATCTCATGAAAAGCATTTTTGTTTCTACAGCAGAGAACTTAACGTGACCCCCTCAAATCCCCGTGGGTTGGTTTCAGAGTGTCCATTCTGCACTTTCCATTTGCAGAAGAGATTAAGATCCAAAAAAGGTCTGCTGTACAACGAGAGGGGAAAGTAATTTTCTCCAATTTCCTCTCCCCTACAGCGTCTCACACTGTTTCAGAGGGTCTCTGCAACTCTCTGGAGTGACCTTTCAAGGGCCATGGGGGAAATTAGCAAAAATGCCCCCTCCCCATTCAGCAGAATTGTTCTGTGTTCTGCTCACACAGACTCTGGATCCAACCCACTGATTACAATGGCACTTGAGTGTGACTTATGTTCTCTGCATTAGGGCTGAGAAAATTCCTCCATATGGTACCTAATCTTCTGAAATCATGGTATCATCACACTAATATAAAGATTTGTGGATGGGAAGGACCTGGACAGAATGGGAGCCTGCATTTAATGTGAAATTTTGTGCAGATATATTTTTAAAAATAAGCCAAGGGCACAATCCACCAGGAAGTTCTCCTGCCCAAGCATGGTAGAGTTCTTGTGCACCTCCCATTCATTTCAATGGGTGCTTATGCAGGAGGTGGGTGAGTTATGCCCCATGTTAACCACTGTGAAAGAAAACTGTACTGTAAATTGTCGGCTTACCTGTGTTCAGTAATTCCAGCCCAAAACTTTGTTGTCATTTTAAAAAAGGAAAATGAGAAAAGTTGTCTTAAATTCATGCTTTATTGAATGTAAAAAAAGAAAGACTTTCGGTAAAGTTTACAATGTTGTACATAAGCATGTTTCATTCATAGGCATATTGGTGGCGGTACTACAGGTATTATTTATAATGTTAACAAAATTCCATTTTTGCATTTCTGTATTCTTTATCAAGCATCATTTCACGGCCTTTTGGATCCCAATTGCTCTCTTTTACTCTTTCCCCTTAACAGTATAATCTTTTCAAGATGGCCTGTTTTCCTTGGACAATAATAAAGTTGTGAATATAGTTTCGGAAAGCCTCCTCGAGCTTGCAGATGCGTGCTGAAGATTAACCATGAAAAGGAACGATTTGAAAATTGACATGATATTTCCTCGCATTATAAAATATTAATATATTATGTATTTTTGTAAGTCTAGTGCAATAATGTAAAGACACATCATTCAATACAGATTTTGAAAGACTTCTTTAATAAAATTATCTCCGTTTCTTCCTAGCCATGCTACATAGACTGCTGAAACAGCAAGATAAGATCCTGTCTCTTTTATGAGAATTTCATGCTTTTGTTTCAAAATGCCAACAAAGGTAGATTTCTAAGGCACTGCAAAGAAAATAATATGTGATGTCATGCCGATACTTCCTGGGAAACTTTCCAAAACATTTTCCTACTGCAATCATTTAGTCAAATGTTGAATTGAGAGTATTGGTGAGATATAATCAGCATGAGCAAACAGTCTCCGGGTCACAATTTTCTTCTGGCACACAACAGAACTGACTGACCAGGAACTAACTGCTTGAAATGAATGTAGGGTGTGCGGTTGTTGTGTTTGATGCGCTGTGTGTGTTACCCTTGGATCATGGGTCAGTATTCATTTTGGCTACAATCTTAGTGCAGCCAGCAGAACAGCTCTGTTGATCTGGGCTCTCTCAAGCCACCTTGAATGAGTTTCTCTCAAAAAGGCAGCGTATGAATATTTCAGAACAAAGGATGATGTCCAAGAATGTCTGCCAGTAGGCACAAGGGAAGTCTGCTTGCGCGATGGGACCTCCAATTTCTCAACTCCCCAGTGTCCCCAAATCTGCTTCAGGGGGTCTCCTTAACAGCCAGATAGCCATGTGGGGTGTGAGGGCAGGAGAGGAAGGAGAAGTTCAGCTGTAGAAGTGGAAGCCTGCTTGTGTGACACAGGATCTTGCCCAAATACTCAGGAATAAGTGATGGACCAGAGCATGCCAGGCACTCCTGTCTTCCACTACCTCCCACAGTTTGGTCAAACTCATGCTGGTAGCTTCGAGAACACTGTCCAACCATCTTGTTCTCTGTCGTCCCCTTCTCCTTGTGCCCTCCATCTTTTCCAACATCAGGGTTTTTTCCAGGGAGTCTTCCCTTCTCATGAGGTGGCCAAAGTATGGGAGCCTCAGCTTCACGATCTGTCCTTCCAGTGAGCACTCAGGGCTGATTTCCTTAAGAATGGATAGGTTTGATCTTCTTGCAGTCCATGGGACTCTCAAGAGCAGGGGTCGGCAAGCTTTACCGGCCATGGGCTGGATCACTCCCACAGAGATCATCTGTGGGCTGGACTGGTGCAGCGTGATGCTGAAAACCGCCTCTGTGCATGTCTGCGGCGACGAAAAGTGCTTCTGCGCATGCCCAGATGCCGAAAATTGTGCCTGCGCAGAAGCAATTTTCGGCGTCTGGACATGCGCAGACGCGACTTTTGGTATCTGCGCGTGCGCAGAAGCCATTTCTGGCGCCACGCAGCGAGTTTCCACGCTGCTTTAGTGCAGCGTGGGGGGGCGGCTTGCCGAGTGGGTGGCTTGGTTTGTGGGCCAGTAAAACAGTCTTCGTGGGCCGTATCTGGCCCATGGGCTGCATGTTGCCGACCCCTGCTCAAGAGTCTCCTCCAGCACCATAATTCAAAAGAATCTATGAGCTATGCCATGCAGGGCCACCCAAGATGGACAGGTCACAGTGGAGAGTTTTGACTAAACGTGATCCACCTAGAGCAGGAACCAGCAAGCCACTCCAGTATCCCTGCCAAGAAAACTCCATGGACAAAAACAACAGGCATATGCACGTTTACTTGGGTATAAATCATAAGGAATACAGTAAATCTTACTTCTGAATACAGTGGTACCTCTGGATGCGAATGGGATCCATTCTGGAGCCCAATTCGCATCCTGAGCAGAACACAACCCATGTCTCCGGGTCGCTATTCACCGCTTCTGCACATGCGTGTGATGTCATTTTGAGCGTCTGTGCATGCGCAAGGGATGAAACCCGGAAGTAACCCGTTCCGTTACTTCCGGGTCGCCACGGAACGCAACCTGAAAATGCTCAACCTGAAGCGTCTTTAACCCAAGGTATGACTGTAATCCTGTATAGGATTGTGCTGCTAAAGACTAAAATGGGGCTGCAAGAGCAGCTGGCCAGGGAGGGCAGCACCTGTCATCCCTGCACACCTGCAGCTGGAGGAAGGGCAGATATAATAAACATGCCATACTGCACCCTAGGCTAAGGTTACCAGACGTCCCCGTTTCCCGGGGACAGTCCCCGAATTTACAAATCAGTCCCCTGACAAAATCCATCTATTTAGTAGGAAGTTGAAAAGTGTCCCCGGATTCATTGAAAAAGAATCTGGTAACCTTACCCTAGGCATGTAAGCCTAATTTCACAGAATCCTTTTTGTTGAAAACAGTGCAAAAAGCACTTGCCTGGATATCCATTTCTTCACCATGTGGATCAGAGTCTAGAAATTAAACACACTAATCCTGAGCTCGTGCCCCCCCCCTCCATCTTTCATGCAGCTCATATCACTTCTATGAAAAATCCTATTTTGTGAAGAGGAAGAAAAATACTAGGAAAAAAGAAAGAAGCCTATTTGTATACAGTGTGACAGTTTCTCCTTGCCTCTACTCTCCTTGTCTCTATTTAATTTTAATTCTTTTTTTAAAAAAAGAAAGGTGAAGTTTTTTTTTTAAAAAAAACAGGATTATGCAATGAATAATGATTCCGACTCTCTCACCAAGATTGCAACTTGCGGGGGGGGGGGGCTACCTTTACAATCCCATCTTAAGTAAATAATTTGCTTTGGTTCATGTGGAATCCAAGTTCATAGGGAGCAGTATTTTACATAGCTGTGACATGTTAGCATGACCACAGCAAAGCTGGGGATAGGAAGGAACAAGGTGAAACCATTTTTTTAAAAAACAAAAGCATGTATTACAAATATCAAAGCGCTTGTAGTTAACATTTTATTTTCATGAACAAATAATCTTTTTTCTGAATGTCCCATGAAGTATGAGTGTCTCTAAATAATAGTTAAAACAAGTATGCTTGTTGTGGAAATAAGAATTAATGGCATAGGTTGTTGATACAGTCTTCATCCTTTAAGGGAAGGTCAGACCTTGATAACCTTATACCTGCTGGTTTGTAAATGGGAGGATATTAATAGGCTAGTTGTTGAAAATAATGCTGTTTGAAGTACAGGAATCAGTTAATGGAGCCCATTGAACAACGTACTGTTGGGTTTTTTCCTGGCTCTTTAAAAGTTGTTCTTCATTTATGTTATTATAAAGTATTTACATTTGTCTAAGAACATGTAAGACATGCATAGGAGGCAAAGTGCAAGATGAAATTATGTAGCTGAGCTCTCTTTTATATCAATTTCAGACCCATTTATCAGAGCAGAGGATTTAAATAAAAGAGGTCCCATTGACATTGTTTCAAGTATTGATCTTCCAATTACCCTAAAATGGGGAATGGAAAAAGAAATGACTTCAGCCTTTTAAAGCAATTTTTATTCTATAAAAGCCTACACTAATTATGGTTGCGCAAATAATTCCTTATGATCCAGACCTGCAAAAGCTTTCGCCCTGATCCTTCACACAGCCCTTGGAAGAAGTCCCATTGTCTTCAGTGGAATGCATTTCCAAGCAAGTGCCTTAGGATTGACCTCTTGTCCCGACTCAAAACACATTCACTTCAATCAGGGCTTCCCCCCCCAGCCAGAACTCGCTGGAACTCAGTTCCGGCACCTCTCATTGGTGAGTTCTGGCACCCTTCCCCCCCCCCTAGAAAAACAGCACTGACTTTAATTTAAGAAACTGTACAAGAGACAGACAACAACGTGACTTTAATTCAAGAAAATGTACAAGAGACAGACAGCAACGTGACTTTAATTCAAGAAACTGTACAAGAGACAGACAGCAACGTGACATGATGATAGCAGCATCTTTACTTACAATCTACACTTATGAGTTCTGCTCAAACAAATCTTGCAGGGTCTTTAAAGCACTAACACCCACACCCACCTACCCTGTTTCAGCCCAAGATATTAGTGCATGTTGTTGATACAGATAAATATCTAGATGTACAGCTACACTGCAACACTCACCTGAGCCCTGTTTGACTGCCTCAGAGCATCTCTGACGCAAAGGAGGAATGAACATCTGTATCCAGGGGTTCAACCCTGGTAGAACCCTGGTAGATGAAGGGAACGCAGTGGATGTAGCCTACCTTGATTTCAGCAAGGCATTTGACAAGGTGCCCCATGATATTCTTGTAAAGAAGCTGGTAAAATGCGGTCTTGACTATGCTGCCACTCAGTGGATTTGTAACTGGCTGACTGACCAAACCCAAAGGGTGCTCATCAATGGTTCCTCTTCATCCTGGAGAAGAGTGGCTAGTGGGGTGCCACAGGGTTCTGTCTTGGGCCCAGTCTTATTCAACATCTTTATCAACGACTTGGATGATGGACTCAAGGGCATCCTGATCAAATTTGCAGATGACACCAAACTGGGAGAGGTGGCTAACACCCCAGAGGACAGGATCACACTTCAAAACGACCTTGACAGATTAGAGAACTGGGCCAAAACAAACAAGATGAATTTTAACAGGGAGAAATGTAAAGTATTGCACTTGGGCAAAAAAAATGAGAGGCACAAATACAAGATGGGTGACACCTGGCTTGAGAGCAGTACATGTGAAAAGGATCTAGGAGTCTTGGTTGACCACAAACTTGACATGAGCCAACAGTGTGACGCGGCAGCTAAAAAAGCCAATGCAATTCTGGGCTGCATCAATAGGAGTATAGCATCTAGATCAAGGGAAGTAATAGTGCCACTGTATTCTGCTCTGGTCAGACCTCACCTGGAGTACTGTGTCCAGTTCTGGGCACCACAGTTCAAGAAGGACACTGACAAACTGGAACGTGTCCAGAGGAGGGCAACCAAAATGGTCAAAGGCCTGGAAACGATGCCTTATGAGGAACGGCTAAGGGAGCTGGGCATGTTTAGCCTGGAGAAGAGGAGGTTAAGGGGTGATATGATAGCCATGTTCAAATATATAAAAGGATGTCACATAGAGGAGGGAGAAAGGTTGTTTTCTGCTGCTCCAGAGAAGCGGACACAGAGCAATGGTTCCAAACTACAAGAAAGAAGATTCCACCCATAGGCGCCGACTCCATGGGGCCTGAGGGGGCCCGAGCCCCCTCAAAAATTCGTTTGGGGGGGGCTCTGCCCCCCCCAATAATTTAAGAAAATTATTAGTTATATTATGCTTTGTAAAATCACAAAATTATGTTGGTATTTTTTATTTTCCTTGTTTGACGATAGTTACCTTTTAAAATACATTCAGTAATGAGTTAAAACAAAGCCACTCCCGATCTAGAGAGGGGGTGGGGTTGCGGGCTCTCGACCCATCAACAATCTCGCGGGGCTGGCGTCAGCCCCGCGAGAAGCAGGGATTCCCCCTAGCTCATTAATATTTACCGCCCACGGCGGCAGCCAATCGGCTGCCGCATAGGGCGGGCCCTCACAGGTTCACTTAAGGTCGGGGCAGCCCGGGGCTCGCCCCTTTCATTCCCCCAGCAGCAGCGGTTTGGAGGTCTTGGGCCCCCCCAATATTTTTTATAAGTCGGTATGGGCCCCCGCCCCCCCAATATTTTTTATAAGTCGGTATGGGCCCCCGCCCCCCCCAATATTTTTTATAAGTCGGCCCCCCTGATTCCACCTAAACATTTGGAAGAACTTCCTGACAGTAAGAGCTGTTCGACAGTGGAATTTGCTGCCAAGGAGTGTGGTGGAGTCTCCTTCTTTGGAGGTCTTTAAGCAGAGGCTTGACAACCATATGTCAGGAGTGCTCTGATGGTGTTTCCTGCTTGGCAGGGGTTTGGACTCGATGGCCCTTGTGGTCTCTTCCAACTCTATGATTCTTTGAGTAGTTGCCCCCCAACTACAGCTGGGTCAGGGTCAAAAATGATAGCTAGGATGTGGGACACCTCACAGGCAATGTCTTCCACATCATTTCCCACTCTGAAAATGCAATTGTGGTGCAGAGCTCAGGAAGGATTAAACACAGTGCCTTTGGGACAGGAATGGGTATTAGGGAGGCCTAGTGTTCCTGTTGTTCCTGCCCACTACCATCTTGCCTAATAGCTTCTCGCAGCATGGATTACTAGATGGAGGGCAGCGACTACCAGCCAGCATGATGCCTCTGAGTACCTTTCCCTGCATGATGCCACTGAGTACCAGTTGCTGGAAATTGCAGGTGGGCAAGATGCCCCATGACAGGGTGAGCTCCCATTGCTCAGTCCCTGCTCCTGCCAACCTAGCAGTTCGATAGCACATCAAAGTGCAAGTAGATAAATAGGTACTGCTCCGGTGGGAAGGTAAACGGCGTTTCTGTGTGCTGCTCTGGTTCACCAGAAGCAGCTTAGTCATGCTGGCCACATGACCTGGAAGCTGTATGCTGGCTCCCTCGGCCAATAAAGCGAGATGAGCGCCGCAACCCCAGAGTCGGCCACGACTGGACCTAATGGTCAGGGGTCCCTTTACCTTTACCTTTAAGATGCTCTCGTGCTCATGCCTAAATTGCATGCTTCCCACAGGTGTTTGGTCAGCCACCGTGAGAACAGGATGCTGGTCTACATGGGCCATTGGCTTGATCCAGCAGTCTCTTCTTAGCTGCGAATTGTAACTCTGAAGCTTCTCCCATCTCCTTTTTAGGATAGAGGGACTACCGATACTGCACCATCATTCTTTTTGTACATGATTTATGCTGGTGGTTGCTGAATATGGGTTTCCCCCTTGCTTCCAGTTGGCTTTGGATCAGCTGTTTTTCCACACACAGAACACATTACTTGGATTGGGGGAAATCCCATTGAAATCAATGTGACTTATTGCTAAAGAATCCAACTGAGATCAACGTGTTATATTCTGACACTGTGGTAGAAATAAGCTATCGTTATAAATGAAAATTGGAGATCATATTTGGCAAAAAGGTTGGGTTGTAGCCAGAAAACCAGAACTTCGTAGCTATTAAAAAAACACACGTATTTGGAGGAGGTTTTGCTTTTAATTAAAGATTGGGCTGAAGATGTAATTAAAAACATGTTGGAAACAATGTATACCAGAAGGCTATGTGTGTATATAAAGTATGTATAAAGCCTTTTATTTTTATATCTTGAATGCTCTAAATTAATAAAGAAAAGAATTAACTGAGGTGGATCTTATTTCCTTTTTAAATTCTTTCATTCCTTCACCAGAGAGACCCAATGCATAACTGATGACAAAATGACCCTCCCAAAAGACTTGCCTTTGGTATGAGACAAAAAGAACCAATTACCTTTCTGTTGACTTTGCCTACTGAAGCACATTTCAAAGAAGTCAACGTGGTCAAATCCAGACAAAAGAGATATTTTGATATTCATGTCAGCACAAGTATTTTTTAAATGCTGAGAAGGCACCTCTGCTTCTATTGCGCAGTGTATGCCTCTATACTTCGGTGCTTTTTATTTTTTTATTTAAAAGAAAGAATACAAATACAGTGGTACCTTGGGTTACATACACTTCAGGTTACATACGATTCAGGTTACAGACTCTGCTAACCCAGAAATAGTACCTCAGGTTAAGAACTTTGCTTCAGGATGAGAACAGAAATCACTCGGCGGCGGTGCAGCGGCATCGGGAGGCCCCATTAGCTAAAGTGGTGCTTCAGGTTAAGAACAGTTTCAGGTTAAGAATGGACCTCCAGAACGAATTAAGTTCTTAACCTGAGGTACCACTGTACTGCAATCCACACTAGATTTCTTTTGCTTGAAATCTTAGGGACAGAGTTTTGCAAAGCCACTCGGAAGAAGTGCACCAATATATATGGGTGGCTGGAGTTCCGGATCCTAGAAGATGTATAGGGCACATGTCAGTTTTTACTCTCAAACATTTTGTTTTTTTAAGAGTCAGTTCTTCTGAGCACATAAGAGCAGCCTGCTGGGTCAGGCCACTGGCCCACCTAGTCCAGCATCATGTGACCTAACAGTTGCTTGTAGGAAACCTGCAAGCAGGATTCAAGCACAAGAGCAGCCATGCTTCTGAATACCAGTTTCTGGAAACCCTGGCGGGGGAAGAGGGGTGCGGGGAGAGCACACTGCCCCTGGCAGCATGACCCCGGTGGGGTGCCATCGTGGCTGCCCTCCTGCTCATGCTGGGTGCCACGCCATGCCCCTAGGATGTGTGCCACACCCCGGGATGCACACCAGCCATGCCCCCGCCTGCTCTCTGCACACACACCCTGGTGCTGGAGTGTAGGAATGATCGCTGGGTTTGTGGAGCACACTCCCTGCCCACAGGCAGCCTCAGCTGCCTGCACGCGTGACCTTGGGGTGCAGAGCACACTCCCCCTCACAGATAAAGCCACAGCTGTCTGGATATCTTGCCCTCTGTCTAACCTTTTGCGGTCTCAGTAGTCTGCCGTGTCCTTGTCTGTGACCTTTGTCTCCTTCGTCATACATTGTGCAAGCGGAAAATGACGCGGTGAAAACAGGTGCCAAAATAACTTTGTACCACCCCACGATCTCGGGACTGGAAGATGTGTAAAGGTCACAGCCCAAAATGTATCTGCCTGGGTTTGCATATTGTGTCAATAAAAGGAGCCTCCACAGAGCTGGCCGGCAGCTTGATTGCAGCTCACCTGTGCACAGCTCACCTGCATTATCAACTCCTGCCTCATGTCCTTCACTTCATGAAGCTCCACCACTGTCTGGAAACCACAGAAGGGAAAACTGCTCTCATGTGTGTGTGTGCGTGCATGTGCACGCACAAACACACAAAATATCACACAGAATGAAGGAAACAGGGTTAAAATCCAAATTTATTGAAGAAAAAATACAAATCGTTTCACTATGAAAAGTTACAGATTGATAGCCAGTGTCCTAAATGCCCTACCTCAAGGAGAACTCACAGAAAAATGATATAAACATAATAATAACTGGGGAAATCAGTTCATTTAAACTCACACTACATGTTACATTGAAAGTGTGTTTGAAGCCCAGGCTTGCTTGAGGTTCTAAATGTCTTTTTCTTCATAAAAAGCACCTATAGAAAAACCCCAGGCTAAAATGGTGGATTGGGTTACAGGCTCCATATCCATATTATTTGTACTATATTGGGTTCCAATTTGATACTGAAACATATTTTAACAGACATTGCTTTAAACCATCTGCTGCCTAGGAGTTGTGTCTTTGATCACCAGTTTTCTTGAAGCCACCGAGAAGCATATTCATAAACCAGAAGCATCACTGCACCACCTAGAAGAGATAATTTTATTTTATGAAATACAAAATTGTAACGCTTTGTGGCTTTAAATTGCATACATGTATTTTACCAACAGGACCAAAATGGGACCTGTAGTGTAGCATGGGGGATGCCAGGGGGTCAAAGCCCTGGGCACAGAATCTTCGGGGGGGGGGGCACAGAGATCTCTGTATGCTGCATCTCCAGCAGCGGTGGCTTGATGAGAGTGGAGGGTGAAGAGCAGGACTTCCTCCCCTCTCCGTGGGCGTATCCTACCCTGCCCCCAAATCTGCTCTGGAGGGTTGGGGGCATGAGGGAAATGGAGAGGGGGGAAACGTTCCATTGTGCAAACAGAAATCCTTGTGCTGACAGAACGATTCTACTTAGCCTTGCTTTGAATACAACCTACATTATTTAATGCCCACTTCCTGCTTTCACCTGGGCTGTGGATCTTTTGATGGAAGAGCAGGTATGTCCTGCTTCCTCAACTCCATTCATGTCTGAAGCAGGGACCCCATGCATATTGTCCTATATGTGAAGCTATCATACAAGACCTTTGGAGAAAGGAGTTGCATTCCCCCTCAGCACAGAATGAGAATCCATAGCCAAGTTATATGTATGAACTAGATCAGGCATAGGCAAACTCGGCCTTCCAGATGTTTTGGGACTATTTTCTTAACACAGGGAAGTTATCAAGCCAACCCAAAGTCAGAAATGCTGTGTGATAGAGATATGCCAGGTTATTTATGGGACAAGCTCTATAGGCAAAAGCCTGACTCATTGGATGCACAAAGCAAATTGACATTTTAACCCATGACAGATTGTCAAACAATGGTGTAAATGAATACATGGAGGAGGGAAATGAGACTGAGGCTGCCAACTCTGCCCTTGCCCTTGCTATATTGATGATAGCTTCTGTGTATAGGCTCTGCATTGTTACAGGGTACAGATCAGCATGCCCAACACATATGTGTTAGGGCATAAATCCTGGGCACATTAGAATCAATGGGTTGTAACCAACAAAATCAACTTATTAGTACATGGACTTTTGCCTATCAACAGGACTTCTCCTCCTTTTCTCCCTGCATGCCTCTGCACCCATCCACCCAGAGTAGATTTGCGGTTGTAGGGAGAGGGAATAAGGAAGAAGTCTGGTTGTACAAGTGAAAGTCCTTGCACCTAAAGGGGTGACATCATTAGGTACAACACAATTGTGGAGATTGAGAAAAGAGCTAATCCCATTTTTTCCTCCTCATGTTTATTCCTGCATTTGCACATCTACAGGTACAGGGCCATAAGAATTTGCAACTGGTATATAGAATGCATTCTAAACACACAAGATGCTTACACACTTAAAAAGGTGTGTGCCTGATTATATGGATCAGCTATAAAGAAAGGTAGCTGACATTGATAGGTTTCCTTCCATGTTTCTGCCCCATGTTTCTGCAGGCAGCTATGACTGAGGCTGCATCGATTGCTATGAGAACAATGAAATATTGCAATAAGATTAAAAAAACCCCAAACAGTCATTTAATTTCAATAATATAATGTTTGTATTTATATATATTTCATCTTAATAATATTTAACAGTAATAGTGAATATTAAGATAACATTTACAAAAATACCATCAAGGCAGGATTAAATGCACTAGATTTTTTTAATAAAAAAATTACCTGGTCCTAGTCTCATGATTTTAGGCACCAATCCTTTGTACAAGGCTAGAAATCTGTAGAAAACAACGAAGAATGTTTTTATTTAAATTGGTAGAGAGAGGAAGGAATGTCTATTTGCTCAATTTCTGAGACAATGCGCTAAAAATATTTGTGAAATAACAAATGTATACAATGCTTGGATTTTAACATCTTGGCCCAGGATAAATAGCAGATTAATGTTCAGCTACGGTGGCTTTGCTGTGATCCCTTCTACTCAAAAACATGACTTTAATTAATGAGACATTTGCTATTTGTTAATAGCAGCTGCACTATACCTTTTTTTTTTAGTTGTGAACTTTCCAGAGAACTCTTGATATGAGGTGGTATGTAGGGATTGAAAATAAGTATAAATACAAATGAAGTATACAAATGCAGTACACTACTTGAACAATATTGCTGTGCCTGAGTTCTCATTTTAGAAGTATTTTACATACACTAAGTTCAGGGTGTTCCTTACATGCTAGTTTCAAAAATGAGAGAAATTATACTGCAGCAATTTGGTACGAATGCACCAAGTCAATGTTTGCATTCTCATCTTGCTACTGAGGGTAGCATGGAATGGTCAACACAAACGCTCCAATCTCTAAAGAAACGAGGGAAAGAAAGACAGAGAGAAAGGTTAAGATTTATTTGTTGATCTCCATGTTCTCTATAAATTTTATGACCAGTTCTGAAATGTGAACAGTTTTAATTGTCCTTCAGCCACTCTATAGATACATTCCAAGATTGATTGGGGCAAAGTAAGATGCAATCAAGTGGGCATTTTAAAAAAAAATCTGTTAAAACGAAGTTCTCATTCTTTGTCCTGTGTGCTGGCCACTTTCTGGGATTCCGATTCTGGATTGCGTTTTCTAATGCTACCACGAGAAAAATATTCAGTACATGTTGCCTGATGCCATTTGGATCTGAGTGGAAGAGGGAATGCCACTGGTTCAAATATTCCTCCTCAACAAATTTAACTGGAAAAAATCCTAGAAAGTGGCAGAGTTATCAGGGTCTATTTTTCAGGATTGCCCAGTCGCTTACTTAAGGGAACTGGGACTTCTCAGCTGCCTAGTATACAAGAATGAGAACAAGACAGGCTCATCAGCTGCTCTCTGAAAATGAGAAGACCATTATAGCATCCCATCCGTTCACGCCCCCCCCCCCCCCCCAAAATAGCACTTCTATCAGGGGCTGCTTAGGAATTTTGTAACATAGGAAGCTGGCTTTTTACCAACAGAGTCCATCTAACTCACTATTTCTGACATTGACTAGCAGATTTTCAGACAGGTTTTTTTCCGGGCTCAACCCTACTTGGAAACGCTAGAGATTGAACCAGGACCTTTCACTTGAAAAGTATGTGATCCTATCACTGAGCTACAACTCTTCCACATTCACAATTGGAGCAATAAAATAGAATATACAGTATATTTTCTAATTACAATACTGAGGTTGAAAGATGTCTACAGCTACCAGACTGATGCAGTGGTGAAAAAGTAGAAATGACTTGCTGCAGACGTATTAGGATATTTTATACATTCTCTCTCTCTCTCTCTCTCTCTCTCTCTCTCTCTCTCTCTCTCTCTCTCTCTCTCTCTGTGTGTGTGTGTGTGTGTGTGTGTGTAGTAAATAAAAATCCAGAAAACTCAGATAAAGCAATACTTTTCCTTTGTAATGCTTATTTGCACATTTCTGAAATGCTGCACTCTGGAGCGCTCCTGATACATAAGCACTGCGAAGGATGGCTTTTATGGGCCTCATCAAATCTGAAATATAACAATGTGGTTTTATGGACTCATGTGAACAAGCCAGAGACCTGGATATTTATGATTGAAATAAGAATGCTTTACCCTTCTTCTTTATAGACCGTTGCCATAGTTTTAAAACAGGTCCTGTACTTGATCTCTCCAGGAACCGGCTGTGGTCCTTGAATCCGACTTTTTGCAACATCAAAAGGGATGTTAATAACTGAGGCTATTGTTCCTGAGGCTAGCCCGATTCCAAATTTCCTCAGAAACTCCAAGGTCGGATCCTAGATAAACAAACAAACAAAAAAGCAACAAACAAAAGGGGAGCGGGTAGGAGAGGGAGAAAATGAATGAGAGAGAGAGACAGAAAGAAAGAAACTAAAAGAGGCACAGAAGCACCTCAATTGGTTAAAGACTATAAAGTAATATGCATTTAATCAGAAGTCTTGCACGACACGACACACTCCTGTTATTCTAGCGGAACACATTAGGATTTCCTACGCTGGGGCTTGTTTTCTTGACAATCCTATTGGCTATGTTTTTACACATGGTCTAAATTGCTGAAGTACACATTTCCTCACACAGGATTTATAAACACAGTTCATAAAGCAAGACCGGTACGGCATATGGGGATGATTTGTATAATTGGGCTTCACAATGTACTTAGTATTACTGTATCAAAACGGGAGAAATCCAAGCACACTATTAGCTAATTGGCCAGAATATTTTACAAATGACAGCAACTTCCACCATGAAGCCTACTAAAATGCTCATTTGTGCGTTGGACCCCCAAATGTTAAATTAAATAAAGGCTAATCTCAGTCTGCTGCTTTCCCCCTCCAGGTTTTTTACATTTAGTTTCACGTGTAGCTGATGCACTGTACTAAGCAGTAACGGCTTCCTGCTATTAACAATCCAACAGCGGTGCAACTGCAAAGCAGACAGCAGCGCCCTGTGCATTATAAACAGTAGTAACTCACTAAGCTAATTGGCTGAAGAATTTACAACACATTGTTCCCAAAGCCGACTATTTTGCCCTGGTTTCAAAAGGTAGAAACTGGCTGTAAAGTCAGCCTTAAAACAATGTTTTTTCTGTATGGGCTGAGACAATCCAACTGTGTTCATATTTCCTCAGACAGCCTTCCTACCCTGGAACATCAAAGCGCTCAATTAGTTTATTTGGAAGTGAAATTTTCCTTAATAAAGTCTAATCCCATATGTGTGAACGCTGGGAGCTGCCAGCGAACGCTGTCATACTGGATTTCCTAGGTACTTTACAATATGACTTTAAGAAACCCCTTTTTTCTTGAACCAGGGAAGCAAGAAAAGACCCCCTAATTTCTAAACAATATAGTAACATACAGAGCACATTTGTTGCGACACATTTTCAGAAAATTCCTTAGAGGGAGCAAAATGGGCGTAAAATCCACATGTGGGATCGGGCCAGATTCTGTCTGTCCACACTAAAAAGCTCCAGTTTTACATCTTAAAGCTCAAAACATAGTTTATTTTAACTATAATGTCAAGAAGTGCAATTTTAAATTAATATAATTAATGCATTATCAGAGAGGATATAAGCTGCTAATGGAACTTGTAATTTTCCTGTTAAGATGATTGGATGGGTTCACAGCAAGTTTTGGAAAAATGGTAGAGAATACTGCATGTTAAATACAGGTCAAAAATGGGAAGGAACAACTTTACTTGGAGACTGGAAAAGCAGTATAATAACTTACTATAAGAAGCTTTTGGAAGACTGTCGAATAACAACCCAACATATTTGCCAGGCTGCTGGCATAAGTTTTATATACTGAAATCAGAGAACAAATTATGAGCAAGTTGGTAGAGAGACTTATCAGCAGAGGAACTTCTGCTGTAAGTTTTAGAGTTTTCGTGGCATGTTGCAAGTGTTGGCGAAGCCACCACAAAAAGGAAGCAGGTGATTGACAGCATCAGTCACTGTATGATAGGCCTGTATGCACTGTGAGTAGGATGCATATGCCTTAGGACCTCTATGGTTTAGGAATTGGATACACAGGTTGCTTCCCTTAAAGCCCTATGGCCTCATCATTATCATAATTGAAGTTAAATATCCTCCCAGGGAAACAACACAATACAGTGTTGGGTTAAAGGAATGATAATGAGCTGTGGGGCTTGGACACCCAAATCTGCCTTGTACTCATGTCATAATTTTGGGCAAGTCTGTTGTTTCCTTAGTGTGTGTCATTAGTTTGTTTTCTAAAAAATGGGTGTTGCAGAAATAAATGCAGAAGCATAGGGTTGATAACAGGGCTTGTGACTGAGACTCTGCCTTATCTCCAGCTTGAGGTCTTCTCTTCATCTAGTCCAGAGTTTCCCAAACTTGGGTCTCCAGCTGTTTTGGGACTACAGTTCCCATGACCCCTCATCACTGGTCCTGCTAGCTTGGGATGATGGGACTTGTAGTCCAAAAACTGTTGGATCTAGTTCAACATGGTGTTTCCAGCAGTGGTTTGCTAAATGCCTCAGGGAAGTTGATAAGCAAGGCATCAGGGCAACAGAATTCCTCTGTTGCTTTGTTCTACATCTGACATTCATAGATATTCTGCCTCTGAACATGAAAGAGAAGGATGGTGACAAAACTAGAATTAGCTGGCTCTGCCTGTCACTGGATATGCCTACCTTTGACCTCCCTTCCTTTTGCTCTACCAACCACAAATGGTCTCATTCCTGACTATATTATGTTTCTTATTTTATAGAATGAGGCACCCACCTTGCTGACGGGAACAATATTTTTCACATTGAAGTAGAAACCAAAATAGACCATATTGAAAACTCCATGACGTCCCAAGGTAGCAGACAAGCCTTTGTTGAGTCCCCGCAGTCCCAACCCATTGGCCTGAATAATCTGCCGAGCTTTGGCAAAGGTAGATGGCTGCTGTATTGGGAAAAAAAGCAAAGTAACCATAAACCATAAGCCCCTTTTCCAATTTGATGCTTAACCAATCTCTGTTGTAGAAGACAATAAATGCAATGGCACAATCCATATTAAAATATAACCAAATACAATAATTTGCCAAGTAAGCAGATGCACATGTGAATAGGTAATGAATATAAGGGCATCTGTTCTGAAGTCTACTTAGAAACATGCATGCACATCCATGAATGAACTAGGAAAGTTCTCCCATGCACAGTAGTCAGGGAGGGCTATCATCCTCTCCTGTTACATCGCCCTTAGGAACATAAGAGGCTGCCATGGATCCATTGAGCTCAGCATCATTTGGGAAGCTCAGAGTGAAAAGCTTCAGTGAAAAAGGGCCATCTCAGTGTGTGTATAGGGGGATGTTCTGCTGCTGGTGGAAATGGTGGGGTGAGTTCCCCTGTGACAAGCAGCCATCTTAGGAGGTGGAAGCACCTCCCCGCTCACTTCACCACTTCCATGAGCAGTGGAACATGCTCCTCTTGCCAAGTTTTGGGGAGAGAGAGGCATTCAGGTGTGTGGCATTTCATCTCGTCTTCACTGCCTCTGGGGCAAATCCCTTGCAGAACTCCTCCCTCTCACCAATGGGCAGAGGGGACCCTCTTGAGAGATAATTCAAGAGGTGGTGGCCCAGGAGAGAACTTTATCTGTGGCAGCCCTGAGGTTGTGGAATTCATTCCCCACAGAAGTTCCTTTGGCACCTGTCATATGCTGAAGGTGTGCATCTCTTTACCCTGGCACCGGACATTTGAGTGGGAGAGAGAGATTTTGAACCCACCCTATTCTCTTGACTGCAATCTCTTCTTTTTTAATTTTATTTTTTTTAAATTAAAGTAATAATCATAAATAAATAAGAACAAACATGTGCACCCCACCACCGAGACCATTCCATTGTAATTATCCAACCTCCCAAAATTTCAACAGACTACAATCTCCTTTAAGTGTTTTAGCATTGTAATTTTAGATGGTTGAAACCTCCCTTGGGACCTTATGGTAAAGAGTGGGTAAGAAATCATAGAAGATAGAATTGTAGTATTTTAGAGTTGGAAGGGATCCCAAGGATCCCAAATAATAATAATAATAATGATGATGATGATGATGATGATGATGATGATGATGATGAAGAACTATCAGAGGCCTAGTTTTGATTATTTTAACTATAAGATCTGGAAACTCTCACATTCTAGGCAATAAATGTATCACAAGCCAGATAAAAACAATCCTGTTCCTAGACATATATTTCTAATGAACAATTGAAGATATTCTAGACTCTGTTAGGATATTTCCGTTCCACCTTAAAAGGGAGCAGGATGTTTGTGTCACAGCCTGCGTATTTCCTGTTCACAGGATGTTTCTCTTGTGTCTATGCTTTCGTTTCTCTCTCTCTGTGCCTGAGACATTGAAGCAGGCAGTCATGTTTTCTCTTTGTTCTGACCAACGCTGAATAAAGTTGTAAATAATGCTCTCCTGCGTGCATCTTTCGCTGTGCGAATTCTGCTGATAGAGCGTGCACCAGCTCTGGAATGTGGCAAGCTATTTCTGGAGCTCGTGTCGCTAATTGAATGATACTGCGTGTCTACGGGAGATCGATGGATCGTCCGGAATCGACGTGGGGCATGATGGCCTTTGTCTTCCTGGCAGTATCCCAACAGACTCTTCATTTGGCTTCTCTTGCTTATTTTGACTATAATATCTGAAAAATCTCACAGTTTCAGCCAATAATTGGAACCTGTGGCCCTTCAAATGTTGGACTCCATCTTCCATCATGACCACTGACCATGTTTGCTGGGGCTAACAGGAGTTACATATAATAAGAAAAGCCCTGCTAGATCATACCAAAGGCCCATCTAGCTCAACATCCTGTTCTCATGGTGGCCAATAAGATACTTATCGGAAGTCTACCTATCTTGTTGGAGAGCTCCAAGACCAGGAGGCCATAGGTTCCTCAGCCCTGCTTTACACTACACTTGAACCACAACCACAAAATATCAGTTTCCTATAAAAATATTCCTAATAACCATTGTAAACATTCCTTCTAAATCAGCCAGGGAGAGGATACTTTCAGATTAGAGGAACTGTGTAACTAATTTGTGTGACCATTTCTAGAGTCTTAAGCTTTTAGAACTCCAATGCATGACTGTAGAAGATTGCTTTTAATGTTTTTTACTGTTATGTCTTTAGCCCCAAGTTAAAGATTATTTTTTCTTGTCAATTGTTTGCTTGCTTAACTTTGCTTTTCACTAATGTTACCTTTGCGTAGTCAAATATTTAATTAGAAAGGCAAAACTTGACTTCCGCAAGGATGCTTAAACAGGGAAATGAAGACAATTTTGACTACTGCTTTGTAAACGGTGCTGATTTCAATGCACTTATTTGTTTAATGAGCTCCCATTGCAAAATGCCAGCAAAAATGACCAACAGATGATCCAAATAATATCTAACCCACCAGGTTAGTGCTTATTCAGGTGACAAGCAAGCTGAATTTCCTTTTAATATTTTGTTTCACTCAAATTTACATATATCTAACAGGTATCTATGATTCACTTTGTAAGAGTAAAAAGCAAATCTCACACAATAACAGACTATATGGCTGCAATAGAATATAGGGCTTTATTGTAAACTTCCCAACAAGAACTTAATGTCCAGGGAGAGGCATACAAATGCCACAACAATATAAACAAATTGCTGTGGTAATATTTACCTAGGTCTGTCCAGACCATGATTTTAGTACGCTGCAAGCAGTCTCAATAAATAACAGGAGTGATCTATTTGAAAAAGGCTTATGTAAAAAACATACAACTGATTCTGTGAAGCTCGTTAAGATTGTTCTGAAAAGAAATGATAAAAATTCAAGGGGCAGGGAAGGATTCTTTGATTAATGTGTTGCATCTATGGAAATGTGTGGCATGAGCCAAGTTATGTTAGGGGGGCATTAGAAGTGCACTTCTATGTATGTTTACTCAGAAGTGAGTCTCGCTGAATTCAGTGGGGCTATTATTATTATTATTATTATTATTATTATTATTATTATTAAATTAATTAAATTTATATACTGCCCTTCATCTGAGGATCACATATCGAGGTGAGTATAGAAGTTCAGTTAGTGCAATCCTATACCTGTCTATTCAGAAGTACACCTGATTGATTTCAATGGGACCGAGTGCAATCCTACAACCCTCTGCAATGTTGATGGATCAAGAGAGGTAGGATTGAGCATCACCACCTCTCTGCTGGCATAGAGGAGCACCCCTGCTGGCGGAGGTCCTGAGTTCTGTTTAGCAGGCGGAAAGCTATGACCAGTGGTTGTCCTCCTACTTGTAGCCAGCAGAAAACCATGAAAGATAACCATGGGGTGAAGGCACCAGAGGCCTTGAACTTACAAACAAACAAACAATGGAACAGCCCTGGGCAGTGTGGTGGCAGCAGGAACAAGGGAAAGGCACTGAAATCTTCTCTCTGGGGACCTGCCTGCTTCCTCTTTCACGTTAAGCCACGGTTTTTTCTCATTTGTGATATACAAACTGGGTCTCAGTATAATTGATATCAGTCGTGAGGAAAGAACCCTGTAGCATTGTTGTTAATCACTTCACTCTGAAGTTTGCAATTTGCTTATTATACATAAGCAGGGTATATTATTTAATTTTTGTGGCTACCTTAGTGTCCAAAGTCAGATGAGTCTGTACGGAAAATGTCCCCCCCCCCAAAAAAAAACCACCTCACTTATTTAAATGAGGAAAGGAATTTTCTGTTTGTTTTCTTTAGAAAGTTCTTGAGCATTTTCCAACATGTCAAGACATACTGTTTGCTGGTAGATTCATTTCTGCTGCATTTGAAGTAAAGAAAATGTGTTTCTTTAAGTAAGAGCCCTGAATAAAAGGCATACAGAATAACTATATTCCAGCAAGGAGGTGGTGAAGTATGCTGGGGGCTTCGGTTATCTTTTTGTGCTTGAAGTGCAGGTGGTCTCCGTGCTCTGGAAAGGAAAAACTCTAAACGCAAAAGCAGCTACCCAAACCACTCTGGGTTCCAAATGTCCATACAGTCTTCCAACAAGAAACTGCTCTGCACCCACCAAGCTGTTGTTGTTTAGTCGTTTAGTCGTGTCCGACTCTTCGTGACCCCATGGACCAAGCACCTACCAAGCTAGCCGGCTTTAAAAGAGAGTTAGACAAATGCATGAAGGAGAGGGCCACCAGTGGCTACCATGTCCTCCAACATGTTAGATCCTAAAACCAGGATGCGCGTCTTACTGTCCATGTTCCTGCATGAGTCACATGACTCATGTGACATCACGGAGCCTAAAAGGATGCAGGTTTTTTGAGCCGTGCATTTTTGGGTGTCGCATGAGATCACAGTCCTGCACAAGATCTCAGGGTGAAATTGTGCAAGATCAAAGTGACGTAAATGGCAGCTGTGCTCTTGTGGAGAAAAATGGGATCTCCCAGTTTTTATTGGACACTTGCGGGTTGTGTGTGACTAGCCATGATGGCTATCCTCTGACTCCACAGCTGGAGGCAGCAATTCTGAATACCAGTTGCTGGAAACCACAGGAGGGCACAGCACTCCTGTGCTCAAACCCTGCTTGTGGGCTTCTCACAGGCACCTGGGTGACCACTGTAAGAAGAGGAGTTCAGCCTACACTCGAGTAGGACCCTGGCAGAGACACATGCCCGACTGGCATGTTCTCTCCCTCCTGGTCAATCGTTCGGGAGCTTCAAAAGCTTTCTTCTGCCCGAACATCACTGCGGCACACTTAGGGATCCACAGAGTTTGCGCACCTTATGTGACAGACCTCAGCAACTCAGCATTTTGGCTAATCTACTTTATTTACATATAAGCACACACGGAGCACTGCAACATGGCTCCCTCTCTCTCTAGCATCAGACAGCAAAGAGAAAAAGAACAAAGGACAATAGTCCGACTTCACGGAACACAGTAACACAAACATCCTGTTTCCGTCACTTCCCACTCTGTGGAGTCAAAATATATACCTTCATGTGAAAGACGACAATCTCATGACTGCAATCATGGAGCAGGAATTCTAACAGGGAGAGCACTTCTATGCTCAAATCCTGCTTGTGGGTTTTTCACAGGCATCTGGGTGACCACTGTAAGAACAGGATGCTGGACTTGATGGGTAATTGATGAGGCTGCTCGAAGGTTATCACTCCTGATCAGCGGTGTAGCTAGCCGATCAGGTGCCAGGTGCGGAACGCGCGTCCTGCAGCTGGGGATGGGGTGAGCTGCCCATGGGGATGGGACGCACTGCGTGGTGCCTCTCTGCCAACTCCCCCTCATCTGTAGGGTGGCGGAGGGAGAGGCGGAGGGCAGACACAAGTCCCACGCTGTCACTTCAGGCAGCACAGAGCCTGCAGGCCCCCAAGCCACCACATTACTCCCAGAAGAGACGTGTGGCTCGGGCACACTGCAGGGCCTGCAGTAAGTGCTGGCCCCTGCGGTGTGGTGCCCAATGCCAGCCGCATTTTGTTACGTTTGTTGACTGAACTAAAAAGTTTCATGAGCCCAATTTTTATTTTTTAAAACTCATTTTTTGTCATTTTGTCACCCTCCCCCAGTGATGACACCTGGGGCAGCTGGCACCCCCCGCACCCCCTTTCCTCTGCCACTGCTCCAGATCTGCCCTACCAGGAGTGCCACTCTGGGGACAGTAATGAGCTAGTTGGGCCAATGGTCTGGTTCAATATAAGTCAGTGTTCCAGAGGTATAGCCTCATAATCTTCTGGCCTAACAAACATAAGAGCCTATATATACTGTGACTTTGAGCACCTTCATGATCTCTTCTATTAGTTGATTTTCAGCATGTTAGTAGAATACTTTTGGGGGGTGGTATTTACTGCATAATGTTGAAAAACCAAATTGTAGGCTTACCTTTCATACTGTAAAGTTTAGAGAGAGGATATATATTTAAAACAAAAAGCTGCTTCCTTTCTATTCTTCTCCCCTTCCTCCTATCCCCTTCCCTTTGTTCTGTGCTGGTACCATGCCATTTCCTGACCATTACAGAGCAAAGGATACCCTAGGAACATTGATGAGGCTCCGCCAAATCCTTATTTCCCACCGCATCGTCCGTATCAAATTTGCTTCTCCAGCTGTTTTGAAATGGCAACACTTAAACTGGGACCATCACTTGTTTTAAACTGCCCCAAGAGATTCCCCTCTTCCTACAGCTCGCTCTTGATTAACATTCTATACTTGTTATCCAAGCACTTGCGTTTCCCAACATATTGAAAAAATATTCCAGTTACCATACCTCTGTGAAAGCATCCCGATTTGCCTGGAGGCTAACCTTGACTACTTCAAAAGGGTTAACCACAACTGCTTCTGTTAGCCCGGATCCCAAGCCAGCAACTGCAAATGTCTAAAAGAGTTAAATCAATCAGTTTTCATGCACACTGCGGTAAAACATCCCCGTACATCACATTCTGAAGTTGAGCATTAAGCTGACTGATATGATGAAAGTCGAGAGACCTACCCTTGTGCAGTAGTATACCATTACTAAACAGCTTTCGTCCTTGATTAGATGTTGACAGTTCATGCAGAAGAAATTACAAAAGCCACAAACCACATTCCAAATATTCCAAATAAAATGTCAAAGTCCTATCAACAACACATTCTCTCTAGATGGGGGCAGGGAAGCTTTGTGACTGATTTTAAGAAGTGCATATGTGGTAAAGCTTGCCCTCCACATTCTGTTTAAGGAGAGTTTTGCCTCGTGAAGAATAATTTACACGTTATTATGAGTATAATATAGACACAAAGGCAGCTCTTAAAACCACTTACCAGGGAAGTATAAAACAGTGACTTAATTAGGTAGTAAATCTAATACAAAGAAAACACAAGACTAAATAACTGCACTTCCTAGTTCAACAAACAAGTGTCTTAGAAGAAAAGTTTTCCAAGGCAGATTTCACCTGTGAAACAACTTAAGTAAGATATAAGTAATTGATGGCAAATATTTATATACCCCAAATAACATACTGGTTGGTGTTATGGCCTCATTAGAATGCAACTGACAGTCAAGGCATTGACATAATACGGTAAAACAGAGTAAAATCACTTAAGAGTAAAACTTTTTTCTTTAAAAAAAACCCCACCTTTCCTAATATTGAGAACTCTGGTAATAACCCAGTAGAGCCTTAGCTGTGTTTAAGAACATTGATTTCAGTGGACTTCTATTTTATATTATTTCCTAGCATGCAATACATTTTGATTGCAGTGGGTTTTCTGAATTCTCTGACTCTTCCAAAGACAGCTGAATCTTGGAGGAGAGTTCATTTCTGGAAAAGCTTCTGACTCTACATGGGGTTGGAGGAAGAATAGAGAAATTGCAGAGCATGGGAGGAAGTGTTTGTGTGTGGCACAGACTGAAATCATTACATGCTGCTAAGACCCACTGAATGCACTGGGGCTTGCTTGTGAGTAAAGATGTATAGGATTATACAGTGATGGCCTCTTTAGACCCTGCAGTTCATAAGTAAAACAGAATCAGCTTCCAGTATTCTTCAACATACTGAGTGAATAAGCTGATGAGTTGTATGTGACATACAGCCAGATATAATCATCATACCAATATGCATACAATAATGGCACAGCCCATTGCCACCACAGGTGCAGAAAGATAATCAGTTGATTTGAAGTGGGCTGGGTCAAAATATAGACCACTGGAATCAATGGGTTTAAACACACTCAAATCTATGATGGAATATAGATGTTGTAGACCCCCAAACCAACTTTTTATCTGCTGGGGGAAATTTTGTTTTCTTTTTTGTGAACTCTGCCAGATCTAGAGTCATTCTGCCTGACTTCAGGTACATCTCTTGTTTGCCTTCACCATCTCCTTGCCGAAAAGCCCTTGAATTATTGCTGTCAGTCTCCTCTGCCAAGGCTTTAAGAAGTATTTCATAGTCTATGAAGCGCAGTAAACCATGCTGTACACCAAAATACCATTTTCTCCTAGAAAGCAAAACAAACCAGAGCTTTCACTGTTAAAAAGGTATGTGGCAACTTTAAGGATTTATCTCATGTTCTTTGGGGAAAGTGGCAGTCCGAAAGAAAAGAAAAGAAAAGAAAAGAAAAGAAAAGAAAAGAAAAGAAAAGAAAAGAAAAGAAAAGAAAAGAAAAGAAAAGAGAGAGAGAACCTTCAAGGATAACGTAATAACAGTAACATAACAGATGCATTCAATAACTAGAATAGTAATAACTCAAAGTGTCTTCATTCTGATTTTATATCACGCTGGCCAATTATGCAAATTCTAATGAAAGGCCTCTTCCTTTATATGGCGAGCAAAAATATGCTTGTCACAAAACTTCCACTGAGAGAGCCAAACTCCAGAAATGCTTCCAATCCTATAACTTGTTTAACCAAGAAATCTATAATCCAGATGGTCAGGAGTTTTTGGGTTGTTGTTTTTTTGCTAGTGCACTCTTCCAATTTGCTTTTCGGTAACAGCATTAAAGTCACATGGTCTGATTCCTGGGTGGCCAAGTTCCTAGGATCTATGAGATGCATCCTGCCCAAAGATCTCCAGGCACAAATTCTCTTCCATATTTTGCATAAACAAAGAGGGTGGGATCCTGACTGGCAGGAGCAGCAGCTGCACTTGCACAATGATACAAAGATCCTCCTTCATGTGGACCCTCTCTGAAAAGTCCCCTATCAAGGTCCAAAATTAATGTGGGGCTGCCATTGGAAGGACGTTTTACTTTTCCACTGTGTGTGAGCAAAAGTTCTTTCTGCTAGTCCACAAAGCATATGGATCTAACACAATTTTTCTCTTCTCTCTCTCTGACTTGTCCCTCCATTCATGTGTCTTTGCTCAACCTACTTCATTATATTGATCAATGTGAGGGGAAAAGGAGAAGGAGGAGGAGGAGGAGGAGGAAGAATGGGAACTATAGTAAGTCTCCTTATTCCCATTACAAGAGTGTATAACATTACTTACCAGAGCTGGTGACAGTGAAACATTTCCTAATAATTTCTTGTATTGTTCAAAGGTGAAAAACTGGAAAGTAAATACAGTGAAATTTAAAACTCAAGAATGGAGTAGAGATTCTTATCAGAGAAAACTGTTCACCTTTATTGGTCTAACAAAAGACAAAGAGAATGATTTGATCTGGTGGTCCGTTGTTGAGTGATTAGTACTACACACAGGGCTTTGGTTAAATTTGAATCAGGCAAATTTTGTTCTCATATCACTTAAACATATATTAGAAATATTCAGACTATATATATACACACACACACATATATACATATACATACAGATACCAAGCACTCAATCCAGTTACAGCAGCTTTGTATTTCAATATCTTCTTTCTTCTTAGCCCAGAAAGAAAATAATAATACTTTCCAAACTGCTTCAAAAATCAAATAACCATTAACCATTTGTCATTTGTATAGCTTATTGTGCCAAGAACAGACTGCTCCTTACCAAACAGTGCAAAGCTTTCCTCCTTATTTCAGATAGCGAATACAGGGCAGTTTTCTCTTTTTCTTATGATCATTGAATGTCAATTTAAACAACTTAGACTGAACCAACACTTGCAAAATCCATCATTGTTGAGATCAGCAATACTATGCTATTACGATTTGAGCAGATGACAAAACAATTCAAAATTGCTCCAGTCTTTGGTACAGGAATCATTCCTTTAAAACTTGGTAAGAACATTGTTATTGGATCAAGCACAGTATTAACATTAAATATCACCATCGCTATTGGGTTGTTTTTTTAGAACCAAAACAAAACAATGGTTTGAAACCAGAGGTACGCAAATGTAAGGCTGCTTGAACCTGGACTTTTCCACCCCCGGATCCCCAGATAACTTTTTAAAAGCAGATTTTCCAACTGTGCAAATTTCTCACTAGAAACCCCCACACTAAAAAGGGGGGCAGGAAATACAGTAAACACAAGTAATGCTTTGCTCCTTGCTTACACTATGTATCAGTGGCAATTTCTGCCTAAGAGTCAGGAGAGTTTATCCATTATACAGCAATGATTCATTCATGGAACTGCCTCCATTCAGTAACTAACAGGTGCAAAAAAGGAGTAATTTAAGGGCATTTACAAGGATGTGATGAAGCATTACCTGCACAAAGATGGCAAAAATGTGGTTCGGGCCACAAAGAAGGTATTTTAATATGGTTTTGGCAGTTTAAGTATGAAAACTGAGCACATTCTTCCCTTACAAAATTTGTGCACATGCTTACATGCTGCCCCTGTCACAGCCTTTGGTTAGGTGATGAATAAACGCACAGACCCAACATGTACAATTCCTCTCCTCTCATTTTTCACACTGTACATTATCAGCTCTCCAACAGCACATAATTTTTCTCAGTTCCACAATTTGCACACTAAACACACACACCCTTTGAGCCCTACTCCACAAACCTTGCATGACATTTTGAATGTGGTCCTGCAGTGGGAAGGGAGAATTGCCCCAAGCCATCACTCTCCATGGGCATGTGGGGGTGGAGGTAAATGTCAGCAAAGCTGCTTTCTGCAGCAATTGGCTGTGTGGAGATTCTCATGGCAAAATCAGCCACACAACTGATCCAGCAGACTGGAACAGTAACTTCCACAATCCTTTCTGGGTACTTCTGCACGACCAAGTACACAGCAGAGAACTCGGCTGCATAGCTGTACCATGTCTCTATCTTCCCCACACCTGCCATCACAAATGGCCTCGTGGGCCAAAGTGGGAGTTGCACCAAGCCAAATTTGGCCTGCAGGATGGAGTTTCTCCACCCACTTGATGTAGAGGATTTACATCAGGAAGACAAGTCTTACAGTAAGAGATGTTCGACAGTGGATCGGACTCCAACCAGAGGTGGTGGACTGTCCTTCCTTGGAGGTTGGATGGCCATCTGTCATGGATGCTTTAGTTAAGATTCCTGCACTTCAGGGGGTTGGATGACATGACCCTGGTATCCCTTTCGATTCTCCGATTCTATCATTCTCCTTGCTGAATCTGTTATTTCCCATCACTATTCTCTGGCTTTGACAACTGCTACCAGCACTATTTTGAGGATACCTAGTGCGATAAAAAATACCATGGCATTCACACGCACGGGATATATTCAGAAATGACGCTTACATTTAAAATTTCAGAGAAAAGACATTGAGTGGGTAACACTGCTCTGCAGCTGGCAACATGGCTGTACCCTGGAGCAGAACTGTTTTCACTGACATCCAATGAAGGGGTCCTTGGAGGGTGTAAGGGAGTCTACCTGCAGCAACTGCCAGTGCCTTCTTGCGGAGCACCAGCTCAGACCTTGAGAACCATAGTTTTTGGTGCAATTCTCCTTTTCAGCATGCTCAGGCTGCTTTGTAAAGTGTAACATTTCCCTTTGCTCCAGTTCACCCCCATTTGAAACCGGTTTCACACATGGTACCCTTGGAAGAAGCATTCCACCCTACCATATTTCTGTCAGGAGCTCGTCCTATACTCGAGTAGGACCCTGGCAGAGACACATGCCCGACTGGCATGTTCCCTCCCTCCTGGTTGATTGTTCAGGAGCTTCAAAAGCTTTCTTCTGCCCTAACATCACAGCGACCGATGCCAACAAACATCGGCACATTTAGGGATCTGCAGAGTCTTCGCAGTTTGCATGACAGACCTCAGCAACTCAGCATTTTGGCTAATCTACTTTATTTACATATTAACACACACGGAGCACTGCAACATGGCTCCCTCTCTCTCTAGCATCAGACAGCAAACAGAAAAAGAACAAAAGACAATAGTCCCACTTCACAGAACACAGTAACACAAGCATCCTGTCTCTGTCACTTCCCACTCTGTGGAGTCAAAACATATACCGTCATGAGATAGACAACAATCCCATGACTGCAATCATGGAGCAGGAATTCTAACAATTTCTACCAGGGCTTCTGTCATACTTTTCTCCCAATATTTAACTCTCCTTTGACACTAAGTCCACAGGAGTATGGAGTACTGGGCCAGTTGCAGATGCTTGAAGCATCCCTCAATGTGGTCTTTCTTCTGGAGGACAGGTGCCAGTGGTGGGTGGGGCTAGAGCAGGCTTCCTACAACTCCCATGATCCCTTGCTAGCAGGACCAGTGGTCAGGGATGATGGGAATTGTAGTCTCAAAACATCCAGAGGGCCGAGGTTGAGGAAGCCTGGGCTAGAGGGAAAAGTGGATGGAGCAATTTACCCTTGTGCTAATTTCTACACACACACACACCCTTCTCCATCCTCTACCCTGGCAAGCAAGAGGCAGAATCAAAGTTCAAAGACATATTCCAACCGAGCAAAAACACTAAAGAAGGTGCGAAGTGGAGCTGGTGAGGGATGGGGTGTGGCATGGGGAGAGTTTGATACTTCAATGGATGGGTCAGTGCCTAAGGCCAAAGCAACTTTTCATGTAAGATGACTTGTATACGGATGGGATTTTAAATCTCCTTTAAACATTTCCGAATGGATGAAGCACAAGCATTATGAAACATGTCACCTTACACCGCGTAGCACATGGAAAACCAGTCCTACTGCAGTATTCAAAAATGTATCTATAAATCACAACATGGTAAGTTAATTCCCTGAATGCAGTATAGGATTCTATGTTAAAAACTGTGCTACAAACACTTGTGAAAAGTTAATTTGGACAATAACCCTACAATATGTTTGTACTCAGAAATAAGTCCTATTGAGCTCAGTGGATTGCTTTGAAAGGCTGCAATTCTCTACGCAGAGCTCTGGGAGTCGTATCTCTCCTTGAAGTCAATGAGACTTCACTTTGAGTAAACTTACAAAATATTGTACTGTAGAAGTGAGCAACAAAATCAGTGCAAAATTAGGTGAAATGAGGACTGCGGCCATGAGTAAATTAAAGCCTAAATGGCAAAATTACAGCACAAGCCTTTGCCTGTCTACTCAGAGGTAAGCGCCATTGAGTTCTATAGGGTTTCCTCCCAGAAAAGTATGTATAGGATTGAAGCCTAAGTATCAAAACAGATTTTCATATTGCACATTCAACTAACAGATCTACCATTTTTTCTATATATTGTCACAACGAACTTTTTCATGGAATTTTAGGTATTCCTTTAATGTTTCTCATACCCTCCATGCATGCTACCTAGCAATCTTTTGCACTTAAAATTTGCTTTCAAAATACAATTGCTTCCTAAAGCCATAAACAGAAGAACTAGCTAGTATGTAGCAACTCTGTTTCATATTATGGGGACAGTTTTGAAGCTGAACAATCCTAGGAAACTCTAAATGAAGGACCAAAATGCACACAACCAAGCAAGTACGACTTAGCCTTTCAGAAAATTCAACAGTTTGCTTCAATGGCTCACTTTTTTTTTAAGAGCTCAAAATATCCTTATCATAATAGAGTGAAGCAACTTTTGTTGCTGTTGAACAGTGATTTTTTTTATTATTATTATTTGCTATGGTAAAAAAAAAAGAAAATGCTTTCTTCACAAACTTCCAAAGAAAAATAATTGCAAAATATATGTCTTTGTGTATCTAATAACCAGTGCTGTCCATCTGGCAAAGATACATTTAAATCTAAGTTCCACAGAGGAGAGAAAAAACGTCAAAGTACTTACCATATGTCTCAATAACATTAAGGTAAAAATGTCTGGGAAGGAACACATGCAAAATATGTATTTGCCCAACAAGATCATCTGTTAACCATTGTACTGGCACTGTTCATGTCTTTTCTTTAAGTCGAAACTAAATCAGGGCTATAAAGTTTGGCTTTTTATCCTTCAGAATTACCAGCTTTCTTTCAGAAAGGGGGGGGGGCAGAGAAAGACAGAAAGAGGCACAGACAGACAGACAAAGGATCTGAACTCTTCAAAGTGAAATTGTCTTTGACACATGGCGTCCAAGTGACATATTACCTTAATTATAATGGCTTTATTTTTACATGCAAATGGATTTACCAAAGGAATAGACAATTATATTTTTCTTCTGAACAGGAACTCGGCCTTGTTTGTTTATCTGAGTGATCTTTTATCAGCGCAGCAGTTTTATAATTCAAGGCAGCCTTTCTCTGTAAGTTTCCCCAAGATGTGGATGGCAGGTATGGAGGCAGCTGTACAAAATTACCACAATACAACTCGAATTATTGTATCAAATTTGGAAGGGATTCCAAGGGCCATCTAGCGCGCGTGTGTGTGTGTGCGTGTGTGTGTGTGTGCGCGCGCACACACACACACACACATTTGGTGATTCACCCCCACTTCTCTGGGTAACTCTTTCCTAGTAAATTGGGACAAATCTACAATTTCCTTAGAAGTAAGTGCCACTGAATTCAATGCGACTTTCTTCTGAGGATTGTATCGTTAGTGTGGAAACAAAGCTCATGGGGAAGGTCTCTCAAGCAAGTTGTCCCAATTCAATCTATTCTAAAATAAAAATTCCTAATTTATAGACTCATAATTATGTGAGCATCCAATTATAGATACTGATGGACTTTGTATATATAAATATAGTGTGGGGGGGAATCTTAGTCTGCAATCATCATGTATTTATCAACAGATGTTTGAACATTGTGTGTGTGTGTGTGTGTGTGTGTGTGTGTGTATGCATTCACATGCATGCAACCACAAAATCTGCTTCCTTATCTAAATCAAGTACTCCACATTCTTTTCTCTTTTTCAATCTAAGATTAGCAAGCAATCCAGACAATTCTATCTGAAATGCAAGGTTACCAGCAGGCCACTGAATTTCAGATCGCACGGCACAGGAAGTATAAGAAAAGTTTCTTCTTTAAAGAGTAGATGGACAGAATGTGCTCTATAGTACTCTCTGGACGTCTAACCCAGTATGTGAGGGTAAGCCTGAGGTTTTGCAAAGAAAGAGCATTTGGACACAGTGTGTATTTAAGCTATGTCAACCTTTTGTATTTGCCCTCCCCTATCATCCATGTTACACAGTGGGGAGGTTCTGTACCCTCAAGGGAAGGCCCAAATTAAAATGGTTCGCATCTGGAAAGAATTCAAAGACAACTTTTATTTTTACTGATGTGTATTCAACAATGGTTTATATGTTATCAAGTTCTCCATTTTTGTACCTTATACTGCTGCCTAATTCTGTGTACCATTCACTACTCAATAAAAACATTTGTAATGAAAAGAAAAGAAAAGAAAAGAAAAGAAAAGAAAAGAAAAGAAAAGAAAAGAAAAGAAAAGAAAAGAAAAAGAAAGGGTAGAGACGGGCTACTACTATTCCATCAATTCAGATATAGTGAGACATGTGTAAAGAGGTCTACGCTCAGCTTAATGGAGTTCTAATCTGAAAAAAAGGACTTCATCTGAAATTCCAGATGGTATAATACTTGCTTAACTCTCCATCTATTTCATGGAGGACCCCAGACATCCATAGGGCCTGCCTTTTAAAAAGAATTTATGGGACCAGCAGTTTCACCTGGCCCTACTGTTATATGCCAGCTGGCCACCCACATCAGATTTCTGAAGCTGAATCCTGATTGTGAATCTTTCCAGCTCAGACATAACGTTTCTCTGACCAGGTGGCAGTTCGAGCCCCTCATTTTTTCATTTTTTTTAATCGTTTGAAACAGCCAGGATTTTAAGAATTTATTTTGGTGTTTCCGTTATGTTTCGCAAAAAGCTGATTTGAGCACAGAGAAAGCAGGCAACCAATGTTTTGCACAAAGAAACAAAGCCCATTTGTGAAAAGCTCTTAATCACACAGAATTTTCACAGTGCTATTTGGAAACCGAAAAAATCAGGTTTAAAAATGTGTGCTAGCGTTTTATTGGTTACAGTATAGTTATTGTTGTTGTTAGTTGTTGGCATCTTGGTGGGGTGGGGTGGCAGTACAGTGTACCTCGGGTTAAGAACTTAATTTGTTCCAGAGGTCCGTTCGGAACCTGAAACTGTTCTTAACCTGAAGCACCACTTTAGCTAATGGGGCCTCGCGCTGCCGGAGCCCAATTTCTGTTCTCATCCTGAAGCAAAGTTCTTAACCCGAGGTACTATTTCTGGGTTAGCAGAGTCTGTAACCTGAAGCATCTGTAACCTGAAGCATATTTAACCCGAGGTACCACTGTATTCATTTGACCTTCTCCTGTCCACGTGGCCATGGCTTACTGGGAGGTAGAAGGCAAGAGGGCAATGAGGTCGTTGCATGCAAATGCACTGGCAGGAAAGCTAGATTGGGTCTGCCAGTGGTTTGCACCGCACCAGCCTCACCGCTGCCTTCTCTCTTCCCCCAACATCTTGGTGAGCAGCAGCAATGAGGGCAGCAGAACGTCAGCAGAAAACCACTGCCCTATCACAATCATTATTTAATTTGTATGCCACCTTTCCATAGTAAAAACCATGCTCAAAGTAGCTTGCAAGGTGAAAAGATTTGCATAATTACAAACACAACAAAAGTAATAATAAACCATAAATAAAACACATCAAAAAGTGTGCAGCCAAATTGAACAATTTCCACATAAATCACAGTAAGATCTAAAAAATAAAGATACAAAACATTAATATCAATAATAGCAGCAACAGACACACCTAAACAATGCCCCAGCCCCATCAGCTGCTACTGGTGTTATCTCTTATGTTACCTGTCATATGTTATACAACAATAGTGAATTATATTAGTGGAATAATACCTTTACTGCCCTTTTTGGAGTTTCAGCCAAGATTGGAGGGAGTATACCTTTGTAGAAACCGAACAATCTATTGAAAGAAGAAAAAGGAAAGGTTATTCAGGTATGTACTGTATGAGCATTAGCCAAGTGGCAAACCTGTTTTCTTTTCAGAATAAAACAACTACGGTAATCTCAAAGGAGTCTTAATTATTCAGAACAGCCCTTATTGTCAACAGTGAAGGTCTGTTTTCATACTGATTGTGTAACTACTGCTGCAGTCCTTAAATTAAGTATCCTGAGATAACGCCACTGACTTCAAGAGGACAAAACTGAAATGACTTATTTGAGGAATATGGCTCAAATCTGAGTCTACACCTCTGAAAGAATAAGCAAAAAGTAAACACATATTCAGGGACATGGGTGGCGCTGTGGGTTAAACCACAGAGCCTAGGACTTGCCGATCAGAAGGTCGGCAGTTCGAATCCCCGCGACGGGGTGAGCTCCCGTGGCTCGGTCCCTGCTCCTGCCAACCTAGCAGTTCAAAAGCACGTCAAAGTGCAAGCAGATAAATAGGTACTGCTCCAGTGGGAAGGTAAACAGCGTTTCCATGTGCTGCTCTGGTTCGCCATGTGCTGCTCTGGTTCGCCATGCTGGCCACATGACCTGGAAGCTGTACGCCGGCTCCCTTGGCCAATAAAGCGAGATAAGCACCGCAACCCCAGAGTCGGTCACAACTGGACCTAATGGTCAGGGGTCCCTTTACCTTTACCTTTAAACACAAATTCAACACGCAGTGTATATCGATTAGGGCTGGAAGCTATACTATCCAATAATAATCCTACTCAGAGTAGACCCATCAAAATTAAGACATGGTGGTTTCAATAGGTCTACTCTAAGTAAAAATTAGTTGGATACTATCCAGTGGGACTTAGTATTTATTATAATTTATAATTATAGCCTACCCCGCCTCCAAGGAGCTCAAGGTGTCATATATGTAGGGTTGCCATACATCCAGAATTTCCCTGACATTGCTGGGATTTGGCCGTTAAAACCGGGTCCTGGCAGAAAGTGCTTAAATGCACGGGAAAATCCAGACACATGGCAACCCGTGTTGGAAGTGTAGCTTTTGGAGAATTTCCTTTAAAAAAAGCTCAACAAGTTAACAAGTTAACTTGTGTCCAGATTATCACTTTCTGAAACATGGCAACCCTATATATATATGGTTCTCCCCACCTAAATTTATCACCACAACAGATTAGATTAGGCTGAGGGTGGGGGGGTTGGGGCTCGAGTCACCCACTGAGCTTCAGGAATGATTGGGGAACTGAATTGTTGTCTTCTAGGTTCTAGTCCCACATTCAATCCATACTACTTTTTATGCAGAGAAAAACATCATTCATTACAGTGGTGCCCCGCAAGACGAATGCCTCGCAAGACGAAAAACTCGCTAGACGAAAGGGTTTTCCATTTTTCGAGGTGCTTTGCAAGATGAATTTTCCTATGGGCTTGCTTTGCAAGACGAAAACGTCTTGCGAGTTTGCTTCCTTTTTCTTAAAGCCGTTAATACCCGGGGAATCCGCGCTCCGCAAGACGAAAAAATCTCAAGACGAAGCAACTCGCGGAACGAATTAATTTCGTCTTGCGAGGCACCACTGTAATTGTTTACTATCCAGGTAGATAGACTTTCAATAGATAATCTTTAATGAATGGAAAGTGCTATTGCATACACACAGATACAACCATTTGGGAGAGGGGAATTAAAAGGCATATGTTTAGAAGGCTCCTTTAAAATTTAATTCAATTTGCAGGAACAGTTGCGGCTTAATTTCACAGTTAGATTTGTGTATATTTTCCCAATCATAGAATTGTAGACTTGGAAGGGACCCCGAGGGTCATCTAGTCCAACCCCCTGCAATGCAGGAATCTCAACTCAAGCACACATGGCACATGTCCATCCAGCCTCTGCTGAAAAACCTCCAAGGAAGGAGAGTTCACCACCTCATGAGGTAGACTGTTGCACTGTGGAACAGCTTTTTCTGTCAGAAAGTTCTTCCTGATGTCTAGTCAGAATCTCCTTTCGTGTAACTTGAATCCATTGCTTCAGGTCCTAGCCTCCAGAGCAGGAGAAAACAAGATTGCTCCATCCTTCATGTGACAGCCCTTTAGTTAGTTGAAGATTGCTATCATATCTCCTCTCAGTCTCCTCTTTCCCAGGCTAGTCAGGGCCTGGCTCCTGCACACACTCCTGACACATACCCAGCTCCTTCAAGCGTTCCTCGTGAGGCTTAGTTTCCAGACCTTTGATCATCTTGGTTGCCCTCCTCTGCACACGTTCCAGCTTGTCAACATCCTTCTTAAATTGTGGTGCCCAGAATTGAACACAGTATTCCTGGTGTGGCCTGACCAAGGCAGAATAGACCGGGGACTATTATGTCCCTTGATCTGGACACTATACTGTTATGTCAGTTCTATTCCAGCTTACGAAATAAAGAGCTACTTGGAGAAATCGCTGTGTCGTCTGCTATGTCAACCCACAACTTAACATATACATCTTTTGATGCCACCTAGAATAGCCTTTGCTTTTTTTTGCTGCTGCATCACACTGTTGACTTGTGGTCTACTAAGACCCCTAAACATATCCAGAACATATGAATGTGAGCTCTCCCCCCCCCCTTTAATTTGAGTACTCTTATACAATCCTCATGTGGGTCTTTGCCACCATTTTGTATCCGGCATGGCTAGAGGAATTACATGTAGCTTGAATAGATTTTGTTTAAAGGAAGGAGTGAAAGCAGATGGTAAGTGTAAGTGAGCTGGTAAAGGCACAACAGACCCAGCTCATCACCTGCCTTGCTGAAAATCAGATTTCTATTAAATTCTCTCCCTCAAACACCTTGCCTCCAGAAGGTCTGTATAACTTGTCATCAATGGATCGTAGCTTGTGTAAGACACACCGGATCTGTCTTGTCTGCACCTCAAACATCTATGAATTGACTTTGGCCCTGCATTACAAGGATTCAACTTGAAGTCTACTTGTGCCCCTCAAGAGACAGACCAAGTCAGTGCATGTGGAGAGAGGGAAAAGAAAATGTGCATTTGATCTAGGAACATAGGAAACTGCAAATAATGGAAAGCACATGAGCTGTGAGCAACGAAAACCAAAAACTGCCCAAGATATAACCAGGATATCCTGTGATGGGAGTTGTGTCCTTACAAATATTTCTGCAGAAGCAACCTTGCTGGGAGGTAAGCTGGGACAGCTGTTTCAAGCAGTAGATTTTAGGGCTTCAGAAGAGAAATCTTTATTCATACACATGAGCACGTGTCAGAAGACAACCACACAAAAACACTGTCTTTTTTTTTTTGCACCATCTATTTCATTTTATGTTTTTGTAGATAGTGATCATCTGTCAGTTTTTTCCTTGTCTTACGTCCAGGTTGCCACATTCTCTAAGCAGCTTCATGAATGTATCATGAAAACATACCAAGAAAATACACCAGCATTTTATTTATTTCTTTTTAATATGCATACCATATCTTCATTAAAAATATGTATATACACACACACACAATCAATCAATCAATCAATCAAGAAAAACCACATAAAAAAACCAAAATCGTAGATCACAGGTTATCAGATAACCGTCCCCTTAATAGTCAGTATAACTTTGGTGGCATAGAACAGTTTTAGCATTCTGTTCTGGAAGGGCATTCTATAAGACTGGGCCAATGACACTGAAGGCTCAGTTTTGTGCTGATAAGCCTTGCCAACCTGGGGGACAACCAATCAGTCCTAGAGATGATCTCAGAGATTTTAGTGATCATTTCTCCTCATATATCTCATATATACATCTGGGATTGTTATTTTCATGAATACCTACATTTTATGCAAACTTCTCCACGGTCTAAGCATTTTTGTATACTTTTTTGGGTTGGAGAACTGCCCCACAAAATTCAGGGATGTGTGAATTTCAAAGGATAGCTGTATTTCACTTTACATTCAGCAAAGTGCAAATTAGGTAGGTCAGTTCATATTAGAAGGGATCAGTTCAAATTAAACTGTGAACTGAATAAATATATCCTCCATCCACAGTTGTATTGGGCCCACAAAATATTACTGATCAAAGTTTCATCATCATCATCATCATCATCATCATCATCATCATTATTTATCAAAGTTTCATATTGAAGGTTTATGCTGAAATGTTGGTGCGCAGAGTTATAAATAGAATCTAAGAATGTGACAGAGGAAGAATTAAATTCACGTGATGGTGTTGTGTATTGATACAAGATTCATTTATGTTGGTCATTTTTGTTGGGCTTCTCTATTTCTGTTCTCTGGTGCAGCCAGTTGCACTTTCTCCTGTCCTAAGGGTCAGAGGACTCTCTGGAATGTGACCGTGCAAGAGACTGCAGTGAGGAGGGGAGATTCAGAAAAAACTGTGAAGCTTGTCTAAACTCTAGATCTAAACCATTACTTTATGGAAAGCCAGCTCAATACAGTCATACCTCGGGTTGAACACGTTTCAAGTTGAGCGCGTTCGAGTTGCGCTCCATGGCAACTCGGAAGTAACGGAGCGCGTTACTTTCGGGTTTCGCCACTTGCGCATGCACAGATGCTCAAAATTATGTCACGCACATGTGCAGCAGCGGCGAAAAACGACGTGCGCGTGTGCTGACGTGCCGTCGCTAGTTACGTTTGCTTCTAGATGCAGACGGGGCTCCAGAACAGATCCTGTTCGTATCTAGAGGTACCACTGTATTTACATTTCAACATGGTATTTTTTTTTAAAAAAAAAATTGTGTGTGTGTGTGTGTGTGTGTGTGTGTGTGTGTGTCAATTACCGGTACTTTCCCTCTAATTTGCTCTTCAAGTAACTCCCTAATTTATTTCCAAATCTGGTTCCCCCGCCTCCCCTTTCTTTTCTTCTTAACTTAGTGGGCTTGGGGTGTCATTAAAGTTAGCAGTATCTCTATAATAATAAAGTATTGTATGATATAATAATACATAATATATGCAGCTGCCTCACTCTGTCTAATGGTAGGGCCAGGCCATGTTGAATGCATACAAGTGTCCTGCAGTAGTTATTTTATGGCACCCGACTAAAGTGGGCATAAAGGAAGAAGCAAATGTAAAGACAAGCAGCAAGTGATTAGTTCTTGGCTCCAGCAGGGAGGAAAGACGTCTTTTCTGCCTGAAAGTAAAGAAAGAGACCATCTCTGCCTCTGACGGAAACACACTTCTGATAAATTTATACTTAATAAGAATATAGTGGCTACAGCGTTAGTAGCAATGACATTCAGGCAATCTCCCCCACAATTATCATAACATGGGGGTGTAAACATGAGGTGTGGCCTCCAATTTCAGCTCTTCCAGTGTGCCAGCACCACCAGTCCCACAGCTCCCATGGTGCGTTGGGGGCGGAACATCTGCAGTGAGTAGACTACTCTGCTTGTGTTGGGTCCCTGTGTGATTTAGACGCCTAGAAGTTGGGAGTTCTAAATTGTGCAAGGAACCTTTGTGGGTAAAAAGAAGGCCTCCCATTTTAGCAGTTATCCCTGCAACTAATGGAGGACAACAGAGATGGTGATGAGGGCAGCTACTGCACTCAAGATATGGATAGGTCTTAAGGTCCCATAACAAATTCTAGGATTCTCCCTTCTATATTCTCCTTCATTTTTGCTATTGTTCAAGGAAGAGGACAGCACCACCAGTGATACAGATAAGTGTTCCGAATTTCAGCATGAAAGAGAAGACACGAAAGTGTCACCACATCTCTAAACGTTTAACGAAATGGAAGTTGGGAGTTCTAAATTGTGCAAGGAACCTTTGTGGGTAAAAAGAAGGCCTCCCATTTTAGCAGTTATCCCTGCAACTAATGGAGGACAACAGAGATGGTGATGAGGGCAGCTACTGCACTCAAGATATGGATAGGTCTTAAGGTCCCATAACAAATTCTAGGATTCTCCCTTCTATATTCTCCTTCATTTTTGCTATTGTTCAAGGAAGAGGACAGCACCACCAGTGATACAGATAAGTGTTCCGAATTTCAGCATGAAAGAGAAGACACGAAAGTGTCACCACATCTCTAAACGTTTAACGAAATGGAAAGAGTTAACAGCTGCAGCTTTAACTGAAGCACAGTTAAAATGCATTATTTTGTTTCAGCATTAAGCATCTAAATGAACATCACCATTCAATTGTGTTCTGGGCAGCCACCCAAATTCGTCTTTGCAATAGTTGATTTTGAAACATTACAGTCAATCATATCTTCCCAATTTGTTCTTCTTTAAGGCTTTAGGCACCCTTCTGGTTTCCATTTCTTGTTTGGAAGCCTTGAGTCATCCATTTTGGCAACATGTCCAACCCAAATCAGTTATTTTCTCCAAATTATATTGAAATTGGGATCTTGCTTAGTTTGTTGTTTTCCCCCCCTGTCTCTCACATAATTTTCCCTTTAAGGATCAAATACAAAGCTGATTGAAGGCATGCATATAATATCCTCTTTCTTCAGTTGCTGTCAAATCCAAGCCTGTTACCCACATACTTCTGTAATTGAAACAATGACAGAAAGTACCTTTAGGGCCCTGTTCCCTTGCCCTGCATGAATCAGGGGTTCACTGGATTTAGATGAGTTGCAGAGTTCTGCCAGTGAAGATGCACAGAATGTTTGGTGTGAAATGTACAGTATTACTGATGTTAGAAATACTTTTTCTGTTTGGCAACACTGGAAGAGTGCTCTTAAAAATACACCACACAGTGCAAAGTGCGTATCTGAGTAAATCATAGGAATGCTTCCATGGATATTTGAATTGTGGCACCTTGATTTAAATTAATTTTCATAAGCTGACGCCAGGGTGCTTGGTGGGGGATGGAGGGGGGCTATTGTTTTTGTATGTTTATTACCGTGTTGCAAATAACTTCAAAAAATTATTCTCTCCCTCCCCTCTTTCTCTCCCTCCCCCTCTTTCTCTCTATGATTCCCATATAGTGCTGAAATAATAATTTATGATTCATTAAAGGGGGAAACAATCAACCTGGATGCAATTTTGATGATGGATCCAGGTTTACAATGGGTGGAGTTCTGCTCACGGAGATGCTCTGCTGGTGCAAGTGCAGCAGGGTTGTGACATTCACAAATTCTTCCTTTCCCCTGAAAGGTAATCTACAGGGTTGGGGGACTTTTGAGAACAGCAAGGGAGGGGGTCACAGGGGACTGTAAGGCAACAGGGAGTTGACAAAAAAAAATCTCCCTCCTCTGCTGCATCTATTACAGTGGTACCTTGGTTTTTGAACATCTCGGAAGTTGAACGTTTCGGTTTTCAAACACCGAAACCAGGAAGTAAATGCATCCATTTTCGAATATGCCTCAGAAGTTGAATGGCTTCTGCTAGGTGTTTCTCAATTAAATTTGCAGACTGCCCTTTGCACCTTGGTTTTCTAACGTTTTGGAAGTCGAACTGTCTTCCAGAACTAGATAAACCACACATTATTTACAAGTTAAAAAAAACAAACCAGATTGCTGTGGGTTCTTTTTAATACCATTCCACTCATTACTAGCTGTATGTAGGCCAAGTTGAAGTACATCTCAATTTGCAGATAGTCACTTAGGAAATTTATAAGCAAAGGGATTATAGTGAAAATGAATGTAATCCTTTCTTTTAAAGTATACAAAATACCTCTTCAGAAGTTAATCAAACACAGTTGAATGCATACCTAATGCTAAAAGGTTTGTGTATTGTGCATTGCTGTTTGGTATTCCAGCACTTTCAGCTATAATACTCTGCGTACTTGGCATTCAGCATCGTCAGGCATGGTGCTATTCTACATCAAACTAAGGAATATGTTTGATATCCATTCCATTCTGCACATACTCTCTATATTCTGTTCAAATTTACGAAATATTCATTGAATATTTGATGCCTGTTTCTGATGTCCTGTATTTCCTTTAAATATTTGACCATATCTGATTGCAGACGTGCAATAATAGTTATGTTATGCAATGGCACTAGTATTAAACAGTATCAGACCAATTGGCTTCAAGTAGGTACCTGTGCTGGTCTGCCATAGTCAAAATAAATTAAAACAATTCTTGAAAAAGATAGTTTAAAAGACTCTTCTTAAAAACCTAAAAACTCCCTTAAAAGAATCAAGTCTTCAAAAAAGTTGTATGATCTAATAAAGTCTTTAAAAGAATCCTTCCAAAAGAATTTAAAAATTATAATGTAGCACCTTAGAGACCAACTGAGTAGTTTTAGGTATAAGCTTTCATGTGCATGCACACTTCTTCAGATACACTGAAACAGAAGTCATCAGACCCTTCTATCTAATCAGGCCAATTGGCATTAGTATCAGACAGTATTTGTTGGCTGTCATAAAAGAATCTTCTTCTTCTTCTTTGGCGATCACTCGTAGTCGAGTAAGATTGTCTTCCATAAACACGGTTTTAACAATGAGTCCACCAGTGACTGTGAATTCTGGATCCACACGTCCTTCCACAGTGGGGACATTGGTTTCTGGGTGGGAGTTGATCATGGTGAGGGTTTGTCAAGAGTGCCTTCTTCTTACCAAGTTTCTCCCTTTCGTCCTGAGTTCGAGTGTCTTCAAAACCCATGACACCTTTGGTAAAGGCTGTTCTCCAACTGGAGCGCTCGCAGGCAATTGTTAGTATTTGACAGCATGTGATATCCAACAGCAAGTGAAATATAGGATTGTACTCAAAATGACACTAAGGTGAGCGTTGTGTCAGTGCAAGGTTTTCTCCTAGCACAATGGAATGTTCTCTCCCATCCCCCACCCACCCCATAAATCTCTTCTGGGGGTTCCCCAGCCTTGCCCAGCCTATTTGGCAATAGTGAGGGGCATGGACAGGGTGAGGAGAGGGAAGAAATACTGTTGCATTAGTACTAATCCTTGCATCAGTGCAATAATTTACCGTAATTGAATAGTGGCTTTCATATTGAATGTGAGTCAAATCAACAAAGAAATGCCAACCATTTTAAAGGTGAAATTTCACTTTTAAAATTCAAAAATGAATTCTGTATTCAAAAATTCACATTCAATATCAGATAGCGAAACAGGAAAATATGACAGCATGTCTACTGTGCTCCACTGAATGCAAAGAGAAGTTATACTCAGGAAAAGTATACACATTACATAATACTCATGCTATAATATGCCCATTAAAATAGTAACTTTATTACTTATTCCTTTCCTCCTTAGGGCTCAAGGCAGCATGCATGCTTCTTCCCCTCCCAATTTTATCCTAACCTCGCCTCTGTGAGGCATATTAGGCTGGGAGACAGTGACTGGCCCATAGTCACCTTGTGAGCTTCCTGGCTGCGTGGGGATTTGAACACAAGTCTCCCAGATCTTAATATAGCACACTAACCACTACATCACACTGGCTTTCTAAATTCCCAAAATAAAGACACTTAGGGCAGCCCAAGGAGAAGGACACATATACTGTGCAAAAGGAGATCAATCTAAGGCAGTGAGGATGTTACTGAAATATATTTTTAGACTACTTTGGAAGATTCCAGCTCAGAACTGGCTCAGGAACCACTGGGTTGGCCAACAAACGGATGAATAATCAGCATCAATCTAATTTATTTGGAATGACAGTCATGGCCATATTTACAACATATGGGTCAGATTAAGTAGTAGTTGCGCGCCATCATCATATGTGACTTTGTTATTTTTGCAGAGAAACGAGTCTCCCTTCCACAGTTATTAATCACCCCTCAATCTCTTGCTCAAAACCCTTGCTAATTTTTGGCTGCCTGTTCTGTTCACGACACACCTATAAATAGATTCAGCAAGAGAAGGAAAGATGAGAACACTGTCCTCTCTTCAAGCAACAGAAAGCGAAACTGGAAACAATTGCCTGGTGTGCTTTTTTTTTTAAAAAAGTGTACAAACTAAATTCAAATCTTATTCCCTCTGGCCTGCAGTACTCTATCTACATATTTTTTGTAGCCAAGTATGGTTTTTTGGGGTAAAGTCTAGAGGGAAGATGGGTCTTATGACCTCAGCTGTGTACTTTGCAGCAAATGCTGAGTATTCATTAGTGGTTCAGAAATCCACATCTTGTACTGAATTTCAGCTTATAGATTTTTTCTTACTTCCTCAGAAAATAAAATGGCAGTGGTTGTATTGTGTTGTAATAATACATCAAACAATGGAACTGAGCCCTGTCATCTTGGTTTACTTTTATTGTGAATGCTATGGGTCAACTTTAGGGGATGCAGGTGGCGCTGTGGGTTAAACCACAGAGCCTAGGGCTTGCTGATCAGAAGGTCGGCGGTTTGAATCCCCATGATGGGGTGAGCTCCCGTTGCTCGGTCCCAGCTCCTGCCAACCTAGCAGTTCGAATGCACATCAAAGTGCAAGTAGATAAATAGGTACCGCTCCGGTGGGAAGGTAAACAGCGTTTCTGTGCACTGCTCTGGTTTGCCAGAAGCGGCTTAGTCATGCTGGCCACATGAAGCTGTACGCCGGCTCCCTCAGCCAATAAAGCGAGATGAGCGCCGCAACCCCAGAGTCAGTCACGACTGGACCTAATGGTCAGGGGTCCTTTTACCTTTACCTTTATGGGTCAAATTCAACATATTAGGTATATCAGCAGGGTTGCCGGTCTCTGGTACATGTGTTTTTAAAATACAGACCTTATTGTCTGGGTTAGGAAGTAGACCCAGGATCTTGGAGGAATCTGGCAGATCTGGGGTGGGACCACTGTAAAATCTGGTAGATGAAGTGTGGTGTCAAGGTAAAATCAAGGAGTGTGAGCAGAGCTTGACAGAATCTGGAGCTTATTAGTTTTTCAGCCCTAGGCAACCCGTAGTACTGGTTATCTGACAGAACAATGATTAACTGGTTAGACCTGTAAATAGTAACTAGCTAGGAAATGTATTTATTGGTACAATGGTTTCCTATGTTCCTAGCTGATGAGCAGCCAAATATCTATGGTGGGTGTTAGTTTTGTACCATATGGTTCCCATCATCCCCGTTGTTCTCAAGAGTCTGCCACAGAGTCAGCATGGATGCAATGCTACCTGACTCATGGGTGAACTACATGTTACATGAAAATCATGCATCCAAGTCCTGAGATGGGTTGCCAATGCACTAAAATAACCAGGGTATGAAAAACTGAACAAAAATTAGATTTGAAATCAATAGGGTTGAGCCAAAAGATCTCAACATGTTGAAATAGGGGAGGGCACTAGCTAAGGAAAGACTGCTACAGAGCGCATTTTGTCCCATACAAAAATTGGAGGATATATTCATTATGGTGTTAATTTCCATTATGGTGTTAATTCCCACCTTTATAATTTCCACTGTCTGTGCCACACAAACACACAAACACCCCACTTGGCTTTTCCCTGCCTTTCTGTTTACAATAGAAAACAGTTATAGGCAAGCCAGAAGAAATTTCCCCAAAGCTTATAAACTAGAAAAATGTCTCATTATGACTCAGATTGTCAGAACTGGATGAACATTCAGCAGGCATTTTTAGCTGTCCAAACACTAGGGCAAAAATTATAGAAGGATTCTTTTCTGGCCTTTTGCTAACAGAGCTTTCCTTTGCATAACAGGTACATCAGGAAACAGTCACTGGTTAAATATTGCACCACACCTAGGTCTATTCACGCAGAAAAATGTGAGAAAATGCATTTGGAACTTTTGTTATGAGAGAGGATGACAGCAATTTGTTCTTTTCTCTGATGTCACCACAGACAAACCTTTGCAATTGTATGCTGAGTGTAATGACAACATGACACAGAATTAAGCTATTTAATATCATCACAAAAGAACGGATTAGGAAGGAATCAGTTTCATTGCAGATTGATAGCCTTCGCTGGAAAGAAGTATTTTATTTTATTTTCGCATCAGCATATCTACATACAGTCACTGTGGAGACTTAATTAGTAGAGTACTATTTCCCACCTTACTTTTAAATAAAAAGCCCCAAAGGCAGTAAAGATGACTGTATATATTACTTTATCATTCTGGCTACCTTAATTCAATACACACAGCAATGGAGTTTGCAAACACTTCTGCATTTCCACTCATTGGTGACTGCATTTTAGATTACTTAAAAGTACCAAATTTGCACTTAAAAAAAATAACCTCAATGTCTAAATAAGCTCACTTGTAGGCAAATATAACTGCAGGTGCAAGATGCTGTCTGAGTTGATTTGCACTTCCAAATATACAGGCAGAAAGCATTTACATGTCCCAATTTCCCTTGCTTACAAGGCCACATTGCTTAGAGCTGCTTTTATCTGAATTTTCATTTCTATGGACATATGCTCAAACTCATGTCATATGGACTAGTTACTAACTAAAATATTCACGACAGCCCCCACCCAACACTTCATGCACAGCTTCTGAGTGAAGCAGGAAGTTCAAGGACTTTTTCAACATTATGGTTTTGCTTCATGGAGAGTATTTATATGTCGAGAAAATCACGGAAAGTGCCTAGCTTGTCATAATCCACGTAACAATATGTGCATAGAAGCTACATATTCTGCATAATGATGTAGATAATTAATAATGAGGAGGAGGAGGAGGAGTTTGGATTTGATATCCCACTTTATCACTACCCGAAGGAGTCTCAAAGCAGCTAACATTCTCCTTTCCCTTCCACCCCCACAACAAACACTCTGTGAGGTGAGCGAGGCTGAGAGACGTCAGAGAAGTGTGACTGGCCCAAGGTCACCCAGCAGCTGCATGTGGAAGAGCGGAGACGCGAACCCGGTTCCCCAGATTATGAATCTACCTCTCTTAACCACTACAGCACAATCATATGACAGTTGTTACCTGTGGAAAGGGGGATGAATGCACACTATCTCCATCCCATCAGGTCCTATACATTCATCATGGATGTTTATCAGTCACAAACTATTATTATTATTATTATTAGTAATAATTTATACTCTGCCTTCCCTCAGCTGACATATAAAAATGAGAACCACTATAAACATAGAAAAAACAATAATTAGGAAGCAATTAAATATTGGTAGAAGTAAAACTATATACATATATAAAATTTATTAGAACCATGCAAATAACTATAATAAAACAGCGTGGCGCCAGCCCTTTCATTAAAAGCACTCACTTCCCAAAAGCATTTGGAACAAATAGCTTTTGCTATTATCCAGCAGGGCTCTTCTTATGTTAAGCATTTTAATATACTATTAGTTATGGTGGTTTTTCTCTCTCCAAATGTCCTGACGGGGCCACATGCCATTCTTGCCTCCTTTTGAGGTAGGTAAGAAAGAGAGGGAGAGGGAGAGAATCACTGCGGCAGCTAGACTGGGAGTGGCTGCCGAGACCATATAACACCAGTCCTGAAAGACCTACATTGGCTCTCAGTATGTTTCCGAGCACAGTTCAAAGTGTTGGTGCTGACCTTTAAAGCCCTAAACAGCCTCGGTCCAGTATACCTGAAGGAGCGTCTCCACCCCCATCATACAGCCCAGACACTGAGGTCCAGCGCCGAGAGCCTTCTGGTGATTCCCTCACTGTGAGAAGCGAAGTTACAGGGAACCAGGCAGAGGGCCTTCTTGGTAGTGGCACCCTCCCTGTGGAATGCCCTCCCATCAGATGTCAATGAAATAAATAGCTATATGACATTTAGAAGACATCTGAAGGCAGCCCTGTTTAGGGAAGTTTTTAATGACTGGTGTTTTAATGTATTTTTAACCTTCTGTTAGAAGCTGCCCAGAGTGGCTGGGGAAACACAGCTAGATGGGTAGGGTAGAAATAATAAATTATTATTATTATTATTATTATTATTACTACTACTATTTCCTCATGATCAGCCAAGGAGCTTCATAGTTGATCAGGAATTTGAAGATCAGTTCCCCAGATCCAAATCCAGTTGTTGTTTGACTCCAAATCCTATCACTTCCAGATAGCATGGCTAACGGGAGTTGTGTAATCCAACAACATCTGGAGAGCCACAGTTTCCCCACCCTACTCCAGCCAGTGCCTTATCATTTATTTTTACCACTAAAGATTTTTGTTGTGAACTTTCCCAGTCCTTTCCATCAAAAGCCAACCCATCCTGTAATGCAGTGTTTCCCAGCCTTTGGTCTCCAGCTCTTTTTGGACTACAATTCCCATCATCCCTGACCTTTGGTCTTGCTAGCTAGGGATGATGGGAGTTGTAGTCCAAAAACAGCTGGAGACCAAAGGTTGGGAAACACTGCTGTAATGCATAGAGGTCCCTTCTGCTGTTTTTTTAATCAGGACTTGTCTGTCTAGATTAGCGGTGACACACACACTACGTAATGTCACAGTCCTTGTAGATTTTATTTTTCAAACACCTTACAATGTGTTCTTTGAACAGCCAACCTGCCTCAGCAAGTTTCATTCCCTTTTTGAAATGTTTTCTTTATCTGTCTTCTTTTGATCAGTCAAAACGTTCCAGCCCTAGCAAAGAAGAGCTGCCATCTTGGCATGCAAGGAAATAATGTCAATTAATCTTAGCTGTGCAGCACCATAGTTATTGTTGTTATCATTCCATATTTCTTCAAAACAGGCCAAATGTCTCCAAAGGCCTTTAGGCTCCTGTCCAAACTTACAATGCAGATGATATAATAAACTAAAATCAACTCACTGTAATTGACTTTTCATTTTGAGCTAGACTAGGGTAGATTAGCATCAGGCTCATGTAATGCACAGTGATTCCACAAGCTGGTTTACAACCATCTGGCTTCATCAGAAGACCCGTCACAAAGCCAACATAAATAGCAGCTCATTGGGCATGACTAAATGATTATCTGCTTTTATACAGAAGACATGCAGAGATACAACACAAACATGATCCTCTGCAGCCAGTATGAGGAGAGATTTTGTAAAAAATAAAAAATAGAAAATGCCTCTCCATATGTCTGCCAAGAAAATAGACACTTGAGACAAAATTTTCTTCCAGGCCATAAAAGTTTGATTTGCATTCTTGTCCTTGCCTAACAGCTCATGGGAAGGAGTTACTCTATGTCTTCATCCAGGGCCATCCCAATACATTTTGCTGCCTGAGGCAAAAGACAATATTCTGTCTCCTCCACCCCCATTCCATGTACAGAAGCTTACTCAACTGGCTGTCAAATTTTACTTCAGTGCTGACAATGGGATAAACATCCTCCTTTGCACTTGGGGACAGCAGTCTCATTCAGCAGATGCATGACAAGCCTATGGTAACATAGCTCTGAGGAGAATACATACATACATACATACATACATACATACATACATACATACTAAGCCTATGGTAACATAGATCTGAGGAGAATACATACATACATACATACATAATCTCTGAGGAGAATACATACATACATACATACATACATACATACATACATAATTTTATTAGTATGCCGCCTTTCTATAGTTCAAACCATGCTCAAGGTGGTTTAGAACATGGAAAAAAAATTACAACAGAAAAATCATAAACAATAAATAAAATATCAAAAAATACATAACCAAATGGAACTATTTCCACATAAATTGTAAGATCTAAAATAAAAACAAATCATATTATTATTATTTATTAATAATATTAATAATAGCAGCAACTGAACCCCCCAAAAATAGTCCTTAAACAATACCCCAGCTCAATATAATGTCGAGGGTACTCAGGATAATGGCTGAGATGAAGCCACTGTTGTTCCACCACCCAGAACCAGCAACCTGAGGCAATTATCTCATTCTGCCTAATGGTAGGGCCGGTGCTCACTTCCTCTGGTTTTTTTTAATCCTCAGAACAATTCTAGAATATTGGTGCAGAATATTAGGTGCAGAAGAACAGATCAAGGCTGATCACCAGACCTTAAAGCAGAGCTTCTATGAAGCATGGTTTCCTTTCAAACAAAGGCTTGCTATAGTCTGAACCTGGGTTTTTCATTGAAGTTAAGAGTTGCTTGGATTCCCTCAGTGTGTTTTTTGTCATGGTTTAGAAATACTTTCATTTTGAGCTTATCTCATATATGTACTAATATGAGCATATTCATATAATGAAAAGAGTAATGATTTCTTTAAAGGACTAAATCATCATAAGTGAAAGGAAGCTATTTTTGCTGCTCATGGGCTTCAGTCACCAAATACTGCAACTATACAGCTAGGGTTTGGGCTTGTCCTGATACAATAAACAACAACATGGTTTGTATATATCAGAGATGGGGGTCTGCAGCGCTCCAGATGTTGACTCCAACTCTCATGAGCTCCCATCAGCCTGGTCTTTGGGTTGGATAATGGGAATTGGAGTCTAGCAATAGTTGGGAGAACACAGGTGGCCTACCCTGGTTTATAGTCTGTATTTCCATAAAAAATAATGCTCAAAGTAGCTATTAAAGTAAATAAATTGGAAACACAAGAACTACCAACGATAGAAGAATGGCTGATGAAGATGATGGAGTTTATGGAGCTGGCTGATCTCACCGGGAGAATCCGCGACCATAAAGAAGAGGAACATCAAGAAGACTGGAAGAAATTTAAAGACTATTTGAATAAATATTGTAATATTAAAGATATGTAACCACTTGAAAGAAACAATTAGGCCTAGGATTAAAATGGAATTAAATTTATAAATAAGAAAATGTACGATAAGGAAAGCTATGTAATATGATTAGGACTGTGATATGGTCTTTTGAAATACTGATATTGGAAACTGCTACATATAATTACTAAGAAATTTGGATGCAAGAGATTCGAGGAAGTCAAATACTATGTTTATGAAGATGGATGGTACTTAATTTTAATTAATTAAGTGGTGATATGCTGTATGTATCTTTGGAGATCCCCTGCCAATCAGTGTAGATGGACTAATGGTCTGGCAAAGTATAAGGCAGCTTCCTATGTCCCTATGCCCACCTTAAATTGGCCACTGATCATTTGCAATATCTTTGTATACAACTTCTCCCCCCCCCCCCACCTTCAAGCTTATATAAACTGGGCCCCTTCCTCTTTTCTGTCAGTCACCCTACACAAGCAGCAGCAGAAACAAATTAGCCTCCAAGAAATGCATGCTGGAAAGAGGCTATAGGAAACTAAACTTACGTGAAGGATTTAATTATCTAGCAACGTTTGATTAACACACATTTTTTAAAGAACTAATTTAGCCTCCAGGTAGATGATCTTTATTCTATTATACTGTTTAATGAAATGGCATTACATTACAGCAAATCAGACACCTAAGTTCTGCCTAGAATCCCTGAGCAATGTCGATTTTCAGTATTTCATTCATTCATTCAATTATATTTTTTATCCTTCCTTTCTTCTGAGGACCTCAGGGCAGTGCACCTGGTCTCTCCTACCCCGCCCCATTTTACCCTCATTATAACCTCATAAAGGTAGGTTATATAATAACTGGCCCAAGATTACCCAGTGAGCAGTGTCACTGACAGGGATTTGATTCTGAGTCTGGCGCTGTGGGTTAAACCACAGAGCCTAGGACTTGCTGATCAGAAGGTCGGCGGTTTGAACCCCCACGACGGGGTGAGCTCCCGTTGCTCGGTCCCTGCTCCTGCCAACCTAGCAGTTCGAAAGCATGTTAGAGTGCAAGTAGATAAATAGGTATCGCTCTGGCGGAAAGGTAAACGGTGTTTCCGTGCGCTGCTCTGGTTCGCCAGAAGCAGCTTAGTCATGCTGGCCACATGACCCAATAAAGCGGCCAATAAAGTGAGATGAGTGCCAAAATCCCAGAGTTGGTCACAACTGGACCTAATGGTCGGGGGTCCCTTTACCTTTACCTACGTAGCCCAGCACTCTGTCCTCTCCCTATTCTCTTGCACTAACATCATTGACCTTGACTGAGATGTCAGACCTGATTGCCTGGAGAAGGAAGATCAAACCTAATGCTCATCTAACTTAGAACTCCTTCACACACCTCAGGACCAGCTCAGACAAAACAGGACAGGGCTGTAAGTTAGAAAGTGACTCTAACCAAGAGAGGCTCCATGCTATACTAAAAGTCAGTGGTTCCTTTGAAATAAAAGAATTGTGATCTTCCAGATATTGCTGGACTCCAGACAGCCTCAGCCAGCATGGTCAATGGTCAGGGATGAACACCTGGAAGGCCACAAGTTCTCAGTCCTGCTTTTAAGTTCAAACTTGGCAGCAGAGGTGAAAATATCTGCATTCAGATTATTGTGCTAGTTTTCCTGTTTAGAATGCTAGCGCTTCTGTGTGTTTACACTGCATTACCCGTTGTGTTATGGAAATGTGTCACACTAAATTTCATTCACACCAGTGGATATGGTGTGACACATCAATGAATATGTTCCCACCTTTTACACACATGCATGCATCTGTTGGCCATGATTCATCTATGAAAACGGCAGAAAAGAATTGTATGCTGGAACATCACCCCGAGTTTCATCACATGGTATGTTCCATGAAAACCAGATGAAAATTACAGCACAAACTCCACCGCCCCATGATTTTCCAGCTTAAGAGGGTTGCAAACAGATTTCTCCTGGAATCAGTTAACATGAAAATGAGTATTAAACTTATCCTAGATTCTGCTAGATTTCCAGAACTGGTTTTAATGTTGTGTGAAAGATCACATAAAATGCAGAAATTATCAAGTAAGGATATGTCAGGAAAATGGAATGAACTGTTGTCTGAAAACAGCCACAAACAGACACCTATATCAGGGCTTTCAGAAAATCAGGGCATAGTCCCATATGGTAGGTAGCTAGAGCAATTTGTGAAGATAACTGGGTGATTCACATTTTGTTAATTTCCCCCTTTTATTGGAGCTGCTGGGCATGTTAGTGCATTGCTACTTCCTTTCCAATTCTGAAGGAAAACCAAGGGCAGGATCCTATGATAACGTAATAGGAATTCTTATGTTACCCTCTGGAAACTAGCCAAACTGAACCTCAGAAAGCAAAGGTTTTTAAACTAAATGTATTTTAGTAATGTCATTTCATGTTGTGGGAGCATTAGTTTCAGATCAGTGACATGCAGAATTCTGGTATTAACCACACCAAAGTATAAACTGCCAAAGTAACTGGCATAAAAATATATCTATTTTCATCCTCAATTGACTTTAGGAAGATAGATTCTTTTGAAAAGGTAGTTGACATTAGGGCTCCATTAAATGTTTGAGAGTGGATATTTTCATTACACAAAACAGGGTTTGAGGCGATCCAAAACGTTCACATAAACCCTCCCAAAAGCATCCCATTTTTTGGTAATAACACAGTGCTCTTACTCCTGTCTCTGGGGTCTCACATCAGGAATATCATAGCCAATAAGGTGCATTCAGATGCAAGGATCATCGCATTAGTTTTCCTGGTTACAATGCCAGTACTTCTGTCAAAGTTTCTAATATTCCTTTCAAAGTACATTATTACCTGTTGCATTATGGAACTGTGGCTTTTTGATCAAGAGACCACCCTGTCACACTAAATTTCATTCACACCAGTGGGCATGGTGTGACATGACAGCAGACATCATTGGGCCTTTACGTGCATGCATGCTTCTATTCCCCCATGATTTACTCATGAAAATGGCAGGAAATAACTCTCCAGGGTTCTCTCCCAGCTCTACCTGGAGATACCAGAGACTGAACCTGGAGCAAAGCCCTAGAGCCGGCCCACCCATGAGGCAAGGCGAGGTGACTGCCTTAGGCGGCAGAATCCTCAGCATATCTTGCCTCCGTGGAATGCATTGGCCAGGGCCGCTGCTGCAGAGACAGTGATGGCTGCAGCCTGATCTGCCACCTCCTTGGCAGCCACCCCCTTCGGCCTCTACAGTGGTCTCTTGGTGAATAGGACGCAGTGCTGGTTTCCTCCCACCCCTACAGAGGAAACGGCAGGGGCTGCCACTTGGGGTCTCATGGCCTCTGCACCCGCGCCCAGCATGATTCAGAGCAGGCCCCTCCCCCCACCATAATGGCCTTTGATTTGACCACCCTCCCTTGCTCCCAATGTAGATCTTTACCCCCCCCCCGCCCATGGTTTCTGATGTAGAACTCCAGTCACTCCTCCTTCCCTCTTGAGGAGTTGCCATTTTGTCATTTGCCTCAAGGGCCAAAAAGTCTTGGGCCAACCCTGGCTCTCCCACCGAGCTATGGACTTGCTTCCCTTCAGCCTGTGTTGGATGTGGCCTTCCTCCTGAGTACTCTTCTCTGCTGCCAGTATTTGGCAGCAGTCTGAGGGCAGCACTCATGCACAATACTCAGTCCCTCTAGTTTTTTTGTTTCAGTGTGTTTGTGTGTGTTTTCGTAGCACCACAATGCCATTCTCCTACATACCTTTGCTCCTGCTACCCTAGGAATTAGGAAAACTATACTGGCCTCCACACACACACACACACACACACACACACCGCACACACATACACATTTTCCTCACCCATGAGCAGGATGCCCACTTAACTAATGGAGGAAGAAGTGATGTACAAGAACCCCTATGCTATGAGAGAAGTAACCGATATGTCAACATTCCACAGTGATAAACAGGTGAGGATATGGGTTTTCAAGAACAATCTCTTGTCAGTTAATCTGATAGACCATCTGGGCTTAACCCTAATTTCACTGATATTTAAACCTCCATTCCTCTATATAACTGATTGCTAAATATCATTCCCATTAACTCAAGAACTTAGGAGGTATATTTTATTTTATTTAAAATGACTCTCACATCATGCATTCCCCCTTCCCATTTTGGATGATAGCCAAATGATGGATTTCACTCCCCCCCCCCCTTCCCAATGTTACTGATGAATTCAAAGTAAAGCGCACTCCATAGTTACCGGAACAAAGATCGCTAACTTTGAATGGCTTGAGATAGGTAAACACAGCTGGGGTTGTGACTCAATTAGTAGTAATGCAACCTGCTGCCACACAAGAATCTCTGGTTCAGGTATGACCTCAAGTTTCTCACCACTCCAGGTGCTGGGAGTCTGCAGGGTTTGTTTTTAATGGAAATAATGATCCTAGACCAGGAGGATAAGAGTAAGGACTCTCTTATTCCTGGACATTAAAAATGAGACTACAGAGCCATAAATGACTTGATCCTTAATCCTAAGTATGCTTCCTTGGAAATAAGTTCCCTAAGATCAGTGGAATTTGTTTCCAGGTAAATATGGTTAGGATCAAGCTGTAACTTTACTGCTTTTTCTAATGACAAATTGTATGAGATGTCTTTCCTTAAGTAGATGTCAAAAACTTAATAGCAAACAGCACATACATAAACAGACTCTTAGCTCTTATACCATGAACATGTCCTTAGCTTTCCACAAGGTTAGGAAATGTGGAGAAACCCAAAGTAAATAATGATTCAGTCAATCCCAAATGGGACAAAAACACAGCAAAGAGTGAACACCAGAAAAACGGGCTAGGTGTGTGGCAGTCAAAATATAAGACTGGGCAGGACAAACATACTCACATCATTAAGAGAGGATTGCTTTTAAGCAGAATGAAACATGAAGAAATACACCAGATCTGTGGCAGCCTTCCCTTTCCCATGGAGAGCATTGTGCTCCTTCACTATCAGTGCTCTCCATTTACTCTTGCAGAACAAAAACACCCCTGAGGAAGGGGAAAAGATTTTTATTAAAATGGTATAGAACTCCGGCAAAAATGGTGTATATAGTGAAAGGGTTTAGTCCCAAATGCTGGCATTGTGGTCAGGAAAAAGGATTATATTCACACATGTGGTGGGAATGTAATCTGGTTAAGGAATATTGGCAAAAGATTATAAAGGTAATTTCTGGATTATTCCAAATAAACATAGAAGTTAATAGGGATTTGTTATTTTCGGGAATACTGGGAAATAACAAAGTAAAAAGTAATAAGCAAGAGCTGTACAAGATTATGATTCTAGCTGGTATGGCAGTTATTGCTTTGGGATGGAAATAAAAGGCCAAATGGAATAAGGAAAAATGGAATGATTATGTTTTTTAATACGTACAATCAGAAATATCTGCACAGATAGTGGCAGGGGATAGATGGGAAAACAAATGCCAAAGAATCACAAATAAATGGGCTTTTTACAGGGACTGGATAGAAAGAGGGGAAGCCAACCCTAACATACAAGCTCTGTTTAACCTGGAGGTAGGCTGTATGAATTGTGTATTGTTTTGTAATTATTTGTTGGGTCTCTGGACAGTAATAAAGATTGATGATGACATACAAGCTCGAATGAACAGACTGTGTACATGGATAAAGATATGAAGAAGGAAGGCCTGACCGGGGGGGGGGGGCTGGAGTGGGGAGGGAGGGGGGGGAGGTAAACTGGATGGTATTTTGAATGCATTTTTTATGTAAGCCTTTTTTCAGAAACCATATATATTAATGCTATGTAGGTATGCATTGTAGTATGAATGAATTGTGTTTTGTATTCTTTGTTTATAGAATATATATAATAATGTTATGTTACTAAGCAAATTTAATAAAACAGTTAAAAAAAAGGAAGGGGGAAAGCATCCTCCTCTATGCACACCCACTTGTGATCCCACAAACACCTGTAAGCCATCTGGGAGAAGAAATGGCATTATCTGGGCCTGTAGCCAGTGGTGACGGCTCTGCAACATCAACTGCAGCAGTGAACACTTTCATATGAAGAGACAGCTTGGGCAAAAGTGGGCATCTCATTTGATTGATAATAGTTGGAAGTCAAGGACCTTGGCTCTGACTCCTCAACAACCAGACAGTCTAGATTTACAGAAAATGCCTATTGGCTTATGTAGCATGTCTCCAGCAGACCACTAGGACAAGGGAACATAACTACGGCGGGTTCTGCAGCTGCATTCCTATCTATTCTACTTTACCTTTTAACTAGGATTGCCATACGGACGTTGCTGGGATTTGGCTGTCGTAAACAGTGTCTGGGTAGAAATTTCTGAAATCTGGACAGATGGCAACCAATGTGGGAAGTGTAGACTCAAAAACTTTTGTCTATCTGTTTGTCTGTCTGTCTATCTTGCAAAAAAAGCTCAAAAACTTTGTGTCCATATTTTCACTTTTTGAAATATGGCAACTTCTTTCTTTCTTTCTTTCTTTCTTTCTTTCTTTCTTTCTTTCTTTCTTTCTTTCCATTAAAGATTTCTGAGTTTACAAAAATATTTGCATTGTCTCTTTCTTCAAGTTGTGTTTTCGACAGATCAGTTTCATTTGTTGTGAGGCATTAGTGTTGCATACAGTGTTAGAGGGGGAATGGTGAGTGGGGTGGGGTGGGGTGGGGTGTTAGTGCTTCTGTTCTTCTACTTAGTGTATGTGTGGGGTTTTGTGTCAGCATCACTTGTGTGGCTTCTCTTACTTTTCGCTTGTTGCATTTCCTTGGTGGTGAGAGAGGTTAGGGGTGGCCTAGGGTGTGGCTGGTTGTATTAACTCCTTTCTGTACTGATGTAATTTCATAGCTCTCAGGCAGGAAATGCAAGTCCCTTGTCTCCTCCAATCAGGGGCACAGCAAGGTGGGTGCAGTGGGTGTGGTCGGCCCCGGGTACTACATCCGAGGGGGGTGACAAATTGCTGTGCAGCAGTCAATGTATGTGAGAGACGCTGTGGGCTTGGTGTGCACAGGCTTACTACTGTCAAAACGGTCTGCCCGCTGGCTCCCCCTCAGCCTCCTCGTCGCAAGGCATGCGATCTCCGCCAAAGAAGCTCAACAACTTTGCCCCCCCCATATGAAATAAAGCCAAACCATTTTCGCAGGCAAAAATAAAATAACAAATTTCAATGGGGGGTGGGGGACAAGATATTTTTCGTACTGAGTGGAGGAATGGCAGATGAAGATGATGGATTTTTTGGAGTTAGCCGACCTGACCGGAAGAGTCCGTGACCAGAAGGAGGAGGAGTACCAAGAGGAATGGAAAAAAATTTAAGGATTATTTAGTTAAATATGTTAAGATAATTTAAATAGAACTACTTGTGAGTAACAGATTGGCCTAGGATTTAAATATGTGAAATTGTATAATACTATGGATAGAAGTCAAAATGAAAAGAAAGAAAGATGTTAATTAAACAATTAAATTTTATATGAAAATAGTATTGGAAAACTGCTACAAGGAGTTACATGGAAACTCAGCTAGGGGGATTTGAGGAAGTCACCCAACAATGGTAACCAAAGTGGGACTATAACAGTTAGGATAAATGTTTGTTTGTTTGTGTTTGTTTGTTTTTTGATATTGTAATGTTTTTCTTGTTTGTTGTTATGTTTGTTATAAATTTGGAAGATCAATAAAAAAACTGGGAGAAAAGAGAGAATTTTTTTGTACCGGGTACCACCTGACCTTGTTTTGCCACTGCCTCCAATCCTAACCTGAATTGTTTGTGGGGAGGTTACATTATGTTGCATCAAGTGTTATCCTCTACTTTCTAGTGCATTTCTCTGTCACTTTCCTTACTGGAAAAAGTCCAGTCTTTAAGGGAAGTGGTGTCATTCTGCAAGACCTTTAAATCAACTTTAATTACGCAACCTATAGTGACGGACTGGAATTGCCCTGCATCTCTGACTGAGCACTGAGTCACTAGTGCTATGAACAGTTTGAAACAGCACCAGCTAAACAGATTAAATGAACAAACCCTCCTCCTTTTCTTGTTCTACAGAAAGAGATTTGTTTCTTTGTGATGCATATCTAGTAATGGTACAATGTTATTGTACAAATAGGCAGGAGTGGCTTTTTCAAAAACGTAGAGTTTATTCAGTTCAGCATTTTTAGCCCCAGTTTTCTGCTAAAATGTTTAAACAGCATGCAAACATTTCTAACAATAAAAGTAATCATATTAAAAAACATCATCAAAACAATAAAACATAGATCAGGCTAGCAGGATTCAGAATCCCCTTTAGAAAACAATACCTACAAATGCTTGCTAAAAAGAAAAAGAAAAAAAGTTTTGGCTGCCTCTAACCTGTATAGGACAAGGCTAGAGACTTTTTAAAAATCTTCCACATGTGTGTAGAAAAAGAGACCTCCACTTATTGGTAAAGCACATGCTTTGCAGAGACCCCAGGTTCATTTTCCATAATTTCTGGTTTAAAAAACTAGGGAGCAGGTGATGGGAAGGACCTTTGCCTGCGATGCTGAAGAGCTGCTGGCAGCTGGAATACATGATTCTGGGACAGATGTTCTAATAGGCTGACTTGCTTTCTAAAAGGTAGCTTCATATGTTCCAATAGCAGAAAAGCTGTTCATAGATAGATGTGTGGAATAGGGCTGGGCAATATATCAATATATCATCCAAAACTGGTTTGAAGTCCATATCATGATATCAGTTTCATCATTTTTGTCCTGGCAGTATTGAGAATCATGATGTGTGTTAGGCTGGGCAATACAGCATCTAAAACTGGTTTGAAGTCCATATCATGATATCGGTTTCAAAATCTTTGACCTGGAAATATATCACAAACCATTTTGTGTATGTGCGTGTGTTTGTGAAAGTCACAACGTGGGAAAACTGTGAAGCCAGCCGATGCCTCCATTCTTATTTCAGACCCTAGTGTAAAATAAACATATAAGATTTGACACAGAAAAGAACTGGGTGACTATGATGCCTCATTCAGGAGCACCTAGCTCATGGTCAGTGTCTTTGCATGTGAAGAGGCAGCTTGGGGAAGAGAGCCAACTTCACCTGTTTGATACAGGGTGTTCCAGAAACACCACAGCCTGTAAACAAGAGAATACAGTGGTACCTCGGGTTACATACGCTTCAGGTTACAGACTCCGCTAACCCAGAAATAGTGCTTCAGGTTAAGAACTTTGCTTCAAGATGAGAACAGAAATTGTGCTCTGGCGGCGCGGCAGCAGCGGGAGGCCCCATTAGTTAAAATGGTGCTTCAGGTTAAGAACAGTTTCAGGTTAAGAACAGACCTCCGGGACAAATTAAGTACTTAACCCGAAGTACCACTGTATATAAGAGGCAGTGCACCTAGAATTGCTATTTTGTAGGTTTTGGGGGTGGTCAGAGTAAAAATGATAGGAGTGAAGGTAACTCTAGGCAGGAGCAGGGAGTGTTAGCTATGGAGGAAAATAGATGAGAAGACATCTAGGAAGTGTGGACTGTCAGGTTTTTATTTTGACTTTTCCACTTCTGACTGGGGAAAAAAGTTTGTTTTTGTTATTTTCAGGATCCAGACACATATAAATAGATTCCCCTTTTGCTGCTTGGTTTTTAGTAACGTTCTGAGGATAAAGTGCTCCTAAGAGGAACCAGCAATGAGCTAATGTTAAAAGTCTGGTAAGGAGAGCTGTAAAACTCAGCGGATACTAGAGTAACTTTATTACTTGTGTGACTGGTGAGACAGTATCTCTGTTTTCTTTATATGTATAAAAAAAAAAAAGTTCAGGAGTTCAGCATTGATGCAGATGCCCAAGGAAATTTTACAGCTAAGTAAATAAAGCACATAGATAAAATATTTCGAAAGAGATTCTGAATTTAGGGGAAATGCATAAATAATCAAATTACAGGAATGCTCCAACATCCCTCTATTTGTTGCATTCCATTAATCTAGTGGGTGTTTGGAGTTTTTCACGTTCCTGAGAATGCCCCAAACACTAAAGGTTAAATTCTGTTCCCACATATTTTCTTATTTGTGCCCCAGATTCCTATAACCTGGCTGCATATCAAACAAAATACTGGATGAGAAATTAGTATACAAGAAAGGCAAAACTGATAGGAAAAACCAAAAAATTCTTCATTATATTGACGATAATTGTTTCTGGCTTTAATTTAATATTGACTCTTCTGGGTAGGTCGAGTCATACATGACAAAACAGGAAACAAAGATTAACTATGGAAACTCCTCCCTGCTTTTCCATTCTTTCATTCGAACCATCCAGCATACCATTCTACTTAAGCCTAAAGTGGTTTGTTTTTTTTTTTAAAAAAAAGCCTAATGCGTTTCGTAAGAATGCAAAAATTGCACCGCTGAACCAGACAAAAGGTCCAACAAATGCAGAATCAGCAGCAGAGAGTCACAACATGTTGCCTCTTTATATGGAGATTCCTATGGAGATTTATGCATTTATTATTACATTTATATCCACTTTTCCTCCAAGAACTCCAAGACGTTGTACACGCTTCTCCCCCTCTCCTTACTATCCTCCTAACAACTCCTTGAAGTAGATTAGGCTGAGAGTTGGCGACTGGTCCCAAGTCACCCAGTGAGCTTCACGGCTGGGTCGGAATTTGAACTCTGGCCTCCCAGGTCCTAGTCCAACACTCTAACCACTACACCACACTGGCTCTCATTTCATTTAGCTATCAAGGCTAACAGACATTGAACTTGACCAAACAGCTAAGCCAGTGGCTTGTCACCACATCTTGCAATGATTAAGACTGAATACAGACAATAATTTCTGAAGACTAATAGGAATGCCTTATTTTCATAAGACATTTTAAGTAGCCTGGTAACTGTACAAAGGCAGTGACAATTATGGAAACCTCATGAAGATGGGAAAACGTATTCAAGCTGCAATCCTATGAGTGGTATTGGATTACGGGCTGAATAAGCTTTCCCTCCTTACTGAGGGTCCCGTAATTGACATTACCTTTGCATAGTTCTATGGGGTGGCAAAATTGACTAGATCTAACATCAGCAGCAACTTAAAAAAGATACGAGAGAGAACAACAAATGTTCTTCAGAGCAGAGAAGCATTTTTCAGCAGGTCCAAAATTGTTCCAGGCATGCAAGGAGGGATTATGTTACTCATTATATTACTCATCACGGGCACTGTCCGTAGATGCCTGCAGCTGCCACGCCAAAGTATGCCTAACCTATATTGTAGCAGTTCTGGTCACAAAGCTAAAATCAAGGTATTGTGCTTTTCCTGGAGACTGTTCCAAGTGCTACAGAAACCTGCAAAACCAGCTTGTTCAGGGAATATGGTGAGACAGCAAAGGAAATGGAATTGCGTAATGGGGGGTAATGATAGCATTACGGTGCCATATTCAAGGCTTATGGAAGCTATTGCTTGTGATAACTCTGGTATTTTTGAAGTCAACTAATGTGTATTTTTCTTCAAGGTTCGAATTATCCACTCAGGATAAACTAAGGTCATATTCCTCACAAATATAAGCACTACACATTTATGAAGCATAAGCAGAGCGGACATTTCACAGAACATCCATGAAATGCTTCCTTCTCTTCCTTAGGCAGATAATAAGAAAAGAGGAAACACACTTCTTATCTGTGTGCACAAAATTTACAGCACAATCCTAAGTGTCTACTTAGATGTGATTTTGAGGAATCTGGTATAAATTTTAATAATAATAATAATAATAATAATAATAATAATAATAATAAATTAAAAGAAGTGATCTTCATTGACTTTAACGGGACTTAATCCCAGGCAAGGGTATAGAAGACTATAGCTTGAGTCACCCTATTGTAGCCTTGGGTGTTAGTAAACTAATTTTACTCAGAGGAGACCCACTGAAATTAATGAACATGACTAAGTTAGGTCCATTACTTTTAAGAGGTCTACTCTTAGTAAAGACTTAATGACCACCCCTTGCATTTCTTTTTTCACAATATTTATATACTGCTTGATTGTAATAAAGCCTCAAAGTGTTTACAAAAAGCATAGGGTGGTAAAATTATTATTATTTAATTAAAAACAACTATTTAAAATATTTGAAATATAATTAAATGGAACAATTAGCTCAAAGCCAGATTAAAAAACAAGTATTATGTGGCACCTGATAACCACAAGTAACCAATAGTTCCATGCAGGTGAGTCCATGGAATTTCAGGCAGGTGAGAAAGTGGACTGATGCCAGAAGGCCAATCTCTTTATTTCTCCTACACCAGTGCTTGGTTTTCATACTACTTAAGGTGAAAGAGAAAGCTGTTCCTTAGCTCTGTGCCTCCTCCATTAACCTGCTTGGTAGAAAACCTATTTTCTTTCCTTTTTCACTAGTCTGCTAAGAGGCTAGGATCTTACATTTCCATGTAGAGGAGGCTAGGCTAATCATTTGCACAGTCCCTGGAAAAGACCCTGATGTTGGGAAAGATGGAGGGCTCACGGAGAAGGGGACGACAGAGGACGAGATGGTTGGACAGTGTTCTCGAAGCTACCAGCATGAGTTTGACCAAACTGCAGGAGGCAGTGGAAGACAGGAGTGCCTGGCATGCTCTGGTCCATGGGGTCACGAAGAGTCGGACACGACTAAACAACAACAACAACAAATTTTGTGGGCTTATTTGCAAGATTTCTGCTTTTTTTGAAATTTGACCAGTGTGACTTAGGATCCTAAGGCGCCACTAGGGATGCGGGTGGCACTGTGGTCTAAACCACTGAGCCTCTTGGGCTTGCCGATAAGAAGGTTGGTGATTCGAATCCCTGCAATGGGATGAGCTCCCGTTGCTCTGTGCCAGCTCCTGCCAACCTAGCAGTTTGAAAGCACGCCAGTACAAGTAGATAAATAGGTACTGCTGTGGCAAGAAGGTAAATGGTGTTTCGGTGCACTCTGGTTTCCATCACAGTGTTCTGTTGCACCAGAAGCAGTTTAGTCATGCTAGCCCCTATGACCTGTAAAGCTGTCTGTGGACAAACGCCGGCTCTCTCGGCCTGAAGCAAGATGAGCACCACAACCCCTCTTTGACTGGACATAATCATCCAGGGGTCCTTTACCTTTTACCCTTTCTTTTACCTCAGGTGCCAATAGTCCATCCTTAATATTTATTTATTACTCAGTTTATATCCCAGTTTTCTGCCAGCTAGCTCAATGTGACCCAAGGTCACCCAGTGAGTTTCCTGACTGAATGTGGTTCTGAACATCAGTCTCCCAGTCCTAGTCTAATGACACTGGCCCCTGACACACCATGAATATATCAACAGAAAAGAAATACTTAGGGAGGAATTCAATGCCATGCAATGACAAGCATTTCAGCTTGCCAAATGGAACCATGCCTCCTCTAGTTCCCCTATGTGCTGTTCCAGGGGTTCTCCTAACCCCATGCCACAGCCAATTTTAGAGGCATGCAGTGGGAGGTGAGGGGTATTGATCAGATCATTTCTCTATCTAGCTCAGTATTTCCTACACAGACTGGCAGTGCCTCTCCAGGGTTTCATATAAGAGACACATTCTCGACCACAGAATTATGTCTCTTTGCCTGGTTTCAGGTTAGGAAAAAAAAAGATAACTTGCCCTAGTATTTGGACAAAGCTGTTTCGCAAGAATGTACTATTTACGATTAAATGATCATGTAAGACTTAAAAGGATTGGTTTAATAATTTCATCTTCTAGGGATGGGTGTGTGTGTATTTGTTGTTGTTGTTTAGTCATGTCCGACTCTTTGTGACCCCATAGACCAGAGCACGCCAGTCACTCCTGTTTTCCACTGCCTCCCGTAGTTTGGTCAAACTCATGCTGGTAGCTTCGAGAACACTGTCCAACCATCTCGTCCTCTGTCGTCCCCTTCTCCTTGTGCCCTCCATCTTTCCCAGCATCAGGGTCTTTTCCAGGGAGTCTTCTCTTCTCATGCGGTGACCAAAGTATTGGAGCCTCAGCTCCACGATCTGTCCTTCCAGTGAGCACTCAGGACTGATTTCCTTCAGAATGGAGATGTTTGATCTTCTTGCAGTCCATGGGACTCTTAAGAGTCTCATCCAGCACCATAATTCAAAAGCATCAATTCTTTGGCAATCAGCCTTCTTTATGGTCCAGCTCTCACTTCCATACATCACTACTGGGTCGGCAAGGTGATGTCTTTTCTTTTTAAGATGCTGTCTAGGTTTGTCATTGCTTTTCTCCCAAGAAGCAGGCGTCTTTTAATTTTGTGACCGCTGTCACCATCTGCAGTGATCATGCAGCCCAAGAAAGTAAAATCTCTCACTGCCTCCATTTCTTCCCCTTCTATTTGCCAGGAGGTGATCGGACCAGTGGCCATATATATCGTATATTGTTTGTTTTAAGAAACTTTTGAAAAATGAATTGCACGAGCATTTCTTCCACATATAGTGCTCATGTGAAAACCTCATTTTATCTCCTTGAAGATCAGGCGCAGGAAAACCATCAAGCAGCAGTCAGAGAAGCATTTGTTTCTTTTAACCCACAGTAACAGGGTGCAGTTAATTTTTTGTTTCCTCTACGTGAAGCTAGCAGCAATTTGAGTACAACCCACAAATCGCCAAGTCAGTAGACCTGGCATTTTATGTTATGTTTTCTTTTTTTAAAAAAAAACCCAATAACAACAAATTGTAGAATTGTACCAAACTATGCATATCTGATCCATCTGAAGGAAAGTTCTATATTGCATTTCATTCAAGGGAAAGTAGAAAGTGCTGTTTGGTAAAATCTGGTTTCTGAAGGATGATTAAGAAACACATGGGGCTTGATTCACACTAAGTTAATCATGCTTTAGTTCCATTTTTAACCTTTTAGTTACATTTGATTGGATCCAGACATCCAATAGCAAATGTACGGGATCGAGATCCTGCAGAGCTTTCCACTGGAGTAATGGGGTCAAGGGAGGGGATTTTTTTGTTCAGCATCACCTCCCAGGTTATTATGCAGGGTTTCCTGACCCTCCAGAGCAGCTTTGGGGTAGTCACAGGGATTGCAGGGAGGAATTGGCAAAAAAAAAATGCTTTCCTCCAGCAGAATGAACCATAGGTGTCGTTCCACTCTTGGGTAGTATGGATCCAATCCACTGAAATCAATGTGACTTCCATCAGATATGACCAGCTTGTCCCATTGACTTCAGTGGTACCAAAGCGTAGTTAGTTTTCTGAAGCGGGGGAGACTGGAAAGTGAGATCTTTTAGTAAAAATATTACAAGCCCCTGATTACTAAAACTCATGTTCAGATCCTCATTTGTTTATAAGAAACATGCCCAAGATTTTCTCTATCTTTCTCCATGAGGAAAAGCAAGCAGATTCTTTTAAGTAAGCTACAATACCCTGTGTTAGACATCACATTCCATGAATCACATTACATCCTGGTACATTTCTGAATATCCTGTACAGAGTAGATACTGCTATTTTCACTGATGAATAGAAAAATGTCTCCCAAAGAAAATGTGAAGGAGGCTAGTAACCAGGTAAAAAGGTAAAGGTAAAGGGACCCCTGACTGTTAGGTCCAGTCACGGACAACTCTGGGGTTGCAGCGCTCATCTCGCTTTATTGGCCGAGGGAGTCGGTGTACAGTCATGTGGTCAGCATGAGTAAGCCGCTTCTGGCGAACCAGAGCAGGGCACGGAAACGCTGTTTACCTTCCCGCCGGAGCAGTACCTATTTATCTACTTGCACTTTGACGTGCTTTCGAACTGCTAGGTGGGCAGGAGCAGGGACTGAGCAACGGGAGCTCACCTCGTCGCAGGGATTCCAACCGCCGACCTTCTGATCGACAAGCCCTCGGCTCTGTGGTTTATACCATAGCGCCACCAGTAACCCAGTAACCAGGTAGGAGAGCTTATATATCATTTGGTGCACATATTGGTCCCTCTTGCAATAAACAGATGTGCAAAATGTATGTAGGGGGAAGCGACAGATGCCGTCCACTCAGCATGTTTTATGCAAAAGCCTGAGGCTGAATTTTGCACTTTAAAGCCAGTGTCCATTTTCAAGCACAGATTTTATTCGCCTGATAGGGAAAATGAAAAGAACTCTGAGATATTTATATTTATATTGGGAAATCCAGTTCCTGGTAGGGGCAATAAACATAGGAATCACCTCTGAAATATACTTTGGTCTCAGTGATCATTTTATTTGAGGGATACGGGAAGAGGACTGGAGGTTAATATCCCTGTATTCATTTTACTCAGGTGAATTCCCCTGGACCGTAGCTTGTCAATAATCACCGAATAAAAGCATAGAAAGTGTTGCATCAAGTGTCCCAAGGAAAGTCAGCAATGCGAAAAAAGTTTTAAGCATTTAATATTTTCCCATTTTGCAAACATTATTTTGTGTCCACCTATGTGTCATCGGATACCCAGCTCTATTTCTCTGTAGCATCCAAATTCAGGAGAGGTGGTGCAAGCCCTGGACTGGTGCCTGGACTCAGTGATGGGATGGATAAGGGCCAGCAAACTGACCCCAAATCCTCACAAGATTATAGAATCATAGAATTATAGAGTTGGAAGACATCCTAAGGGTGATCTAGTCCAACCCCCTGCAATGCTGGAATCTCAGCTAGATCGTACATGACAGATGGCCATCCAACCTCTGCTTAAAAACCTCCAAGGAAGGAGAGTCAAACAGCTCTTACTATCAGACAGTACGTCCTGAAGTTTAATTGGAATCACTTTTCATGTAACTTGAATCCATTGGTTTGGGTCTTAGCCTCTGGAGCAGGAGAAACAAGCTTGCTCCATCCTCCTTGGGACAACCTTTGAGATATTTGAATATGGTTACCATATTCTCCTCTCCATCTCCTCTTATCCAGGCTAAACATACCCAACTCCCTCAACCATTCCTTATAAGATTTGGTTTCATTATCTTCATTATCTTAGTCACCCTCTTCGGCATATGTTCCATCTTCTCAATATCTGGGGCACAGTACCCCAGTTGTAGTCTGACCAGGGTAGAATAGAGCTGTACCATTACTTCAAGACACTATACTTTTGTTTATGCAGCCTAGAATAGCACCAGCCTTTTTTGCTGCTGCATCCCACTGTTGACTCATGTTCAGTTTGTGGTCTACGCGGGTGGCGCTGTGGGTAAAACCTCAGTGCCTAGGACTTGCTGATCGTAAGGTCGGCGGTTCGAATCCCCGCGGCGGGGTGAGCTCCCGTCATTCGGTCCCAGCTCCTGCCCACCTAGCAGTTCAAAAGCACCCCTAAGTGCAAGTAGATAAATAGGTACCGCTTATAGTGGGAAGGTAAATGGCGTTTCCGTGTGCAGCGCTGGTGCTGGCTCGCCAGAGCAGCTTCGTCACGCTGGCCACGTGACCTGGAAGTGTCTTCGGACGGCGCCAGCTCCCGGCCTCTTGAGCGAGATGGGCGCACAACCCTAGAGTCGGACACGACTGGCCCGTACGGGCAGGGGTACCTTTACCTTAAGACCCCTAGATCCTTTTCATATGTACTACTGACACTTGGTTCCCAAACCTAGATAACTGCCGGCTTTGGACGGGGCAGTACCCCCTGCCGCCACCAAATGAGCAGGTTTGTAACTTGGGGGAGCTCCTGGTTCCATCTTTTTCACTAGAGGCCCAGGTGGTGCCAGTGGCTATCTTTGTAGTGATGTAGCCTGTCAATATTTGTAGTGACGGCAAAAAAGAAAATAACAATAGTTGGGAAAATAGACACTGGGCTGGGGTGGATGTTGAAGTTTAAATTCTATTATTTATTTATTCATTAGAATTATTTATATAGCTGCCTCTCAGGATATAAATCCTTCCAAGATGGCTTGCAATTCAAGCACGTATTTTTTAAAATACCAGAGTTTAAAACACACACACACATTAAAAAGTCACCAGGATCCTTCCCACAGAGCAGCTGATGGCAAGTCTCTTTGCCCAGGCCAGAGGCCAGATGAAGATGCAAACTGCCCTCTTCCCAGTCATCAGATGGGTCAGTAATCTTTCCTCCCCAGCTGATTTGCACAGATCAGCTGAAGGGGGAGCTGTGTGTCTTATACAACTATGTGCAAGAGTGTGGAGGTAGTCACACCCGCCACTGGCATGTGGCCAGGAGCAACTGCAGCCCTCAGGTGAAAACAGGGGTTTCTAAAAGGACCTCACACCCTCCTTCAAGCTACCAATGATTTGGGTTTTCAATGGCAAAAAATTAGGGTGAGAAATTTCATGGTAAAAGAAAACTGTCGTTTTATTAGAGCCACTAGAGTCTATGCTGTGAAAGAACCAGATTTTTTTACTTCATGGAGAGATCAGCTAAACTCATAAAAATAATACCCAGGGCCAGAAAACAGTACAGTGGTACCTCGGGGTACAAACGCTTCAGGTTACATACGCTTCAGGTTACAGACTCCGCTAACCCAGAAATAGTACCTCGGGTTAAGAACTTTGCTTCAGGATGACAACAGAAATTGCCCAGTGGCAGCAGGAGGCCCCATTAGCTAAAGTGGTGCTTCAGGTTAAGAACAGTTTCAGGTTAAGAACGGACCTCCAGAACGAATTAAGTACTTAACCCAAGGTACCACTGTATTACAAAAATCTTAATATGTATGAACCTTTATCTGCTTATGAAAGATGGAATTTAATATTATTGCTTATTTGTGGTTTATTCATTAATGCAGAACAAAAGAGGACACGAATTGCTGGAACTTGGGACAGTCGAAGCAGTTCTTCCTATTAATTTCACTTTGCGTGGATCAAATTCTAAAACAGCAGCAGCTCTGGGATACTGCTAAATGTCTTGCACTCTATCTTTTTCAAAGCATAACAGGCATTCATCACATTGGAATAACAAAGCCGTAATCTGATATATGACAAATATTACCAGCTTAATGGCTGATGTCCATTACTGATGGGACCTGCTCACTATTTAGAAAAGTTTGGCATTGAAGGATTACTGAACAAACAGAACACCTGAAAAAACTTGCATGCAAGAGTCTGTCATCGGGTGTGATCGAGGACATTACCTGAGAACTCTGGCTCTTATCTTAAGTTGGAAACGGCTGCAATTGCCAACAGCTCCAAACAAAGAGCTTCTGTCAAGGAAGGGTGACACAGCGAGCCTGTCAGGTGGTGCTTGCCTTCCCAAGACTTCATTCCTCTTTATGGATCACCTGAGACCAAGCTGTGCACCAGCCTTCAATAGGTGGGCAACATCACAAACCAATTACTATCAACAGAAAACTTCTCATCTGCTACGCGGGAGGGGGAAAGCGCCAAACATTCTCCCATGAGAATTTGTGAGAATAGGGGGAAATTCCTCTACACACAGAAAGTGGGGAGGGAAGGGGGTAGTTGGAGATGGAGAGAAAGAGAGAGGGGAAGAATTTTCCAAACAGTAAAGTGTACATGCCAATTTAAGGTATGTGTTAACTTACTTGGTCTAAACTATACCACACGACAAGCAAAGAACAGTAGCAAAAAACCTGACTTTCAGCGGGGATGCCCTTATGGTGCAAAGAGTGGTCAGGCAATCCAGATAAATTGTGAAATGATTTACTAACCATGAATAATGGCCTGTTATGTGGCTTGAACTTCTTCCCTGTTTTATTATTATCATTACCGTATTTTTTGCTCTATAAGACTCACTTTCCCCCCCCTAAAAAGTAAGGGGAAATGTGTGTGCGTCTTATGGAGCGAATGCAGGCTGCGCAGCTATCCCAGAAGCCAGAACAGCAAGAGGGATTGCTGCTTTCACTGCGCAGTGATCCCTCTTGCTGTTCTGGCTTCTGATATTCAGAATATTTTTTAAATTGCTTTCCTCCTCCAAAAACTAGGTGCGTCTTGTGGTCTGGTGAGTCCTATAGAGCAAAAAATACGGTATTTTGCAGCTTCAGGATGACAGCATAAGCAGGAGGTTTAATCAAGCCCTGCTGGGCCACCATAGTTGGTGGGCTAAGCAGAACCTGTTCACATGATCTTCTCAAGAAATAACTTAACTGCAATATAATTTGCTCCGAAAATTAGAAACGGAACTTTGCGTACAACATGCAACTGCTCATAGGAGACTTTACGCATCCTTTCATTCACCGCCTCACAAGAACGGAGAAGTTATGCGACTGCTTGCGGTGAAGTACATTGCAGCTCTTCCATTGATTTGGAATTGTTGCTTTCCTTTGCTCTGATGTTATGACTGCATGCTTAAAATGTTGTGGTGCAATGCTTTTGCTCATGTTACAAAAGGAAGATCAACTGCTGTTTGAAAAAAATATATCAGGAAGGGGGGGGGGAATTTGCAAGAAAAACATAGCTTGGAGATGTGGCTTTTATCTCTCTCTATTTACGCTCTAATTCTTCTTGTCAGCAGCAGGCACTATCCTGTGTGAGCAGTAAGGATTAGGTCCTGCTTCAGGAAAACACCAATTACAATAAGTGCTGCAATCCTGAAAGTATTTACTTGCACTATATTCCCAGTGAAGCTGAGGGAATTATTTGCTGATATGTGGTCTCGAGACTTCAGATTTCCACAGCACAAGTTTTGTCTTTCCAACATAATACATTACCAGGGAAAATTTAATTCCTTCAGCAACTTCTTCCAGCGTCTAAAGCATGTCCGTCATTCACACACCACCAGAGAGGCAGGTATGGACAAGGCAGCGGCAGGCTACTACAAAGTCAGCATTTTGTATATTCTTCTTTTTGTCCACAGAGGAGCTGAGCTTATATTCATTGCTATCGTTATCTCAAACAAATGCTGATACTTTATGGAAGCAGCACAGCTTTGTAGAGTTAAGACAGAACTGCGTGCTTTTCTTATGTAAGTGACTCAAAATTAGCTTTGAATTACAGAAGATGGCGTGGATTGGATCAGGGGTCAGATGTGGCCCACGAAGACCGTTTTACCGGCCCACGATGCAGAAGCTTCTTGGGGTGATTATGATGGGCACGACCCAGCCAAAATAAAGCACTTTTAAGTCACAGTGATTTATGACCTTACTCAGGCTCTAAGATCAGACTTGGAGGCCCCACTCTCAGATCCACCAGTAAAAGCTGTGAGACTGGCAGTCACCAGAGACAGGACCTTTTCAGTGGTGCCTTGGATTTCTGTTTAATTTTGAAATGCTGATATTTAATATTATTCTGTATTATTTTAATGAAAGTTGAATGATATTTTATTTGCATATTGTATATTGTATTATGCATATTGTCTTATTTATATGATGTTAGCCGCTCTGAGCCCAGCTTTGGCCAGGGAGGCCAGGATACAAATAAAACTATTATTATTACCAAGATGATCAAGGATCTGGAAACCAAGCCTTATGAGGAAGGGTTAAGGGAACTGGGTATGTAAAGAGGAGACTGAGGGGAGATATGATAGCCATCTTCTAATATCTAAAAGGCTGTCACATGGAGCAAGCTTGTTTCCCCTGCTCCAGAGGCTATGACATGAAGCAATGGATTCAAGTTACATATCTTTAGAACTTCCTCCCCAAGGAAGGATGTATGGCTGATGGTTTCTAAAGGAACTCTGAAATATTATATTATTTTATTTTAAAGTCTGTTCCATGCTTTATTAATATTCAATGCTAGAGGTTTTAATTGTTACTGCGTTCGAACTTTGAATTTTATTTTATAGAATTAATTTTGTTTGAACATCCACTCCAACCTCTTTTCTGTTTTGTAAGCTGCCATGTGAGGACAACATGCCCTGAAGGGTGGAATTATTATTATTATTATTATTATTATTATTATTATTACTACTACTACTACTACTACTACCTGATAGGGATTCAAAATGGCTAACAGATAAAACTAAAAACTAAATATTAAACATTGATAGAATTAATACTATCTACATGCCAGGCTTGAGGAATCCTCCCCACCCCCATGGCACCAAGAAGCAGGGAGGAAACAAGAAAGTTCTTCCTTAAGATTTATTCAGTCATCACGGTGAAAGACAAAGAATTCCGGTCATTTCGCCATGATGGAATTGCTAGCACTGAGCTCCTCCCTCCTTCCCTTCTAACAATACCACCTGCTTCTACAGCATCCGCCCATGGTCAACTGTTGTTGTGCCCTTTGTTCTTGCACCCTTTGTTCTTGCTTTTTTTCTTTAAAAAATGTTTAGGGGTACTCTCATTTTCCTACTCATATTGAAATACTGCCCCTCAATGAGGCCAAATTTAGATTCACAAAATGTTTAGGCCAGGGGTCAGCAACCTGCAGCCCATAGGCCACAAGCAGCCCACGGGGGTCGTTTAAATGGCCCATGAGCCGCCCCCGAACCAAGCCACCTGGCCAGTGAGTCCCCGCACGCTGTGCTAAACTGGCGCAGCTTTTGTGGCACTGGCAATCGCATCTGTGCAGACGAAGACACCGGAAATCGCGTCTGCACAGATGCGATCTGGCCCACAGAGCGATCTCCAGGGGAGTGAACAGGCCCAGGTGAGGTAAACCTTGCCGACCCCTGGTTTAGGGGTATGCGTCCCCCCAGAAAAAAGCAGTGCTTGCACCCTTAACGAATGTCACATTTTGTGAGAAAGGGGGTCAGTTATGCTGTCCAGTGATGTGTCAACTAGCTTCTCTGTCTCCCTTCCTCCTCCGCCTAACACCACATAACTCTGCTGTTTGACTGTCTCTCAGCTGTTATCTTCCTCAAAGCCCTGCTGCAATTTGAGACTGCCTTTCTCCTCTCTGGAAGCTACAGGTCAAGGTGGTGGAGGTTGACCTCTACCACTCCTCCTCCTCCTCTTCAGTCAAGTCTCTGACTCTACAACTATACCAGACAAATAATTGCAATAAAAACAGCACAGCACCAGCCCTTTCATTACAAGCAGTCAGTTCCCCAAAGCCTGATGGAACAAGTCTTCAGGGGGCAGAAAGACAATAAGGAGGGAGGGAGTTCCAAAGTCTGGGAGCAGCCACGGAGAAGGCCCTTCTTGAATCCCCACCATGCAGGGCTGTGAGGGTGATGGGACTGAGACAAAGGCCTCCCCCAAAGATCTCAAAACCTGGATAGGTTCGTATGATGGAGTACAGTCTTTCGGATAGTTTGGACCTAAGCCACTAAATAAAAATAAATAATGGCAGTGCAAAAGTGCTTAACTTTGGCTGGACTGTGAGGTATACAATGCCATTAATTTTTTAAAAGAAAAATACTATGAGAAATAAATTATACTGTATATTAGAAGACCCAAACACAACAATATCCACCATCGGTAACCATACTCTTTGAATCACAATTTCCTTGTCATTTATTTATTTTTTATCAAGCAAAGTCCTTTTGCACCCACAGAAATCTATATATCGTTTCTATCTAAACCACGTTAGTGCAAACACAACATGGAACAAAACGTATATAAAAAAAAGATCTTTCCATCTTCATTTGTTCAAAGAAAATTCTGGAGAAAACCTACATGATTGGCAAGGATGTCTGACTAATTGGATCCACATTTGGCTTAAAACAGGCTGTCACTATCTCTGCATTTAGATTAATAGCTAGCTGGTGATCAACCATGTCGATTTTCAAGTATCTCATTCACCTGAGAGAGAGAGAGAGAGAGAGAGAGATGAGATATCAGAATTCTTCAAATGCTGCACTATTTACGTGAAGGAAATTGCAAACAGAAACATCATTTTGAGAATTTCAGCGAAGATGAAAGACGAGCAGATGTAGCAACCACCATAGCCAGGGGAGGGGGAACTACTTGAAGGTCTTGTGTGGAGGGAAATGAATTTCGGACTGGGAGAGGGGAGGAAATGACTGAAAACTGACCTTTTCCAAACCATAGCTCAATCCATTAACTAGTGTACTAATTTGCACTTTTTGGGCTATATGCATGAAATGCCAGGGTTTAATTTTAAAGAGTGGGGGGAGAGTACCCTATTTTCTCATGTATAACACCCCCCCACCCCGTGTATAAGACTACCCCTATTTTTGGGGACTCCAATTTAAGAAAATGGGGGGAGATGGTCCAGAGTTGTTGAGCTTTTTGGGAGAAATGCCAAAAATCACTCACATGACTGAAATATGCTGACAATCGCACGTGTTGCCGCTCGCCACCAGCAACCAGCAATCACATGCCCAATTGCCGCAACTGTTAAGTTGTGGGTGAACATATCAGACGACACAGCAATTCTTCAAACAGCTCTTGTTTATTCACAGAACAGAAGTGAACTGAAGGGTTCAGTCAGCCTGCTTATATAGAGCTCCGATACAACGTAACTGTAACAATTTTCTAAAACTATCCAATCACTGAATGTCACTTTAGATCCCCTTTTTTGCATAACTATCTACAGTATCACCCTGCTGGCCCAGGGTTAGAACTTCAGTACATAACAGCAACGGTAGCCAATCCACGGCAGCCCTTGCCCCAGCCACCAATCACCCACCCTATTGCCACTGACAAGCTCCTGCTCGCAGCTGCAACCAATTGCCCGTCCCCCCTCTGCATTATCCGTGTATAAGACCACCTCCAATTTTTTACATTATTTCCAAGTAAAAAAACCTTGTCTTATACACGGAAAAGTACGGTATATAGAGAGTTGGATCCAGACTAGTGTTAGGTGCTGTTCCATTCACGTCAATGGAGGGGTGCGGGAGGGCGAGAATATTCTTTGATTTATCCTTCCCCCTGAAGATTCCTGCTCTGGAGAAGCCAAGCCAGCAAAGCATAAAAGACAATACAAGCAGGAGACAGGGCTGTAGGATGGATCAATGAAGATGGTCTCTTTTCTACCCTCTGCTGGGTCTTGGTATCCTCCATAAATGGAAGGAGACTTCAAGTCGTGGAACGACTACAACCGTTTTTTGTGGTATACAACTTAGCCAAAAAACCAGCTACCTTCCAAAGAAACCCTTTCATTTTGGATTTTCTATTCGTATGCATGTTTACTTGGAACAATGAAAACGAACCTGTGGCCCTCTAGATGTTGTTATACTACAACTCCCATCATCCTCTACTCTGGCTGAGCTGAGATCCAATACCAACTCATAAATTGCAAAGTTGGAAGTGACCCTAAGGGTCATCTAGTACAACCCTTTCCGAAGGGGCCGCATGTTCAACACCCCTTAGATGCACCACTGAATTCAACGCTTCTTTCCTCGAGTTGTGTGTAATTGTTCTTCCTTATAGATTTCAACAAACTTCTTTTTTTCCTTGGTTGGTACCTCCCCTGGATCTGAATGGATTTCATTTTATGTGGTGTACTTTCAAACTGTTTTTATTATTTATAGTTGCTGTTTTTAATTGTTTTTATACACAAATGTTTTTAATTGTTTATATATATATATATGTCATCATATTGTAAAACACCTTGAGATGCCTGGTGGGAAGCGATTTGTTAACTGAAATAAAGAAACAATAGTGTTCAGTAATACTACTCTGTTGTATTAAAAAAACTGAATAATATGTAATTATGGTATCTCCCTTCTCTTCCAAGTCCTTCTGCAGAATCACGTCTTTTCCAAAGGCTCCTCCACCACGCCTTGTTCCTTTCTCTTCTTTTTGCTTGAAACTTGATGTTGTAATCTAGTCAGGCATATGCTCCACTATGTTAAGGGGAGCTTTCAAGTGATTTATTCTGGATTAATTAGGCCAAAATAAATGTTGCCATCTGGTTCAGTTTCCAGAATCATTAATATGGATTAGCATTGTCACTGCGCACTTCAGGACATAGTCACATAAATCAGGGAGAGCCCTACAAACTGCAGCGGCCACTTCAGAGGATGATGGCACCATTTTCATTTCCTTCACTCCAGTGACACCGGCAATGTTGTTGCACTGGACAACAGTGCACCTAGCATCAAACACATAGTGAGGTGTCCCATGCTGAATTTGTTGCATTCATAACTGACTTCTGGGCTGCCTGAATCAGCCCCAACTTGACATTGTAAGCTCACAGCAACTATGTTCTGGAAAAGCACTCTGAATGTTGACAGCACTGTAAAAATAACAAATAGAAATGGAAATCTAGGATGGTGATGTAATGGCATTACTGCAAGCAAAGAAGAAGAAGAAGAAAAGGCTTTAGTTTTAAAAATCTAAAAAAAAAATACTGATTAAACCTGATACAAAATAGGGTTTCCCCCCTGCAAACAGAACTAATTCTGTTAAACATAACTTTACACGCACATACATGTGGTATTATTTGAACTACATAAAACATTGCCAAACGTCCTTTCACAACTTCAGGAGAAGTCAATTCACCTTCAAATGCTTAGGTTGTTCCTCATCATTACATATTTGCTTTCCATAACCTAAAAGAAACAGCTAAGCTTTGCATTCAGAGAACATTTTACATTGTCTGCCAGGTATTTCCTGTGCACATCCCCATCTAAATCTCCTGGTTCTTGTAACTAATGTCTGTGAAGAAAATCCTGTCATAATTATAGTCCTGATTCACAAGCAACCATTTTCTTCAGAAAACTGGTTGAGCTGTGTTGACAATCACATTTTACACTGATTCTTTCCAGATGAAATGATACTTTTTCAAATAATGTAATAAAAATGTAAAGTCAGCTGTTTTAAAGACATAAAAGTGATTTATGAGACACGTACTGTGTTCAGTGTTGGGGTTGTTTTTTTCTTGACACAATGGAAGTTTTCTTTTATGGGAGAAGTTAATTATTAACAGCAATCAAAACCACAAATTACAGAAAAATACATTGTTGCTCATTTTTAAAAGCAACACCACTACCGCGTTTGAAATGAATTCTACATTGTATTATGTGTTTTTTTGTTTGAATGAAGTTTGGTACACACTGAACCAGCTTATACGGGTGAATTTTCTGCCAAACTAGTTAACAGTTTCATCAGTTACATCATTGTTAGGTGTCAGAGTTATCACTTCCTAGAAATGCGACTGGGCACTGCACCCTCTGAGAGCTATTATTTGAGCTGTTTGCAGATCACACAAGTTAGAAATGCTTTGGCTTCCATTTGAGATGCTTTCTTTGTTCACAACCCCAAGAGGCAGAAGACATATATATTTTCTCCTTTCAAAATGTAACGTCTGCAAAAACAGTTTGTACAACTAGAAATGTACAAAAAGGCAAATCCAGAAAATAGAGAAAACTCATAAATGGTGACACTGTTGCAACACTCCCAACCTTTAATCAGGAGAAGTTCTCAGTGGATCATCTGCCTAGAAGTCATAGTGCCAAATTGTCGCAGAGTCCGCAAATCCCCCCATTTTCCTCCAAGCTCCATTTATAAGTGCAATGATGGGGCCAAGAGGCAAACTATCAACTGCTCTCCCCTCCTGACTGATACCACATGGCTGGCCGTGGGTCTAATACAGGCATAGCCAAACTCAGCCTTCCAGATGTTTTGGGACTACAACTCCCATCATCCCTAGCTAACAGGACCAGTGGTCAGGGATGATGGGAGTCATAGTCCCAAAACATCTGGAGGGTCGAGTTTGCCTATGCCTGGTCTAACACCATAATTCAAATGAAACTGGGCTGTGTGGCAATACTATAAAGGTAAAGGTAAAGGGACCCCTGACCATTAGGTCCAGTCGTGACCGACTCTGGGGTTGCAGCACTCATCTCGCTTTTTTGGCCAAGGGAGCCGGCGTACAGCTTCCGGGTCATGTGGCCAGCATGACTAAGCCGCTTCTGGTGAACCAGAGCAGCGCACGGAAACGCCATTTACCTTCCTGCCGGAGCGGTACCTATTTATCTACCTGCACTTTGATGTGCTTTCAAACTGCTAGGTTGGCAGGAGGCAATACTATAGTCACCTCTATTTTGTTAGGATACCCAGTAGCTCAAGCATGTCTGGAGGTCTCTCTTTCTTACTTGGAATGGAGACCCTACAAATTGATCCAGAGGCATAAGGAGGAAAAAAAGCCAGGGATGCTTGAGGAATTTGATCTTTGCAAATTAATGTGAGGCTCAGAGCTTAGCTATCCATCAGATTTTGTACTTTTCCAAATAGCGATGTGGTTCTTGTCACTTTAAAAGTATCTATGTAGAATTTTGAGAGAAAGTGCACATTTATATACATTCATAAGTATGTATTTATATACCAATATTTAAATGATTATTACAAGTTTCAGATTAATGCAGAACTGCAATGGAATCAGGGACAAGAAGTTGTCAAAGTGGAATTATGGGCTAGGAGACACGGATTTGCTCATCCCTAGGAAACACTGACAAGTCAAAAGCATCATCTTGATTGCTAACATTTGGGTTTGCTATTTTTTGGAGAGCCTGAACTCCAAGGCAAAATATTTACATACTTCTCACGTATTATCATATTTATTTAAATAATTTATATACCACTTAACTACAACAGTCTCTTAAGTGATATGCAAAGATGCAGTACAAAAAAAAATCAGTTAAAAGGATAAAATCAAACTTCCTTTAAAATGCCAGCTAGATTTTTTTTTTAAAGGCTTCAATGGGCCCTGGAAGTTCAGCAGAGAGAGGGCCTCTCTGACCTTAACTGGCAGGGAGTTCCATAATATTAGCCCAGGGCTGGATTTAGGTTTGATGAGGCCCTAAGCTTACTGAAGGTAATTGAGCCCTTTATATGTTCAGCTGTCAACAACAAATTCTTGCTGTTTTTTGCTATATGGTAATTTATATGCTATATGGTAATTTATGGACCTAATAGGTATCTAAAGCCATTTGCCACTGTTGCTGTATGTAGGTTTAATTTTATCTTATATTTTGGAAATTTACATCCAGTGGTTTTTTTCCCCTTTAAAATTTTTGGGGGTCCCCAAGAGAGTGGGGCCCTAAGTTATAGCTTGTTTAACTTATACTTAAATCTGGCACTGTATTGGACACATAATACTAAATCCACGGCTCCTGGTGGATACGAGGCATGCATATGCACCATGGGGTGCCACTAACAGGGACTTCCCCCACCAACTCAGTAATTGGGCAGGTATAGAGCAATCTTTGAGGTATCCTGGACCCAAACTGTTATGGGCCTTGTAAATTAACACAAGAAACCTGAATCTGGCCTGGTAGCATATGAACAGCCAGTGTCAATTTTTGAGCATCCACTGGTAATGTTCTGTCTCCAACAGCCTAGCTGCAGTGTTTTGCTCCAGCTGGAGCCCTTGAACCAGTCCAAGAGCACCATCTGAAACCCCAGAGAGTGACTAACAGCCAGCATAGGGCCAAGATATGCAGCCTATATTGGACTCCAGCTCCCTCCAGCACTAGCAGGCATGGCCAATTGTTGTTGGCCATTGTCTGGCTCAGAAGACAATGAGGTGTTTCTCCAGGGGTGAAGTCCAACTGCTGTTTTAGCAGCACCCAAGTGACACCCCTCCAGGGCATAAGCCTGGGCAGCGTGTGTGGAAGTCCTGGGCTGCCCCGACGACAAGACCCCTCTCTCAACCTCGCTAATGTAGCATTCAACCATCTTAGGGACTCCACTCAAGATATGTGTAGGGTTTATTCCTTAGCATTTACTTCTTCTGAATATATCCTTCAAGACAGTGGAGGTTTAGAAACCTCCTTCTTCTAGATGGGCCACCTTCCCAGGTTGCCGAACCCCATCTGCTCCTCTACAGCATGAGCAGAAACTGCTTTCTTGACTGTTGGACCCACTAATGGTCTTGTCTACTCAATTTGCCAGAGCCTGTCTTCACTTTCAAGTTGTAGTCCAACAACATCTGGAGGACAACCAGCTCCCCATCCCTGGAACAAGTAAAACACTGAGCTAGATGGACCAGTGGTCTGACTCAGTATAGGTCAATGTACTGTGCTCCTAACTATACATTAGGCTAAAATAAAATGATTTTAACCAAAGACCACCAAGGGAACTTAATGGCTGAGTAGAGACTTGAACCTGGGTATTAGGGGGTTTCCCATCTCCAGGCCTGCTACCTGATAGCCCTTTGCAACTGTGATGTCTAGACTGTGGAATGCTCTCCCCAGGGAGACCCAGATATGGCTACCATGCTGCTCACCTTTCATTAAGCAGCCAGAATGTGACATATGAAGTCTGTGTCTGGCCTGATTGATTTTATTTGCTGCTCCTGGAGATAGCAAATTGGGTGTTTAATTCCCACCCATCCCTTATGGCTCTTTCTTTTTATATACAGTAAACTGGCTGTTCCCCACCAAGTTTGTAGGGCTTGCTGCCTTGAGTGTCTCCTACATAAAAGTGCAATATAAATGTTTTAATTAAATAATAAATAAAATAAACACAAGTGCAGCATCCTTTGGTTACAACCGTTTAGCCGAGAAAAGGAAACATCTTGGAGATTAGGTAGCTTTTCAAAAGAGGAAGATACCAAGCTAATACTGTACAAGGAGGGTAATTTGTGTACTTTGTAACGGCAGGCTAAAGGCAATCTGGAGGGGGGGGGGGAAAGAGTGTGTATGGAGAGAGAAAAAAGATGAACCAAATTAGGAACATATGTAGGAACGCCTCCCCTCCCCCTCCCACCATTGGATCATTGTTTAATTTAGCTAAGGAAAACAAATAAAAGTGGTTCACACATGCAGGCCAGACATTTCCCACCCACCATTCTTCCCAATATTTGTAGGTGTGACCCAACGTAGAAAAATGTGACGTGTAAATCACTGCGGAATGGATGCACTCTGCTGCAATTTCAAAAATCAGGTTGGCTCCAAAAAGTACAGCAGTGGCTGCAATAAGTGCAGATCAGTGCATCCATGCAGTGACTGCTTACTGCTGGTTCACACAACACACTCATTTACATCATGCCCAAGGGTGGTCCATATTAGGGAGCAGATGGAGAAAACAAGCAACCCTTTGCATATATAAATTGGCTTCTCTGAAATAACACCAACCTGGCACATTCATATTCTTGTGTAAGTCCATTTCAGAGCTAATGTCACCGACTGAGAAGCAATTATATTTTATGTTATGCAAGGGCTACCCAATATGAGGAGTGTAGGATTTTCCAGTGCTTCTACTGCAGGTATTTTCAGAAGGCACATCTATGTACACCAAACCAGCCTTGGAAAAGCAGGGTATCGGATTATAATTTTTTGTGTTATGCTAAGGTGGAGCTCCTTTTCTAAGAAGGACTATCTCACTACATCATTAATAGTCTACAGGCACCAGGTGAAGTTGTTTCTCTTTCAGAGACTTTTAAAGCACTTGCTAATTGAATACTGCTGCCACTGCTTTTAGTGAGTCTGCTACTTTAACTGGGGCTTTTTTTGTCACTGGGTTCATTTGGTTATAGTGATTTTGCTTTTTATTATGCACAACAGAAGCTTTCCCCAACCTTGAAATGTTGCTTGTATGGCCAATGGACAGAGGTGATGGGAACTGTAATCTTGTGAACATTTGGACGGCACCAGGTTAGGGAAGGCTGCATTAAAGTTTTACAGTTTTAGTGGACCCAGAGTTCAACAGGCATGCCCTCTTCCCTTTCTGTAAGCCTCAAGATTGAATGGAAATTGCTGGCTGTGATCTGATAAACCCTTTGGGTCTCATGCAAAGGTATGGGATACTATTTTATTTTTCTAAGTTGTAACTCCTCACATGGTGTCCCAAACTCCCAGGTTTTGGGGAGAATGTGTTAGGCGGCATGGGAAGGATGCCATCAGAAAGAGAAGCTCAGACGTCCATCTGCATGGCCCTCCATGTTCAGAGGCACCAAGCCATGAATAGCAGGTGGACAGATGAAGAACAGTGGAAGGCTCTTGATGTTACATCCTGTTCATAAGCTTCCTGGAGGAATATGTTAGCCCCTAATGGAGAGAGAAAGATGGAGGAGGTGGACCTTCGATCTGATCCAGCATGGATTCTCTTATCTTTGTATGCTCTCTGGAAAGGAAGCATTACATGGTTTCTTGCACAATAGGTGAAAACAGACCATGGGTTGCATGTATCCAGTTGTGCGCTCTCCTCACAGAAGGTTTTCAAATCCAGCAGAAGCTTCCTTAAATGAGAGGAGGACAGGCTATTTTTGCTGCTTCTCCCTATTCTCTAAAACCCCACTTCTGCTCCAGCAGGTTGAGAGACCTTTTAGAGCAGTACAATAGGTGACATAACAGGGGCAGCAGGACACAGTGAAAACATGATCTCTGCTGGAGCAAAGAGGCTTCCATGAGGGAAAGGACACTACAGTGGTACCTTGGGTTATAGACGCTTCAGGTTATAGACACCAGGTTACAGACTCTGCTAACCCAGAAATACTACCTCAGGTTAAGAACTTTGCTTCAGGATGAGAACAGAAATTGCACGGTGGCAGCGCAGCGGCAGCAGGAGGCCCCATTAGCATCAGGTTAAGAACAGTTTCAGGTTAAGAATGAAGGGGGGGGGCCACTTGGGGCGCATCGGAAGATGGCTGACAATAACATCTCTCCGACCCACACAAGGTAATTAGGAGGCTGTGATGGGAGTAAATAGCCTCCCTACCCCCCCAAGGTTGTGGAGGGGCTGCCCTTTGCCTGCTGTGCCCTATACCACCCCCGAATTTGTGGGGATGGGGGCACTAGGCAGAATGCCCTCCTGTGGATCTCGGCGCTCCTGGATGCTGTCTCTGATCCGTGCCTCTAGCTGCAAGAACTTCAAAAGAAACAATTAGGAGGAAGCGAATACACATATTTCAAGGAAGGAGGGGGAGTAAAGACTGCTAACTGAAGAGATCTCTGATAAACAAGACGGGTTGGAGGAACAAGATAAATCATGAGAAGATATGCCAAGGCTCGGTATGGCAAAAGGACTGGATGGGGGAGGGGGGGAAATCTTTCCTTTTCCCCCCTCTAAGTGATTAACCAAGAATCCCCACCCCCCACAAGTCAGAAATGTCATTTTAATGACTTAAGCTGTGGATTTATGACTGTGTGGAGATAAATTTTCTAACCAAAGCATGTTTTAAGAAGATCGTGGAAAGTATAAGAGCTTTGGAATGACGCAGTTAAAAATACCGTCGCCATGTTGGCAAGTTCTGTCGGAGGACTTAAGTCTGGGAGGAGAAATAGAGCTGTTTTTATATTGTGGGTGAGACTCCTCAGAGGAACTTAAGAATGACAGTTTTGCGATTAATGATGGAAAGAGCGATGTTATTTATGAAAGCAATGATATATGGAAACCATCTCGATTTGAGGATTGGACGAACAGAAAAATTCACACAGGATTATAATTGGTGTTTATCTGCTTAAGGAGATTATCAGAAGAGATCATAAAGAAAAAAGAGAAAAAATATACGAACAAGATGAGATGTGGAAACAGCAAGATAAGACTGGATAGAATTATGAACTTTATTTGGACTGATTTGGACATTAATGCAGTAGCAAGAAGATGATCGGAATCTCCCTTCGGAACTTGAAATATGGGTCCCCCCAACACAAATTTAAAATTTGGCTTTGTAATTCAGAATTTATGGGATGTGATTTGATTTTATTTGATTGGTCGGTTAATAAACATTATTTTTTTAAAAAAGAGAACAGAAATTGCACGTGGCAGCGCAGCGGCAGCGGGAGACCTCATTAGCTAAAGTGGTGCTTCAGGTTAAGAACAGTTTCAGGTTAAAAATGGACCTCTGGAACGAATTAAGTTCTTAACCTGTACTGGATACAATACAATCCAAGAAGGAAAAAGTTTGCAGCAGGTCCGTCAACTGGGACCTCATGGGTGAGGGGCAATTTTTGAGCTCAACTCTTTCTTGTCCGAGTCCAGTGTTCTAAACTGCTACACCACATCTAGCTCAACTGATTTTAAAAAACCACAAGAAACTTTGCAAAAGTGCAAAACTGGAAAGCTTCTTCATGATAAGGTGAGGATCAAGCCAACTTTGCATAGCTTCCAAAACTTCAAGAACCAGTTTTTTTTCAGAGTTGGGCTGGGCTATAAGCAGTGAACAGGCTTCCATAGCTAAAAAATGTTCTGCTGTTCTTAGTCTTTAGAACTGCTATAATTCTTCAGAAAAACCTAGCAAAACATTTATTGGCAAAACTAGTTCATTAAAATTTTGGTAATTAACTGGTTTGCCACTGTTATGTGAAATGGTAAGTGTGGAGAAAACAGACTGATACATGTATGCATTCTTCTGCCGCCCAGTTTATTCATTCTTATCTTTTCAATTTCTAAATCTTTAACAAAAGAATGCATGGAAGTATGCAGTTATAAGTACATATATGATTCAGATTATTTATAGCATCTGAACATGCTAAAAGGATTTTCTTCAGTCAAATTTATCCTCAGTTTCAAGCTTTTACCACAATAAACATCAGATTATGTTTATGTTGGCCATAAACCTGTCAGTCCTCAATAAACAGATATACTCCGGTGACTCAAGCTCTGCTGTCAAAAGGACTGTCAAAATGTACACCAACTCTTAAATTAAACCCTGCTAGCACAGAGAGATTAAGTTGCAAAAGTCTTATTTGGGACAACCCAATAAAAAGCTCACCCTAGCAGATAAGGACGGATATTATATCACAGGCAAAGATTGGAAAGTTCCAGAGGAATTTCACAAAGGATCTGATCTGCTTCTCCTTAACGGAAAGCTAATGTGACCTTTAATACTCTGTTAGACGGAGCCTGACTCTAGCAAGTCTCAATTAAATTTTATGTTTTGTGGCTCCCGTTTGCTTGTAATACATGAACAAAGTTCAATGGATGACTCCTACTTTGAAGATTTTAATTCCCTATTGGGACAATTTATTTCCACCTAGACAGCTCCTCAGAGATTGTGTCTTTGTACTGCCCAGCATATGCTGAGGATGGAAAGATCCTTAGAAGACACTGGGAAATGTGTCACCTAAGTTCTCCATGCTTATTTCATATTTCAGTTATGGAATCTTCTAGAAACTTTATTTATTACTAGCATTTATGTCATTCCTTTCTATCATAGATAATCCAGGCAGGTAAAAATAATACAGCAGAACAGGAATAGGGAATCTTTACCCTTTGCTGAACTATAACTCTCACCAGCCCTAAAAAGCATGGTCAACAGCAAGGGGTGATGGAATTTGTAGTTCAGCTACATGTTGTCAGAGACCGTGCTGAGGAAGGCTGCACTGAGGAAGAATGGTTGGAGCCTCCCCAGTGGTGGAGCTTCATGCTCCAGCGGGGGGTGGGATGGAAAGCAGGCAGGGGCATGGCTGGCGCGAGTCCCGAGGGGCGTGGTACACCACCCACAGGGGTGTGGCACATGTCCTGGGGGCGTGGCACACCGCCTGCAGGGGTGTGGCGCCCAGCGCACGAAGGGGGGGAAAGCCATGATGGCACCCTGCTGGCATCATGCCACCGGGGGCGGTATGCTCCCCCAGCACCCCTCTTCCTCTGCCAGTGATCCTCCCCCTGCTCCTGATCCGGATCCTGAATCTTCCTAGGAGCTGGAGGATAGTATAGATTTTGAACAGTGGTTTGCAGAGGGACATAGTTCAGAAGGCAGAAGCTGGGAAGTACTGGATGGGGAACAGCTAGGAGGAGAAGAACTGAGAGAGAGAGAGTTAACAGATTCACTGTCTCTGGAAAGCATTCATCTGCTCAGCCCAAGGTCAAGAAGAGCTGATAAGGTGGCAGCACAGAAAGCACAGTGGTTACACGCTCAGGTCACAAGACGCAGTAGTGACGTGGGTGACTAGGGAGGAAGTGGGTGGGACCCTTAATTGGGAGCACCATCATTCCTAGGAAATGGATTCTTTGTTCTCTTGCTGTGATCATTAAAGTTTCTAACTGGTAAGATGACTCCTTTTCCTTTGTTCTGCTTATCTACTGCCAAATGGGAGAGGAAGCCAATTTCCTGAAGTCTGACACATGTGGAGGATTAATGGTTCCCTACACCTGCAATAGAACATCAAATGGTTTAAAAATAAAAGCCATGAACACAATCCGATATTGCATGATGGACTTATGTTTGCTCTTCCACAAGCTCCCAGTCCTCCAGATCAGATTTCAAGAGTGCGTGGGGGAAGAAAGGAAGGCAAAATCATGTTGTGCAAGTGGAAGGCCATTCTATTAGCTATAGGCAGCACTGGATACAAACCATTCCATTCATTCTTATCCAGGATCCAAAGGGGTGCACACACAACTTCCACATATACACCCAAGCATTCCCACCCCCAATGCAAACCCTTAAGAACTCTTTAAAACTCCACTGACCTAATCACAAAAAATGTGACCTTATCACAATTTTTGTGATTAGGGATGAGGGGCAGGCAAAGGAAAGCCCAGGGGAAACATCATGAATGCAAAATGCAGTATTTAATAATCTGCAGCTCTTACACTTAATCTGTTACTGCCTTGGAAATTTGGGGGAGCTGAAAGTACTAGTGGGATGGGGTATAATTTTCTGCAAAGCTAAACTGGTGGCGGGAGAGTGCATAGGATTGCCAGACCACAATCGGAGGTGCTTCCAGACTGTGGTTATTTTTGGATGGCATTCAATCACACACTTGCCAACTCAGATTGTGCAATTATTATAGTTGGTTGGGAGGTCTTGAACAACAAATCCACTTCCCTCCCCAGAAATGGACTTTTCGTGATTGGCAAGCGTTGTGAAAATGCACTGGAAAGTGTGAGATAGCACTTTGATGCGACATCATCTAACCTCTTCACAATCCTACCAGGATGAATGCTAATTAAAACTGTCTAATCTCCCTGCAAACAGATCAGGTTGAATACTCAATAAACAGATCGTCCAGAAGCACTTCTGTAGAGCATCGATACACCCTTTGTTTTGTTGTTTAGTCGTTTAGTCGTGTCTGACTCTTCGTTACCCCATGGACCAGAGCACACCAGGCACTCCTGCCCTCCACTGCCTCCCGCAGTTTGATCAAACTCATGCTGATAGCTTTGAGAACACTATCCAACCATCTCGTCCTCTGTCATCCCCTTCTCCTTGTACCCTCCATCTTTCCCAACATCAGGGTCTTTTCCAGGGAGTCTTCTCTTCTCATGAGGTGGCCAAAGTATTGGAGCCTCAGCTTCAGGATCTGTCCTTCCAGTGAGCACTCAGGGCTGATTTCCTTAAGAATGGATAGGTTGGATCTTCTTGCAGTCCATGGGACTCTCAAGAGTCTCCTCCAGCACCATAATTCAAAAGCATCAATTCTTCGGCAATCAGCCTTCTTTATGGTCCAGCTCTCACTTCCATACATCACTACTGGGAAAACCATAGCTTTAACTATATGGACCTTTGCTGAAAGGTGGGGTAGCCATTGCTTCTACCATTCCACTCTTCCTCCTAAACCCTTTGTCCTCTCTCTCAATAGGTGCTGAACAAAACAAGAGTCCTGCTTCTTCCATTAGGTAGGAATGGGATTTTTGTGTGACTAGATCATGGGAGAAGCAAGGTGAGAGAAGCCCTAGCTGGGCTCCACCAACAATTGCTGCTCCAGAGTGTTGACAGTCCCATGGATGGTTCCAAATGCCTGTCCTGACCATCGGAAAGTATGTGTTTTCTCTCTCTCTTTCTAGCCATGTGAAATCTAACATACTCTCCTAGAAGAAAAATCCTGATGCAGATGTAACCTTGTTTCGGAAAACTTTAAAAGTGACAATGCCTAGAAAAAAGGGCAACCTCATAGCTGATTAGGATACCTTTTTGATTCCAGCGCAGAGATACCAAAGACAAAAAACACACACAGTATGTTGTCAGCATAAATTGAATGTGCATGCACTCAAATTTACATTTTTCTCAGCAACGTGCTGCTCCCTTTTCTTCGGAGATAAGTTTAAGGATACATCCCCAAATGTGCACGTTGTAGTGTTTTCTCATCCAGGAAAGAATGTGGTGGGTGTTACTATGGGAGGTTCTGTGTGCATGCATGTGTATGCTCTGCATGAATCGTCCAGCTGTGCATGAGACTGTTGGCATCGTATAACATGACTTATGGGTCAGATATGCGCCCCCAAATTTCTTAATCCCGCTTATTAACCTTCAGTTTCTGAACAGACACAGGTGGTTCTCCCTCCCCGCTCCAAAGAAATTGTGAAAATAATAGTATATTTCCTTTAAAGATCTGTGGGCTTCAATTATTCTGCGAATAGGTTTTTAGCTGTTTCTTGGCTAAAGGAAGGAAAACGATTGCTAATTTAAAAAATCTGGCAGCATTTACAATTATTTTGGAAACAAAAGTTAATGAAATTAGGCAAATGAAATGATTAACATTAAGAGAGCAAGAGAGAAGGCGCATGCCACAGAACTCCCCCCCCCCCGTATTATATTTTGTTAGCTCTAGGAACACATGCTGCATTTGACCAAATGTGATGTGCTATATCCTAATGATATTTTTGGCCACAGCAGAGGAGAGCCTGGGATGGGAAGGAGACAAGGAGTGTTGTCCTAGAATATATAGCTCAGTCAGTAGAGCACGAGCCTCTTAATCTCAGGGTCATAGGTTTGAGCCCCACATTGGACAAAAGATTTCTGCATTGTGGGGGTTGGACTAGATGACCCTCGGGGTCCCTTCCAACTTCACAATTCTGTGATTCTATGATTTCAAAATGCCATAGGCTCACTAGAATTAGAGCCTTTGAAATAGGGTGATGTGGAAATCAAAAAAGCATAAAATAAATCTGGTCTTTTTCTTTTAAAAAAACACATGAAAGCAAAAAAAGAAAAGAAAAAAGCCAAATGAGTTCTGAAATCTCAAAGGGCTGCAAATAATGATAGTTTATATTTTATTTATGCATACGGCTTCATTTTTATGAGACAGGTCAGATGGGAAGTACTGTCAACATGGTATTTATCAGCTAGAAGAGGAGAAAAAACTGCAGCTGCATGTTCCTGGCATCTGATCAAGGCTTGATGACCACATATTTCAACATACCTTTCAATTATGAACATGGCAGAAAGACCATTTGCTACACAAAAAGAAAATCCTGCAGCTCAGAGCCACAGCCTATTAAGCTTGCTTGATTACTGAAGCTGGCGATTTCTACAACTGCCACAACAGGGTGACAAAATCAGGCCAAGATAATATATGGCTTAATGGTTATTTACAAATAATAATAATAAGAATAAGAATAAGAATAAGAATAATCAGCCCAGAGCATAGGGACCCCAGCTGGCCTTCCAAATCCTATACATTTCCCCTGATATTGGTTTTTAACTGTTAACTAAGTACTGCCAAGAAGAGCTTGACCATATAATCTTATGGCTGATTTTATAGAAAGGGACTCAAACTTCTAGTCCAATCTTGTGGTTGTTAGTGTCTTTCTTTAATCCTTTCCTGTACAATATGGTTTAAAAACAAATGTGCACAATGAACATATGTAAATGATTAATGGTTGTTTCCACTCTCTTCAGGAAAGGGCTATCTTCATGCTTAACTCCATAATCAGTTATTCTGAGCCATTAAGATGGCTTCCTTCTCCAAAGCAATCATAGACCTCAAATATAAAATCCAGGAAAGCAAGAATATTAATTCCTGCACTATCTACTCATATGGCCAGACCAAGGAATTGGGGATCATTTCCTGTGGCCACATCTCGACATACCTGCATGCACTGATGATCCTTCTGAACCAGTTGCTTAGCAGGAATTGCACCCTGAGGAAGCTTCCTTCTTTGTAGGTCTACTTTACAAATGCTTGCTAGGCAAAAATTCACTTATCCGAACACAAGGAATGGGTATCCAAACCTTGCTATAAGGTAAAAGGTAAAGGGACCCCTGACCATTAGGTCCAATCATGACCAACTCTGGGATTGTGGCACTCATCTCACTTTATTGGCTGAGGGAGCCGGTGTACAGCTTCCGGGTCATGTGGCCAGCATGACTAAGCCGTTTCTGGCGAACCAGAGCAGTGCACGGAAACGCCATTTACCTTCCCACTGGAGCGGTACCTATTTATCTACTTGCACTTTGACATGCTTTTGAACTGTTAGGTTGCCAGGAGCTGGGACCGAGCAACGGGAGCTCACCCCGTCACGGGGATTCGAACTGCGACCTTCTGATCAGCAAGTCCTGGGCTCTGTGGTTTAACCCACAGCGCCACCCACGTCCCTTAAACCTTGCTATACGCATCGCAAATTCAGATATTCCAAGAGAGGGCGTTTAATTGATCTGCCTGTTGTTGAAGCTAGCACAACTATGAACCTTCTCTGCTGGACTTCTGAGCTCTACCACCCTCCTAGGTAATTTTCAGTTCTATGATCGCATTAATTAGGAACCTCTCAAAGAGACAAACTCTATGTTTAATGGTTCCTTTTACGCTATTTCAACACAACTTGTGAATGTTTATTCAACCAAAATGCTTTTATTTTTAAAAACTGCTGCTTCCCTTCACTTTCTTTTCCCCTGCAAAGCAGGTGCATGCCTGGTTAATATAGCTGGTGCATGCCACATCCATGACCTTTTTGTGCCTCCGTCAAGCCACCTGGAAAAACTGGGTAATGTTTTTGCATTTTAAGTGTCTGGTTAATTAGCATCCCCATGCAGTAAAGTCTGGCTAAAAGGGGCTAATGTCAAAGGAAACCTATCTGCCAGTGGGGTTGGGGAAGGAAAGTCCTGTAGAGACTGGTCATGAGAGTTCTCGTTCTTTGTAGTGGTCAGAGTTTCCTGGCCTAATTGCATTTTTCTAAGAAACAAAAATGTTGATCTTTCTCTTAACTGGCTTAGAGTTGCTTTTACTTTACATTTTGTACTTGGGCACAGATAGCCAAATAAAATATCATATGCATAATAAGTCAGTTTTGAAGTGCACACCTGTGTAGAAAAGACTACTTTCTCCCTTTAAAACATGCACAAAGGTCACATGGGAAAGGATTGGATTTAAAACAAACTCTTTATTTTTAGAGGGGGTTTTGGCTACATTTTAAAATTTAAAAAAATAACACAATCCCTCTTACGTGGCATGCAGTTTAGAACAACAGAGTATATAAATTAACAAATAAACATCAAGGAAAGAAGTTAAAGAAGCAATTGCTGCAAATATACATGTTTCTAAGCATCCTTGTACATTAGTGAAAAAGTAACTTAAGATATTGCCCCAAATCTTTTCCTGGGAAACTGAAAGAGTCTTTAGAACAGGGATGGGAAATCTGTGGTCCTCCAGGTGTTGTTGGACTACAACTCCCATTATCCCTGACTACTTGGGGCTGATGGGAACTGGATTCAAACAACATCTAGAGGGCCACAGACTCCTTTAGGGGGGAAAAAGCTAAACCACAGAATAAAAGTTTGTTTCATATCATAAAATTTATTCTTTGTCCATTTAGTGATTAAGAAACTTCTGTGTACTTCGAATGATGCTGCCGCTAATCTGTGTTCTGTTTATTTCTTGGCCTATCTTATCTAATTGTTCAAATAACTGTCAACATTTCAAGAGGAAGTTGTTTTGAAGTGAGCCAATGTTATGTTTTACAACTGAAACTGAAAAAAGGCAAAGATCAGGATTTTACACTGACTGCTATAGACTTAATGCTCTATTAACATTTTTATACCTGACTAACGCAGTCAAAGGCAAGCCCACACAATTATTTCCTCTTTTTAAAAACTATGCTAAATAGATGTGAGAGGAAAAACATTATTTTAATTTATTAAAGCAAGAGATTATAGAGTACCACCGAACACAAACCAACAGTTCTAGGAACCAAGCCAGTGATGTTTTCAAGTCTTGGGAGAAGGAAGCCATGGAATCTCAGAGTTTGCCTAACCAAATTCTACCCTAGAAACTTCATAATCCAAACTCTGGAAGACGAAAAGATTATTAACTTTACTGTCCTATGTCTCTTTGACCGCTGTAGCTTGTGGTGAGATTTTTCAGACGAAAATCCTCTCAGGTGCCTCAGTTGTTTAAAGCAAATGCTGTTATAAAATATTCAGATAAGACAAGCAAATATGGCAGCCAAACATAAAATAATCTGAGGCTTTTTTAAATTGTCATCACAAGTTCCCTAAAGAAGAAGGTTTAAACCAATTTCCTAAATGCTCCCAATAAGGTTTTCAAACAGGTTTCCATATAGCAGAAATTCCACATGTTGAAGCCTTCCTTCTCCTCATAGCCTCATAACCTACTCAATTCAAATTTCATGTTGGATTTTATGGTGGCAGTGTTAACGAAAATAAACAGCCTCATGATGAGAACACAGCTTGCAACTAGTAAGGTGTAGCCTTAACTTGAATTCTTCAAAAAGTAGCGCTTATATTACAGCTCACAATGTCTCTTAAAGAAACCTTCTTTAGCAAGCATTTGAAAGAAAGCACACAAGGGCTGCCCTCTTTCCCTCGACTGAGAGCACCAAGATTTGAAAAAGAAAACAAAATTCTTCATGCTTTCTTCTTGTCAACACTACGACCTGCCTGTGGTTCAGTCTCAGATTCCTAATCAGCTCTCACTCAGCCTAACACCAGTACAAAAGTTTTCACTTATTGTTTGGCAGCGGCTAAGCTCACCAAAGGGTCTGAAATGAGTAAGAAAGTGCTCACCAGAAAAAGCCGGTGTCTGCTGTGTTAAAAGAGTAAGTGTTACATTCACTAATCTTTGGTGTTGACAGAGAAAAGTCTAGGAGCAGATGCTTTTCAAAAGGTTATTGTCCTCTTATTCCATACTAAGATTTAGCAAGTTATTTTTATATTGTTTTAAGAGACTGCCTGTTATTACCAATGTGAAAAATAGCTTGCCCGAAGTCATTTTTCAAGCCAACAAATCATGGTGGTAAGAGGAATATTTCATGCCCTGGAGGTATGTTTGAAAATGATAGAGGTTATGAAACAATCTTATAAATATCTCTGAAACAAGGTTGCAATGTGGTACACATTCAGGCCCTGATTGATGTGTGACGTGGCCTACTGTACCTGTGCAAGTGTTCATCACAATAATATCATGTCCAAATGCCGATATGAACCTATATATGACTAGGAGTGGCCACCGAGACCATATAACAACGGTCCTGAAAGACCTACATTGGCTCCCTCCGATACGTTTCTGAGCACAACTCAAACTGTTGGTGCTGACCTTTAAAACATTAAATGGCCTTGGCCCAGTATACCTGAAGGGGTGTCTCCATCCCCATCATTCAACCTGGACACTGAGGTCCACTTCCGAGGGCGTTCTGGCAGTTCCCTCACTGCGAGAATTGAGGTTACAGGGAACCAGGCAGGGGGCCTTCTCAGTAGTGGCACCCACCCTGTGGAACGCCCTCCCACCAGATGTCAAGGAAATAAACAACTATCTATTTTTATAAGACACCTGAAGGAAACCCTGTTTAGAGAAGTTTTTAATGTTTTATGTTCTATCGCGTTTTTAATATTCTGTTGGGAGCTGCCCAGAGTGGCTAGGGAAACCCAGCCAGATGGGTGGGGTGTTGTTGTTGTTGTTGTTGTTGGTGTTGGTGTTGGTGTTGGTGTTGGTGTTGGTGTTGTTACATTAGCATGCCAGCAATAACAAACACAGGAAGCTTCCTTATACCAAGTCACACCATTGGTCCATCTAGCTCAATATTGTCTATCCTGCCTGGAAGTGTCTCTCAAGGGTTCCAGACATGAAACACTTCTAGCCCTACTTGTTGGTGATGGGGATCGGACCTGAGATCCTCTGTTTGCAAAGCAGATGCTCTGCCACTGACGTATGTGGGCATGCCTGTGATGTACAAATGCTACTTGTGTAAAAATAACACAAATAGAAAGTTGCAGGACATGCATGGAACATTTACACAGCTAAGTACTTTTCCTGTGGTCCATATCCCATATAAATTGGGTCTCAGTGTGACAAACTATTTATTTCTGTAGGAGCTGGTTGGACAACTGCAGTACCAACCCCTCACAAAGACACACTTTCTTGTTAAGCCTATAAACACTACAAGCAGGTTCAGATGAAAGAGGAAACTCTAGTTTTCCAGTACAATAACCCAGAACAATAACCCAGAATTCTGCGCACCCCATACCCCATTTACATGCAAGCAAGGTGGAAATTGGAAGCTTTCCACCTTTAAATGGACCAGTGTTGTCCATCATATCAGAACCTTGGGAACTGTGGTTTGTTTAATCCCCAGTTGTTCTCACAAGCCACTGTTTGAAGTAACCACTGTTCACCGAGGTTGGCTGTCACATGGCTCATTTAAAATTGAAAGAAGAAGCTTTCTTTCTTTTACTTGAGCGCATGAAAGGGGAGGAGAGGGAATTGCAATGCGTGAAAGTCTAAGCTACAGCATTCTCAATAAATGGCTACTTAAACACCCACAATGAAGGAGAGTCCACCATCATCCTAGATCATTGGTTCCACTGTGAAACTGCTCCTTCTTGCTAAAGATTTTGTCTAATGATACCACAGTGCTTTCTCCAGTCTCAGGAAATAATGTTTTGATAGTCCAAAGGATGTGCTGCTAATCGCCTGGAAGCAGTCACTATTGCTCCTCGACATGAAGGAAAATGGCTCGGAACTAAGTCTAAATGTTAGGGAACAGTTTTTTAAGGGACAGGTTATTTTTTATTTTTAAGCAGACCTAATATAAATGTGTTGAGGAAAACATGTCTTCTATGTAAAGTAAAATGACACAAAACTTTATCATTATCTTTCTTGCACTAAAACTCAAAAAAAAAAAAAAAGGTTTTTATGTTTCCTACCTACCATACACCAGCTTTCCCATTGTGTCAGCATTACCTCATGCACCTGTACTGCATAAAACTTGCCATTCAATAACAGTTAATGAAATAAGATCAGTTTCGTAGTTACTTAGGAAATATTCTAAACACTTCAACCCCAGTCACATAAAAACTGAGACACATGCTAAATTTGACATTCTAGGAGTTACATACTCAGCTGGTGAAGAAAAACACTAATTGACACAAAAGGGCCTAGTATTGTTTTTCCAGCATGCTGCAAATTCACAGATCACCCAATATTGACAAGAGGTTCTAGCCATTGGTGTTTTGCCTTAGCAGAAAACATTTCAGCTCGGTCAAGTCAGGGCACCTGATCTTCCCAGATCCCCAAACACTCTTAAGCCCACTTCCTCCCCCGAAAGCTGCCTCTAAGGAAGATAATGTTCTGAAAATATTGTTTTATGTATTTTGTAGTTTGTTTGTCACAGCACTGAATGAAAGATGGCAGGATCCCCAAGCTCAGTGGAGAGTTGGCTTCAAGCACTAGGACTGTAGGCAGACCAACTCTGCATTACAAAAATGTCTGCAAACATGACATGAAGGCTGGCAACATTAACTCCGCTGTGTGGGAATCCCTTGAAGACGACCGCAATGCCTGGAGACAGGTTGTATATCCACAACAGTGATCAGAGGAGGAATGACTACTGGGAGAAGCTCGGAAAGAAGAAATACCATGTGGCAGCAAAACCAGACACCTTTGTCTTCCTTCTTGGTCTCTACAGCCACAGCTGACGCTGTAACCCTCCAATGGTTTGACTTTACCCTCGAAGGTGGACTCTTCCATTGTCTTGCGAGATGGATGGATTCCACCATAAACTTGTTATTTATTGTTTAGATGTATATTTTGTTTGTATCATAATTTTGATATTATCCGTTACTCTGAGTTTCCTTTCAAAGGTTACAAATATTGCATGAAATGAAACAATTATATTAAAATAAGTTATTGTTTTAAAAACTTTTTTTAACTGAGATCAAAACAATTGTTTGTTCTTACCCTTCTGTCCGGAATATGGTCCTAAAGCTGTCTCCCAGGCTTTTGTATCTGGTTGGATCAGTGTTTCCTCTTTGAATTTGGAACCTATAAAAAGTAGTCCATGATAGGACAAAAGCAATAGAAGGGTTTAAAAAGACAAATTTGACTTCAAAGATTCCACCCAAACTCTTCTTCAACATTCTCATGTGTAACTATTTTTTATTTACACCAGCTTTTAAACTGGCAGAGTTTTCTGAAATAACCATTATTCCCATTATGCAGAATGGAGGAACTGTGAAACCATTCATGTTTCTTGTCACTCTGATCACATAATATCCCTCTTTAAATCCCCACATGGGCTTCCTGTCCAGTCTTGGATCCAACACAAATCCTAGTGTTATCTATTGATAAACTGATAAATCTCTGTGTCTGTCACTCTTCCAACTCCACTACTCTCAGTCATCTAAAGGTCTTCTGCTCCCTCAGATGATTCTGCTCTTCATTCTTTGCTGTCCTATAACACTTGAAAATGCCTCACAGAACATCTATACGCTTTCTTCAAATTGCTTTAAAAGACCCACCTTTTCCATGAAGCCTTTGGCATAATGCCCTAATGAGAGTCTAATCAACTCTGGTAATGCCTCTCACTTGTCTGGTTGGAGGACCGAGAGTGGTGTGTGTGTGTTTAGAAATTAGCCTATGGGGAGCGGGTGGTGCTGTGGTCTAAACCATTGAGCCTCTTGGGCTTGCTGATCAGAAGGTCGGCGGTTCGAATCCACACAATGGGGTGAGCTCCCATTGCTCTGTCCCACTTTCTGCCAACGTAGCAGTTTGAAAGCACGCCACTGCAAGTAGATAAATAGGTATCGCTCCGGTGGGAAGGTAAACAGTGTTTCTGTGCACTCTAGTTTCTGTCACGGTGTTCTGTTGCACCAGAAGTGGTTTAGTCACGCTGGCCACATGACCCGGAAAGCTGTCTATGGACAAACACTGGCTCCCTCAGCCTGTTACAGATAGGTAGCCGTGTTGGTCTGCCATAGTCAAAACAAAATAAAAAAATTCCTTCCAGTAGCACCTTAAAGACCAACTAAGTTAGTTCTTGGTATGAGCTTTCGTGTGCATGCACACTTCTTCAGATACACTGAAACAGAAGTCACCAGACCCTTCTATATAGTGAGAAGGTGGGGAGGGGTATTACTCAGAAGGGTGGTGGGATTGGGTGATTGGCAGATAGCTGTGACGAGCCTGTTGACGACTCTTGTTGACCTATTGCAGTCGTTAAGAGTCGTCAACAGGCTCATCACAGCTATCTGCCAATCACCCAATCCCACCACCCTTCTGAGTAATACCCCTCCCCACCTTCTCACTATATAGAAGGGTCTGGTGACTTCTGTTTCAGTGTATCTGAAGAAGTGTGCATGCACACGAAAGCTCATACCAAGAACTAACTTAGTTGGTCTTTAAGGTGCTACTGGAAGGAATTTTTTTATTTTGTTTTCCCTCAGCCTGAAGTGAGATGAGCACCGCAATCCCATAGTAGCATTTGTCTGGACTTAACTGTCCAGGGGTCCTTTACCTTTAACCTTAGAAATTAGCCTACTCTACAAAGGTTAAATTTATGTTTCTTGCTCTACCCAATTTTGCCTCTCGCCCCACTAATCAGTGGAATGTGGATCACAGAAGGTTGCTCTATGAGACCCTTGAACTGAAACAGGCCCCCCACACTCCCCATGGAGATGTGTACTTTACTTCCTTCAACATTTGGAAAGCCAGCTCTCTTGCATTTGGGATCCCTCCTGTGCTTTCTGCTGAGTGGCACCCTGGGCTTCTGCCCCCAAGTCCTACGTTGAAGGCACCACTGTACTCACTTCATATAACTGTCAGCTGCTGGTAGTGTGTGAGGCGGGAAATATACAGCTTGATGAGTTTAAGCTGCTACTCAACTCGATGAACATGGGATTTGCTTCAGCAACCTATTATCTTTCAATTCTACCACATTAAGGTTCATTGATCTCCATTATTTCTACCCATGTGTAGATTACATTTATCTCCATAGCATAATCTAAAGTACACACCAATCTGCACACAGAGACTATCCTGTTCTCTTCTGTGTTAGGGAAAGGTCTGCAAGCAGTGCTGCTGTATTTTACTTGACGCTTCTAGAGTGTGAGAAGATAACATAATAATTCCATAAGGAATTTGCAAAAGACTGGAACATTTCTCAACATCTGCAATGAAAACTGATTTTTAATAGTGTTTATTTTATTCTTTAGTCTTAGGTAGTTTTTTTCAAAGAAAAAATTAATGGCCACGAATGAGGAAACATTAGGTAATTAAAAGTACCATACAGTACATTTCAACAGGTGAGATTTGCAGTGCAAACCTCTGCAAGTCTACTCAGAAGAAAGCCCCACAGAACTCAATGGGACTTACTTCAAGGTAAATATGTATAGAACAGGAGCCCTACTGAAAGTAATGGGCCTTAAAGGTACATAATTTGGGCTGGATGGTGTCTACTGTTTCCAAAGTAGTTTTTTAATGTGACCATTTTCCAAGCTCCGAGAGAGAAATTTCCTGATGATGTAATGAAAATACATTGGGCAATTATGAAAGGAAGTCCACACCTCTTTTGAGTGCACTTATGTTGGGGCCTTTCTATAGTCCCAATAAAAGTAGTTCTGGCACATTCGAAATGGTTGTCTGGGGTAACTTCTTTTATTAGCCCAAAAAACAACTGTTGCCAAGTTGGCAGAGCAGCACAAACTCTTCAACAGCTTTACACTCCAGTAAGAACCGGTGCATAACTTTTCTTTTTTCAAAGAGCCCTTGGGAAGGTTAAGTCTCACATCTTCCAGTGGCATTAGATAAAGTTCAATAAATAACAGAATGCCAAATAATTGGTGCATTTTTAAATTGGGTGACAGAAAAACGCACCTGGCGGGAATCTCTACCATGTAGTATTAAAATATGTATGTATTAATTTGTCAATTTAATGATAGTTTACGTCATTAAAAGGAATGCACATTGCATCGTGTTTAGATGAAGCTTTTTTGAAAGCTCAATTATCTTATAAAAGAAAGCAGGCGAGCAGTTCACTGCTTAAATCTCCGGGTGATGCAAACATTCTTTAAAATTTATCCCAAAAAAGTTGCAGAACAAAAAAAAGCAGAAATCTAGATAACTTGGTTGAGATGCCCAGCACAGATATGTGAAAAGAGGTTTACTCTGGCTGTCAACACAAACTATTTACAGGTGTTCAGTACAGTGGTACCTCTGGTTATGTACTTAATTCGTTCCGGAGGTCTGTTCTTAACCTGAAACTGTTCTTAACCTGAAGCACCACTTTAGCTAATGGGGCCTCCGCTGCTGCCACTGCACAATTTCTGTTCTCATCCTGAAGCAAAGTTCTTAACCTGAGGTACTATTTCTGGGTTAGCGGAGTCTGTAACCTGAATCATATGTAACCTGAAGCATATGTAACCTGAGGTACCACTGTATTCATGTACTGTTCAGTATTAGGGGCACAACAAGCTTTAACCCAAGCCCTGTGCTTTCTTGAATGTCTGTAGATGACAAACCACATGCATGTGAGGAGGGCCTTCTGCAAATTTTTAAATGAATGAACATAGGCCAGGATGGAGCTTGTATCTTATGTGCATAGGATGGAGCAAAAATACTCCAGACACGTCCTTTTGAATGTTATAGAAGGGCCCTACACACATGCACTCTTTCGGAGCCTCAAGAGACTTTTGAATAAATGTGCCTAGAACGAGTGGAGCTTGCTGCCATCCCACCACACATAGTATCCATGGAAACCAAATGTCTGAAAAGGATTGTAGTTGCTCTCAAATATCCCTCAGGAGCCTGATCTACACACAAACAATTAAATGGATAGCTCAGTTGGTAGAGCATGAGACTCTTAATCTCAGGGTCATGGGGTTCAGCCTCATGTTGGGCAAAAAAGGTTCCTGTATTGCAGAATGAAGGATTAGATGACCCTCATGGTTGCTTCCAGCTCTATGAGTCTGTGATTTCACACTGCAGGTGGGAGATGCCATTTTTTAACATTTCCATTTTCTAAAATCTTTCTGCATGTATAGTAGTAGTAGTAGTAGTAATTTATTATTTATACCCTGTCAATTTGGGCAGCTCCCAACAGAATATTAAAAACACGATAAAACATCACACATTAAAAACTTCCCTATACAGGGCTGCCTTCAGATGTCTTCTAAAAGTAAGGTAATTGACATCTGATGGAAGGGTATTCCACAGGGTGGGCGCCACTACAGAGAAGGCCCTCTGCCTGGTTCCTGAAGGAACTGCCAGAAGGCCCTCAGAGCCGATTCAGGGTCCAGACTGAACGATGGGGGTGGGGATGCTCTTTAAGGTAAACAGGGCCAAGGACGTTTAGGGCTTAAAGGTCAGCACAAACACTTTGAATTGTGCTCGGAAACGTATTGGGAGCTAGTGTAGGTCTTTCAAGACCGGTGTTATATGGTCTCGGCGGCCGCTGCCAGTCACCAGTCTAGCTGCCGCATTCTGGATTAGTTGTAGTTTCCAGGTCACCTGGTAGAGCGCATTGCAGTAGCCCAAGTGGGAGATAACTAGAGCATGTACCACTCTGGCGAGACAGTCCGCAGGCAGGTAGGGTCTCAGCCTGCGTACCAGATGGAGCTGGTAGACAGCTGCCCTGGACACAGAATTGACCTGCACCTCCATGGACAGCTGTGAGTCCAAAATGACTCCCAGACTGCGCACCTTAAGGGGCACAGTTACCCCATTCAGGACCAGGGAGTCCCCCACACCTATCCACCCCCCCCAAAAAAAACCCACAGGAGTTCTAACTCTCTATGTTCTAGCATATCCTGTTCTTTTATACTTCAGTGTTGTTGTTTTTTGCTTTTTAGTGTAGGAAGCATTCATAAATATGAGTCCACACCTGGCTTTTGAATCTGAAGTGGTAACATATTCTACCACCTCTGGACTCTCCTACCTCATCTTGCTGTAGACTAGGTTTAGTCTACACTGAGATGAAGCAGAAGGAGAGATGGCAAGATTAAAAGAAGAGTTTTATTGTGCAGGGAAGGCTAGTAATTGTGGCTAGGATATAGAAAGGGCTTTTTCTCTGCCAGTCGCAGTGATGTTATCCTTCTTTGTTATCACACATCTTCATCAAAAGTGGCTCTTTCCATGAAGAATTCTACTGCAAATAATGTAGTTCAAGAGTCTACTCATCCTAATAGTCATAACTGCACAGCAAAATAATTAATAAGACCACAGCAAAGTAAACATTAAGCACTTAAGTGCCTTTGATCTAACTTTCCCATTGGCATCAGTGAGAATTGTACTTCACTTTGTCTCCTTCCCCCCCTAAGTATTTAATAATCTAGATCAATTCAATGAATGAAGGAAACAAGTAAATATGCAAAATATGCTTTATGGTTCATAAGAGACAAGATCTGCACATTGTTAAATGAGTTATTAGTAGCAAGTAACAATGTTGCATAGAGAAGAACATTCCTCTCCTTAGGTATTTTGGATTTGTTCTTTTTGTAGTAAATCAGTTTTATAGTTTTAATAGCAACCCTAAACTACATGCCAATTAGGACCTGTAATCTAGTTCTGTGAATAGAGGTCTTTGATATGAAGTTGCCAGGCTCAATAAAATCAGGCGTAACTTGTTAATGAAGTAGTTAATTGATTGCCAGTACTTGTTATAAAAAAGCTCATGTGTGCACTCAAGAATTGGTTTTACCAGAGGCAAATGAAGATGTGCAGGAGGCAGACAGAAGGAGAAATGCTGATTTAATGAAAGAATCCAGTTCAAAAAGTGTTTTCGCTGGAGTCAATGTTGAAAGACTAAGCATGACACGAATATACAAAATAATGGTAAGTTAAAAACTGAATAATGTTTTATAACTTTATGCTTTACGAACAATCTGCAGTCTACTGAGGTTAGACTTCCTTCCTTGTCAAATTAATTGCCAATCAGACTGAAGTACTTTTAAGTACCAGACACCATAAATGTAGGAAGGTAATGGCTTGGTGGACAGAAGAATGCTGATTCTTCAACATCAACTTTGTTGGACTGGTCATGTTGTGTGGATGCCTGATTATTGTCTTCCAAAGCAACTACTCTATTCCACACTTAAAAATGGAAAGCGTAATGCTGGTGGTCAACAAAAGAGGTTTAGAGACTCTCTCAAGGCAAATCTAAAAAAAAATAGTATAAACACAGACAACTGGGAAACACTGACCTGAGAGTGCTCCAATTGGAGAACAGCCTTTTCCAAAGCTGTCATGGGCTTTGATGACGCTTGAACTCAGGACGAAAGGGAGAAACGTGCTAAGAGGAGGGCACACTTGGCAAACCCTCACTGTGAACAACTCCCACCTGGAAAAACCTATGTCCCCACTGCAGTGGTGTAGCGTGGGGGGTGCAGGGGGGGCCGGCCGCACCAGGCGCAACATCTGGGGGTTAGGGTTAGGGGGCGCAAATCCACGGGTTAGGGGGCGCAAATTACTTGTCTTGCCCTGGGTGCTGACAACCCACGCTACGCCACTGCCCCACTGTAGACGGATGTGTGGATCCAGAATTGGCCTCCACATTCACTTACAGACTCACTGTTAAAACCGTGTTCATGGAAGACAATCTTACTTGGCTATGAGTGATTACAGAAGAAGAAGAAGAAGAAGAAGAAGAAGAAGAAGAAGAAGAAGAAGAAGAAGAAGAAGATTAAGCCACACTCCCGCCAGCATGAAGAAATGGCCAGTAGAGTATATCATGATTGATTAACTGAGGACAAATGGTAACCTGAAATTAAAATTGAAACTAAAAGTTTTGATCAGATAAAGTAGGGGTGGGAAACCTTTCTCAGTCTGAGGGGCACATTTCCTGCTGGGGCCATATACCAGGTGTGGGTCAGAGTCAAAAGTGGATGGAGCAAAGAATACAACTTTGTACAGTAGTCTAGTTTCAGCACACAACTTACTCTGTCGTCCATCCAAGCAAGCAAGCAAGAGGTCTTACCAGAATTCAAGGACACATTCCAGCCAGGCAAAAGCATTCCAGGAAGGTATGAAGCAGGGCTGGTGAGTGGGGTGGCCTGGGGAGGGTGTGTGTGGCTGGGGACAGTCCTGATGGCCAAACAGAGAAGCCTTAAGGAGCCATAGCCCTGATATAGATATTGTAGTCCTATTTATTATACTTCTTATTTTGGTTTGGAAAATAACAAGAAACCTGAAGTGGAATCACAGAAGCTTCTGTTTGGTGATCGCATCCTGTCTTGACCTTTAGCTTGAGGATGCTCTTCATCAGGGGTCAGCAAACATTTTCAACAGGGGGCCGGTCCACTGTCCCTCAGACCTTGTGGGGGGGGCTGGACTATATTTTGGTGAAAAAATAAATGAAAGAATTCCTATGCCCCACAAATAACCCAGAGATGCATTTTAAATATTCTACTCATGTAAAAACACACTGATTCCCAGAACGTCTGCGGGCCGGATTTAGAAGGCGATTAGGCCGGATCCGGCCCCTGGGCCTTAGTTTGCCTACCCATGCTCTTCATTAACGCTGTCAGATCTCCTCAGCCCTCAATTCTAGCACATATGAAAGTCTTGCAAGGAAAATGCATAAGTCGTCTTCACTGGGTGCTGGAACATCGGCAGCTGCCCTGCTTCAGCCCTCTGCAACTGTGCTAAAGATGAATCAAGCAAAGTAAAGAGAAGAGGAGCAGAATGTTTGATTTTCCTATCTTCCCCTCTTTTATTCTCAGGATCCCATCCTTAGTGAGGGAATTTTATTTATTTGCCAAATAAAATAGATAAATCACTGCTGCCTTTCACATAAAAGGCTGAGTCCCCAGCATTTCCAGGTGGGGCGGGGACAGACCTCTGTTTGGAACCCTGGAAAGCTGCTGTCGCTCAGTGGAGACAATACTGAACTAGATGGACCTGACTTGTTATAGGGCAGAGAAAGCCAGAGCATATGTTCCTGTCACAAAATAATTCATATCTTTAAAATCCTTTATTATTTCATTCTTATTTAATTTGATTGTTCATGCCACAGGGATTTGGTATCTACATGTTTTCTGGTATTGTTCTTACCTTCAGACCCTGAGATAGGAAGGGCTTTGAATTAGAAAGGGCTACATTCTGGAAACTCCCAAAATTGCTGTTCCTAAAAGCAGAACCGATTTAAAAATGAATATTCCAAGGCTACCGGTACTTACTGATTCACATGGTTACATTCAAATATAACAGGGCTATATTTTAAGCTGTCACATTTAATTACGGCATTTACTCTAATGCTTTTTGTTCACAATTTGGATATTTGCTACTATACATATTGCATTTGTCATTACTTATGCTTAGATTTCATTAGGGGCTTAGTTATTACCGAATGAACACTGATAAGTTATTCCACCATCTGGAACAGAACGTGCAGGTTGTTTATATTACTTACCAAGGATAATAAGTAAATTGAGAGTATAATTCTGCAGTTTATTTGAAGGGTAAATCTTTCAAATCACATAAACTGTTGAAAATATGGACATTAGAATTCAAAACAAATACCTAATTATTTTAAGCCAGAGGTATAAATTTTGCCAATACGGGGCTTTATATTTTAACTATTGTAATACTGCAATGATATTTTAAGTATAAGCATAAGACAGAGAACAGTAGAGCAGTGCAGAAACAGGAAATTATCTTCTTTTCAGTAGATCTTTCAATAACTTCACTCTCTAATTGACCACTGCCACACTTCATTACTCTGGATATACTATATTATATTCTTAATTCTGCTTCTGTCTAACCATTGGATAAAACTGGGTTAAAAAGTACAACCCCAACATTAATTGAAATCAAAATGCACATGTCATTTATGATCAAGTGCACCTCTTCTTAAAAACAAAAAGGTTAAAGGATGGGAAATGTTTTGAGAACTAAAAGTGATGTAGTTATTCATACAAATTTTTCATTCATACAGCATAGCTACCTTCTTATGGATTCAAACGTGCAGGGATAGTATATAGTAAGCTCTTCCTGTATCAGACTGAAAATTGGGGATTAGGACTTAGTTGAATGATCTCCTGGGTGAAAAATTAGTGAACGATAATTTAAATGCACAACCCCACACCTGCAGAGTGAAGGGCCATCATCCAGAAACTATAGTAACTCATTATCTATGTTTGAACGAAACCACTTCAGATAAGATGGAAGCACTTGCAGGCCTCCATTTGGCAGTTATGCTAAACCACAGTTTACTGGCAAAGAATGAGCTAAAACAAGCCACAGCAAACCTTGGAGTTGCAAATCTCCTTGCTTTGTGGCTGCAAGGAGCTCAGAAGCTTTCCCTTCTGTCTTTGCTGACAAATCATTGTAAATGTTAACTAGGCTTTGTAAACTTGGAACCTTAAACATACTTACTAGGGAGTAAGCCTCATTGAACATGGTGTGGATTAATTCTGAGCAAACATGCATAGGATTACCCTGTAAACATATGAAAAATAAATACACTGACCACTCAGAAAGCAGTGTTGATAAGTAGGGAAACATCATGACATGTCATGATGAAATAGTAGGGGAATCATGAAATGATTTTCTCTTTGAATTAATCTGGTTTTCCATAACATTTAGTAAAGTAAGTCAAAGCTACAGGAGTTTTCCAAAGACAGAACTAAGAACTGTGTCTGAAATAATTAAAAGACACTTAGAATACTTGGCAAAGCCAGAGATACATAAATTAAACCTGCCTGGGAGCAGGTTTAACTTGTCTATGGAACAGTTGCATGGAGATCTGCTACAGTAATTAGACTAATGGTTAACAAAAATAACTAATTATAGCTGTCTCACTGGTGCATGACACACAAATAGTTTAACGCCTCTCCGACAGACTCACAGCATAGTGCAGTTCAAGCCATAAATATTGTTGATAATCTAATTTGCAAGTAGCATTTTTCAGAACTAAGTCATCCACTTTAGTGAACATTACCACAGTTTTACTCCAAATTAAAGATGTCAGTCAAGCTGTAAGGCTTTTATAGAAGCATTTTATTTTAATGAGAAAATGAGAACATTGTTCAGCATTCCGTCAATTTGGCTTGGTCTTATTACAAGCTTGGATCTGCCACACTCTAACTCCAGTGGTGTGGATGGTGCAGAATTAGGCCCTGGAATAATGTTCCCTTATAATGTCTGGCCTCCAACTGGCCCTCAATTTAATTCCCCCTTTTCAATCCCTGCTCCCAAAGTTTGAGCTGAAAGTCTGTGATGTAGAATTTTTGGCTCAGCCTCAGGTCTGCCCAACCCTTTGACTGTCTCTCACACAAAGAAAACAAGGGTAAACAGCTTCCACTTGTATTCCATTAAACGAGGTAATTCACCCATGATGTCTTCATATATGTTATGTGAAGTGATTATAAGAGTGAGACAGCTACAGTCCTAAATGGATGGCCATACTTCTCAATAACTTGTAGCATTTCCTGATTTCAGGACGGACTCACTCTATTCAAGGAGTTGAGTATGTTTAACCTGGATAAGATGAGACTGAGAGAAGATATGATGGCCATATTCAAATATCTTGAGGGCTGTCACAGTCACATGGAAGATGGAGCAAACTCCTTTTCTCCTGCTCTAGAGGCTAGGCCCCAAAGAAATGGATTCGACTTACAAGAAAGGAGATTCTGACTAAACACCAGGAAGAACTTTCTGACAGTAAGAGCTGTTCGACAGTGAAATGGACACCACCTAAAGGTGGTGGGTCTCCTTCCTTGGAGGTTTTTAAGCAGAGGGTGGATGGCCATCTGTCATGGATCGCAGGGGGTTGGACTAGATGACCCTCAGGGTCCCTTCCAACTCTGCAATTCTATGGTTAAGATCCAGCATCTCCTTGAAAGCAGAAAGTACTAAAATGGGCCCTATCCCCTTTTTAAATTTTAGATTTGCCTAAGGGCAAGGAGATGCACTCTGGCCCTCACTGAACAGAGGCCAGCTTCCAAATGAAGAATAGAAGACTCAGTTGCCTTGGAGAGCTCAAAAATAACACAAATATATTTATTCTGGGATATTTCCAGATTCGTCTTTTGAAGAGATCTCCATATTTGTGTGCTATAACAGATTTGTGGGATGACTTTGGCTTCATAAATTCTTAGGGCTGATGGTATTTGTCTACCTCATTTATTCCAATAGAACCTTGATAGAGTGTTCACTGTATTAATAGTCAATTTATTTGTATTCATGAAGTGCTTATTCCAATTCCCACTTGAAGTAAAACATAAACCTAGATATTTAAAGGATTTCACCTTCTCAATGGGTTGCCCCTCAATTTGCCACTTGTGTTTTTAAACCTATCAGCAAAAGCCAAAACGTTTATCTTTTCATAATTAGTTTTTTCTTGCACTACCAATTGATTAACAGATTTCAAAAGTCTTCTTAACCCTTGTTGGATTTGAGACAATACAATAGCGTCACTGGCAAATGTAAGTAATGTTTTTGGATCCCAATTTAGGGGATACATAATTATCATTGTTATTTAAATCAGTTATTAAAGAATGAACATAAAATATATGCTCCCTTGGGTTCCATGATGGAAGAAAGGCAGAAGATAACTGTAAATAAGTAAAAATAATGCAGAATATTATTTCCTAATCCTTGATATGAGAACCCATCACAGTCATCACATATAATTATTGGACCCTAAAATTCATTCACTGTCCATACAGAAAACATCTCTTTTTTCACCATCACAACTGCTTTATGCCCCTGAGGAAGAAGCCGAGCACATTTTCCACATATGGTTCAGGGAAGATCATGGTTTTTCTTTACTACTGGCTAGTTGCTAGCCATCATGTCATCACTGCATTAAATTGTCAAATGAAGTTATCAGACTGCAGTATCATTAGCATGTGCCCAAATCCACATTGCAAATACTGCACATCATTCTTTCACAACAGAGAATAAGATACAAAGCTCAAGATACAAAGTTCATTTATAGTAACCATATCAAATCAGGGATACTAACGCTGAATTCCATTTTACCTATTAATTACCATGCATAAAAGGCTCCAGGCTGCACACTGATGCAATTGCTCTGCAGCCAGTGGAATTTCACTGAAAGGTCTTTAAAAAAAAGAGCTAGGTACTTCCACACAATTGTTTTATGAGGTTTTGATATCCTCTATGTTATAGCACCTTTCTTTCTGACTAATAGAGCAGGGAGATGCCTGCTACTCTGTCGGTTTCTAGAAAACTTGTTAAAGGTTTTTATTTATTTATATTATTTCTCTCTCTCTCTCTCTCTCTCTATATATATATATATTCCATTTATAACAAAAAAGAAAACATTTTAATAATCATTCAACAATAATTCTAACATTTTAACCTCAACTCCCCCCCCCTTCCTGCAGTTCCTTAAAAGTTATTTCCTTCTTTCCCTGCATATCCCAATGGTCTCAACTTCTTCTTTTAATTCTCTGTTATTGTATATGTTTTTGAAACTGCACATTTTTACAGTAACCCTGCTAATGTCTTAATCTATTTGCAATTTGTTTGTAAATACAGTGGAACCTCGGGCTGCGAACGTGATCTGTGCAGGAGGCACGTTCGCAACTTGCAGCGCGGGTTGTGATTCAGTGCTTCTGCACATGCGCAAAATGCAATTTAGTATTTCTGTGCATGTGTGAGCGCCGAAACCCAGAAGTAACCCATTCCGGTACTTCCAGGTTTGGTGTGGTGTGCAACCCCGAAAACACGTAACCTGAAGCGTCTGTAACCCGAGGTACCACTGTATTCAATAAACAATTTCCACTCCTTAATAAAAAAAAGTTTGTTATCTTGATTTCTTATTCGTTCGGTAAGTTTCACCCTTTCTGCATATTGCATTAATTTCTGTAGCCATTCTTCTGTGCTTGGGACTTCTCCTTTCTATTTTGGGACAAGTATTCTAGTGGCTCTTCTATTTTCATTAGTATTTAGGGGCGGGGAGGGTTGTGTATAAGATTAACCCTTTGCACACTGGTATAGGGAGAAACATGCTAAGAGGAAGGCACGCTTGGCAAACCCACACCGTGATCAACTCCCGACCGGGAACCAATGTCCCTACTGTGGAAGGAAGTGTGGGTCCAGAATTGGCCTCCACAGTCACTTACGGACTCATTGTTATGGAAAACGGACTCATTGTTATGGAAGACAATCTTACTCGGCTACGAGTGATTGCCAAAGAAGACAATAGAATGCATATAAATCGCTTTTTCTTTACCATTCTAGCTGAGTCCCTGGTCTCAACCTATATCGGGATTTGTACACCAGCCCCTGCACCTTGAATTTAACCTGGTAGTTAATTGGCAGCCTGTCCAATTCTTTCAGCAGTGGTGTAATATAATGGCAAAATTCTACTCCAGCGGGCAATTGACCCACTGCAGCTTCTGACCAACCTTGGGGGTAACTCCCACAGCAGTAATTCAGTGTGCTACACATTATTATGATGTGCTTAGAATTATAAAATACCCAGAAATTAATGCTAGGTTGATCTGCTTTTCCTGAATCATAGAAACAGCAAATTAAGATTGCCCGTTTAAACATGGTCCTTCACTGGCAATTTTGGAGGCAAGTATTAAATGGCCTTTCACTTCTAGTTGATAATGAGAACCATGTATGTTTAATATTGGGGCACAGCTGGGTGGATCAGATTAGAACTTTAACTATTAATTCTAAATTTCCTAGCTTTAGTGAATTCTATATAGAACTTTAATGGTGTTTTAATAGTGCTCTCTTAGGCTTGGCAATATGCATTATAGCCAGACATATCAAACAAGGGTTTTTATTTTTCAGTGAAATGCAGATCTCTTGTTGAAAATATTGATGCATGCAAGGACATAATCTGTTTTTTTTTTCTACACCTGACCTTAGCCCAAAGATGAGGAAATGATAACCTGATATTTTAAAACCAATTTTAGCAGAACATTTTATCTAAAAGTAGTATTAACTATATTTCTTATTACTGTTGTTGAAACTTAGATCCTTATTTGGACTTTACCTGTGCAATTGACTAGTTAACTTGTGATAGTAGTATGATTTGTACATTTCATTCCCTGTCTGGTATAAAGAACTTTTTAATCATTTGTATTTCTGTGCCACCAAGGAGTTAATTTAATATGTGTGACATTGTAGTCCCCAGTATTTTTTTATGCGTCTTCATCAAAGCACAATACAGTGGTACCTTAGTTTAAGAGCAGCCCTGTTTACAAACTATTCGGTATAAGAGTTCCACAAAACCGGAAGTAGTGTCCCCGGTTAGTGAACTTTACCTCAGTCTACGAACGAAATCTGGATGGTGGAAGGGCACCAGTGGCGGGAAGCCTCATTGGGAAAGCGCGTCTCGGTTTAAGAACGGCTTTGGTTTAAGAACGGATTTCTGGAATGGAATAAGTTCGTAAACTGAGGTCTTCAACTGGAGTGCTTGTATATGCAATAAAGCACTGTGCCACCAGATGGCGCTGTGGAGTCCCGTTTTTGCTAACCCGATTGGTCATAGAAAGTTTACAACGCGTTTAACTGAAATGCTTCTTTGGTGTGATCCCACCCAGGAAACCTAAAACATCATCAGATCCCTAAGCTCTGTGGGAGATGTCCTCCTGCAGATACCATCTTATCAAGAGGTCCAGTACACAGAAAGAAGGAATTGGGCCTTTAGTGTGATGGCACCAACCAGCTGCAATTCCATCCCATTACATATCAGACAAGTTTCTGTTGTCCTTTTGGCAACTAGGGAAGGGCTTCCTTTTAAGCACAGAGATTCTTCTCCCAGTCTGTATCTGCATCGGATTTGAAGTGGTTTTTATATAGGTTTTTAGTGCTGATGTTTTAGTGGAGTGTGTGATCAGGAGAGATTCATAGAATAGAATAGAATAGAATAGAATAGAATAGAATAGAATAGAATAGAATAGAATAGAATTTGACATTAGCTTTATTTCTGACTAAGCCTGCAATCCCAGCGCCACTTGCTAATCTGAGAGTAAGCTCCATTGAATTTCATGGGACTTATTTCTGAGTTGTTGTTGTTGTTGTTGTTGTTGTTGTTGAATTATAGAATTGCAGAGCTGGAAGTGACCACGAGGGTCACCTAATCCAAACTACTGCAATGCAAGAATCTTTTGCCAAACGTGGGGCTTGAACCCACAACCTTGAGATTAAAAGTCTCATGTTCTACCAGCTGAGCTATCCTGAGTTCCATTACTAAATATTTATTTATAGCTCACCTTTTTCCCTGACAGGGACTCAAGGAGGCTTACAAGTTATTATTAGGATAGCAGCCTAAGTTATGGACTCCTGAACACAGAACTTGATAACAAATGGGAACACTGGCCGTCCCCTGACAAGAGTGGTGGGCTTATTTGCACCTTGACAACAACACACTTCCTTAGCTGGAAAACCTAGCGATGGATAGAAAGGCAGAGCTGCAGAACGAACACTCTTATTTTGAGGCGAGAGAGTGGCTTGAGAATTAGCATAAAGTAGTAAAAAAAAAAAAAGTTTTCCTTAAGAGCTCAACCTAACAAGTCTATAAAGCAATATGCAAATCGTTCATTATAACGAGTCATAACAATGATTTGTGCTCTTCCAAGTTTTTATTTTATGCCCCTCTGTTTTTCCTTAAAGACAGGAGGATAGACAAAGACTGGGAAGTTTGGGTCATATGGATCACGGCTCCACTGCTATGTCTGGAATTTTCTTATAAATATCCTATTGCTCTGAAGTTCACAGGCCTGACTGAAACAGCAGGGACAATCTCATTTGTACTTTTATAGTTGTAGAGGGATTTGCAAGAGTTAGCGCAATTTTCCATAATATTTCTTACTGACTTCGGGAATAAAAGGAGAGCTCCCCCCTTTTTTTCACCAGCATCTGAAATGCTGTTAAATCAAAAGGGAAACAGGACCTTTCTTTTGGGTTTAACAAGATTTTTCAATGTGCTGATAATTTTAAAGCTACAAAGCAACATGGTTTTTTTGTTAAAGGGGAAAGCATGCCAGCCAAAGGTTTGTGGGCAGCAGACACTGCAGTAATCTACAAGGCGTATACTTTGCAACAGATTTTGATACCCAGCTGATACCCAGCTCTACCTCTCTTTCAAATCAGAACCAGTGAAGGCGGTGAAGGTCCTGTGTGAGTGCCTAGAGGCGGTTGGAGGATGGATGGCGGCTAATGGATTGAGGTTGAATCCTGACAAGACAGAAGTACTGTTTTTGGGGGACAGGGGGCGGGCTGGTGTGGAGGACTCCCTGGTCCTGAATGGGGTAACTGTGCCCCTGAAGGACCAGGTGCGCAGCCTGGGAGTCATTTTGGACTCACAGCTGTCCATGGAGGCGCAGGTCAATTCTGTATCCAGGGCAGCTGTCTACCAACTCCACCTGGTACGCAGGCTGAGACCCTACCTGCCCGCGGACTGTCTCGCCAGAGTGGTGCATGCTCTAGTTATCTCCCGCTTGGACTACTGCAATGCGCTCTACGTGGGGCTACCTTTGAAGGTGACTCGGAAACTACAACTAATCCAGAATGCGGCAGCTAGACTGGTGACTGGGGGCAGCCGCCGAGACCACATAACACCGGTCTTGAAAGACCTACATTGGCTCCCAGTACGTTTCCGAGCACAATTCAAAGTGCTGGTGTTGACCTTTAAAGCCCTAAACGGCCTCGGCCCAGTATACCTGAAGGAGCGTCTCCACCCCCATCGTTCTGCCCGGACGCTGAGGTCCAGTGCCGAGGGCCTTCTGGCGGTTCCCTCATTACGAGAAGCAAAGCTACAGGGAACCAGGCAGAGGGCCTTCTCGGTAGTGGCACCCGCCTTGTGGAACGCCCTCCCATCAGATGTCAAAGCGATAAATAACTACCTGACATTCAGAAGACATCTTAAGGCAGCCCTGTTCAGGGAAGTTTTTAATCTGTGATATTTTAGTGTATTTCTGGTTTTTATGGAAGCCGCCCAGAGTGGCTGGGGAAACCCAGCCAGATGGGCGGGGTACAAATAATAAATTATTATTATTATTATTATTATTTTACTGCCTGTTTTGTAGCTTTACGTCTTTCTCTCTCTTTTAAGATGACTGGGGTAAGGGGGACCATCCTGTTAAATGACTGTCTCCAACCTCATGAAAATCATCAGATCAAAGAAACATCTTAAGGCACTGTTCACAACTTTCAATACTTCTTTCACCCCTAGAATAATAAAAAAGTGTGATTTTAACAATCGGTTAGAAACCAGGATAATTTCCTTCTCCTTTCCAGAGTCATGACTCTTTAAAACGCTTCTTCAGAAAAACATTCTATTTGGCTATCTCTTGTGATTCCTCTTTTCCCTCCTATGAAAAGTAAGGTTAGCATTAAACCCACATTATCTCAATTTCAGTTACCCTATCACACCACAATTCCATTTGTTCCCATTGTGCTTCTCCCCATTGTTAATAGCACTCCCTTTATTTGGATGTCTTTTAAACCATATATTTAACATTGTCCTGTAAGCTACTGTTAATATAATAGGGGGACGCGGGTGGCACTCTGGTCTAAACCACTGAGCCTCTTGGAGTTGGCGACCAGAAGGTCGGCGGTTCGAATCCCCGTGACGGGGTGAACTCCCATTGCTTTGTCCCAGCTGCTGCCAACCTAGCAGTTCAAAAGCACGCCAGTGCAAGTAGATAAATAGGTACCGGTACCTCTGCGACGGGAAGGTAAACAGCGTTTCCAAGGGCTTTGGCTTCTGTCACAGTGTTCCATTGTGCCAGAAGTGGTTTAGTTATGCTGGCCACATGACCCGGAAAGATATCTGTGGTCAAACGCTGGCTCCCTTGGCCTGAAAGCGAGATGAGCGCAGCAACCCCATAGTCACCCTTGACTGGATATAACTGTCCAGGGGTCCTTTACCTTTTACCTAATATAATAGCCTTCATTGCCTTTCTCATCTGTACTCTTAAGTGTAAAAATACTTCTTTCACTGAGTAACTGGACTAAAACGAGACCAAGATTCTAAAAAATCTGATTCCTAACCTAGATTTTATTGCTCTCTCTCATGTTTAGCATGAACAACTGGTCAGCTATTATTAGGTCAAATGTTTCCACCCCTGATCCCATTAAAAATGAAACCATTTCAAATATGGATGTCAGCAGTCTCTACTGACGCTTATACAGGGGGGAGGGGGACATTACCTAGAGAAGAATCACTGCATGCAAATTGTCTGCTTCATACTGTAAACTGGCAGATCACACAAGATAAATCTTTCATGCACATGGAAGCACTTACTTTCATTCTAAATATGGCTTATTTTTTACCAAAAAGATTAACGAGGGAATATTATTTGTATATGCCTATTGTTTAGGAAATGGGGGGGGGGGGGAGAGATACAGTTTGGGGTTGTATTCAATGCTCTGCTAGCAACAAGGCTTTCCTTCTCTTTCTTCACCCCTGGACCTCTGAAGAGCCCCCCAACCTTCTGGAGCAGATTTTGAGAATGTGCAGGGGGGAGGCAGGGAAGTCCTGTTGCACAAGTGGAAGTCTGTTTCACAAGCAGAAATCCATCAGCTTCTTCTTGAAAGTTATCATTTGCTGAATGCATGTAGCTATATAGTTACAACCTTGTCTGGGTTCTACAGCCCTATGTTGTTTTCTTACTTGTGCATTTTTATAGCATGAAAAGAAAATCACAAAATATGTATTTTGTGCTGAATATTTGAATCTCTAAAGAAGCATCTTGTTGAAAATATAGCTACAGACCCACAAACATGCACACAATCTTCACAAACGTCACACATTTTATCATTCCTTGATTCCTTAACATCTCTTAACAAGATGTAAATCAACAGACTGGCATGTGGCACAGAACTTAGATACCAGTATAACACCTCTACATAAAGTTAGAGGGGAATTATAAAAATCACTTTAGATTTATTATTTCTAGAATGGGCAGACACAAGTCTTTGAGGATTAATTTCATGCTGTGGGTTAAATTTCTCTCTCACGATAGGCCAACTGTAGCCTGAGGCTCTACAGATAATGAACCTGCCAAGGGATTAGCAAGGAAACACTTGTGTTATTATAAAGTGTGTACACTTCCCTTTCTAACCAAGTTCATCCTATATGACATTAACAAATTACTTGCACTCTCTCTCTCTCCACGTTCCAGTATAATGTGAGCCTAGGAATGACCCGGAACCAATAGGACATGAGATAAGATCTTTGCAATGCATAAATACCTATTAAATTTGGCTGAAAGCACCAGACCTCCTGCAGAGAAAACATGAGACATTTTATCTTTCCAGAGCTCTGTAAAGAGCCACAAACATGCGACATACAGACATGTGTTTACAATATGTTAGTTGATACAATGTAATACTAAATGCAAAAATGGCTGAAATGGGACGCAAGAAGGGATTTTAGATATATCAACTTAATCAGAATATTTCTACCTAAGGGCTTATCCCAAGGATACTATTGAAGCAAGTTTCAAAGTCAGTTTACCCTAGACATCCAAGTCTAATTCAGCAAGAAAATATCCAGTCCACACAGAGTGTATCAGATATAAGTAGATATGCTGCAGAGCGGATAACTTTGTTTACTATACTATACTATACTATACTATACTATACTATACTATACTATACTATACTATACTATACTATACTATACTATACTATACTCAATGCTATTTTTCTAGCAAAAGAGGTGCTGGAACTCACCACAAACACTTCTTGTTCTCTTATAGTGGCAATAGTGCCCGCCTGAAAGGTGCAGGAACTGAGTTCCAGTGAGTTCTGGCTGTAAAAAAAGCTCTGATCATACCATATTACACTACACTACACATCCAAATTTCTTGCAAAGGCTTTACAAATTCATGTAACAAAACTTAAAGGGAGAATGGGAAATGATTTATCCTGTAAAGGTTGGGGAGTAGAAATGTAAACCACTATTCGTAGTTGTATTCTTGTCACTATTATTTTCATTTGTGTACTGGCTGTTCACTAGACACAAAAAATTGAACTGATTATACTATACTATACTATACTATACTATACTATACTATACTATACTATACTATACTATACTATACTATACTATAGCCATGCTGTTATTTTCCTCCAGTATTTCCACATAATTTCTGGAGGGGTAGGCACAGGAGTTAACGCCTATGAATATAACACATTTACCCATGCTTATTTGTCTTGAGTCTTCTTCCTGGCGTGTTGGCAAAACATTCAACTTGGCCATGCTGAGTTAACTAACATCTGTAGTAGGAAGGGAAGCCTTTGTATTTATTCAGCCCCAAATAAATTCCATTTGTAGCTAATTATCAGCCACATAGCAAAGTTATGTAATAATGTAAATTTCCTTACTTTCATGATGTGGAGAGTCACAGTCGGTAGTTAACACATATAATGTTTTAAAGTAGGGTTGTATTTTTTAAAATTGCCTCAATTTTTTTGTAAACAGCTTTGAGGGGGGGTTTCCCCACATGATGTGATTTGACCCAAGCCACACCCACCTGCCCATCACCCAATGTCATATGATAGACGATACAGAACTGGTAAGTTTCTGGGGCAAAACTAAAAAAAGAATTATTCTGTGTTGCTGTTGGCAAAAATCAATGCTTTTAGAATTTCACACATTTTTTTCTGTCATACTGCAGCATGCCAAGGCATTTTAAAGAGTGCGCATTTGGTTCTTGGCTCCTGTTTTTTAATTTGTACTGTTTTATGATGGCTGATCTTTTGCTTTAATTGTATTTTACTATTGTTATTACTGTACATTGCCCTCAGATCTGTTTAGTGGAAGGGCAGCTTAAACATATTTTTAATAAATAAATGACATTTAGGTTGAAGAAAATTCTGAATGCAGAAAACTCCACCTTAACCAATTGCACATGAAAGTGAGGTCCAATTAATGCTACCCTAAGCACATGGAAGTGAAACCAACTCCCAGGTATGTTCTGAAAAAGATCCTATTGTTGCCACAATGTACAGTGGACTTCAGAAATAAGTCATTTTTACACATCATTGTCTCTCAAATTCTATATGAATGAGTGAGTCAGTTGTGATTAGTGCCTTTTAACAGCCTCCTCTAGCAATTTGCCATAGGTAATATTCTAGGTAGGTTTGTCCCAGCTTACTGTGGGTAGACGGAAACATCCTATAGAGTGAGCAATTATTACAGTATAAGCAAATCAACAAATTTCATTGTGGAACCAGTTAGCATAACCCTTTGTCAGCAAACAAAAGCTTTGCCCATTATCTTTTTATGTTTCAGGCCCAAATATCAGCATTACGCATTTCTTTTTATTCAGTCAGTATTATCTGTATTCATTTTTAATGTTTTAATCACAGTGCATACATAAATGTTGTTTATGGGGAAACCAGAGCTCCTCCTGCTCCTTAGCTATATATCAAAGTAGCCATTATATTGGCATTAGGAATTCAGATGAATTCCATGCAAATGCAACAGGAGACATGGCTCTGAAAGATGCTTTCACATGCAACATACAAAACTGATGCTGGATCAGATAAGAGCTTCCAGACCTCAATTCCGTGTGCAAGAATTGTATCATTTTGGTTGACATATGGCTACAGTTACTTCAGAGAATTCAGCTAAGAGCCAGGCTACAAGTTACACTCACCCCCCAATAATCTGAAGGCAGCCTTTTATCAGGAAGTTTTTAATGTTTGACGTGTTACAGTGCTTTTATTATGCTGGAAGCCACCCAGAATGCCTGGGGCAACCCAGGCAAAAGGCTGGGGTGTAAGTAATAAATTGTTGTCGATGTTGTTGTTTCTGCTTATTAAATACAGTGGTACTTTGGTTTTCGAACGTCTCCGTTGAACGTTTCAGAACTCGAATGCCGTAAACCCGGAAGTGAATGCTTCAGTTTTTGAACATGCCTCAGAAGTCGAACATGCCTCGCGGCTTCTGCTGAGTGCAAGAACCTGAGGCCTAGCTGTCAGCTATATAGTTTTGGTTTTTGAAAGTTTCAGAACTTGAACAGTCTTCAGAAATGTATTACGTTCAAAAAGCAAGGTACCACTGTATACTGAGATTCCTGTGGGCAGAGAGGGCTGGAAGGACCTACAATTGCCCTTCTTCACTGCTCTTTATTTCTGCTTTTCTCTATTTCTTCTGCTGTTACACTGTTCTTCACAGACACACTGTGCAGCACTGAATAAAGCTGATGGGCCACAGTTTGAGAACTGCTACCCCCAGCCCCTATTTCTTCTCCACATGCTGTCCTTGTCTTATATAGCTAAAGTGCCATTACTGTCACATTCTTCCTGTCTGTATTTGAACCAGACATTTGTGTTTCAGTCCTACCTCTTCCTTTGTCACAATGACTTGCCCTTGATTCCCAATATTTGCTTGGCACATTTTGTCCATCTCTCCATTCCAGATCTTCACTAAGTTTCAGATCTGGAGTTGACTTTCATTCTGATACCTTATCAACCTCTGCGTCCTTCCCTAAAATAGCTAGTAGCTAAGCTTCTAGTATTTGGTCTGTATGTTCTCTGCTGATTCCTCCACTTAACAGTAGGAGTTAGGGGCATGTATCCCATTCAGTTTTGTTCCTTGGTTTGCTTGACTAATCTTGCTCTGCTTAATTGTCACCTGAATGTTAATAATCTTGCTTTGATTCTAAAAAAAAATATGGCATTGACAGCCAACCTTAAACCACACTTATTTTCTGACCTGGGTTATAATTACCTTAATAGGGTAACGATTTACAGTGGCATCACTGAGTAACAACAAATAGCCCCCAAAGCCTTGTTTGACAAAAGATCATCTGAAACAGTGCTGTTGTCTTTTGTATCAGGTCAATAATAAATTCACTTAGACAAATGCTATTTTAAAATAATTTACTGCCTTCTTTGAAAGTGAAGAGACAGCCATCACTTGATATGAAGTACGGCACATATCAGTATTAAACCCATGCCAGACAATGACATCTCTCCAATAGGTAAACTACCTCTGAGACTGATGTGTCTTCGCCTATTACGATACTCTCTTCACACCTAACCTCTGCAATGTCAAAGGGGATACATTACAAATGATCTTGTCTTCAACATAATTTAAAGCCCGCTGCCCTGCTGGAAGGAAAACACAGTGAGCAAGGCCTTGTCCAAATACAGAGTCAATGGCAAGTGTCAGGAGGCAGAGCCAGCTTCAGGTAATCTGATCCTTCTGCACATCATAATCTCCATTTTATTTTGCCTAATGAGGCAGGAGTTAAAACAGCTGACCTGATGAAAGTCAGATGGCAGCCCTAGAGGATCAAACCCCCTGCAGTACTCTTGTCCCTGACACCCTTTGTTACCTCCAAGTGAGCTGAGACCAGGCTGTGAACCATGTAAATAGGAGGTTTCTAGGTTAATGAAAAGCTGCAACACCATTTGAGAATCTGGGCTGCAAGCTATGCCTTCTTAATCCACATAAACGTTCCTGCAGCTCAGACATAATAAACTTTAACAAATGCCTGGTCACTTGAATCATGGCACTAAAGGATGACCAAACAAAAAATTGTTTCCTCATGAAACATCTTTCTCTTTTCCCCAGCTGAGAAGACTGAATTTTTAAAAGGCACCTTTCAAATTTACACAGGTTGCAAAGGTATCTTAAAATGGATACTTTTGTTAAGCAATGCCATATTTTGTTTTTATTTCATTGCCTATCTGTCAAAGACATTCTTTCAGCACCATTTAAGTTTATGATATCATATCATCATCATATCATCATATGACAAGTAGTCATTTTAAGACCCACTCACACTTTGAATCTATTTGAGTGTACCCAAAAAGGAAAATGTATGTTTGCATGGCAGGGAGTGGTGTATTTTAAAAACCCTTTTATAATTTGAAAAACAAAACAAAACAAACTTTGCAGATATTTCTTAAACCAATAATTGAAAATTGAAAATTAGCCTACAAATGCATATTTGCCCATTTTCCGCTTGGTAATTTTAAACATTTTTGAAGTATAGTGCACATAGTAAGTTCATGTATTCTTTTTGAGTGGAATAAAAGATCTGGTTACCCTTTCTTGGAAAAAAATAGTCAAAAGAAATACTAGGGAGGGGAGCTTATGGCAAAATAAGAAGACAATTGAAGTATAAAAAGAAGTACATTCCCCTAGGCTCCTAGCCAAAATACTACATGCCAGAATTAACTCTGCTTAGAAAATTACTAGGATTATTGTCAACAGAGGATACAAACCCAGATAATTCCATTGTCCTCTTTGCCATTTCACTACAAATAAAGTGATACTTCCTGTTGCCTATATTATTAGTATTGCTAAATAAAGTCTCTGACTGTGTTGCATGACTTACAATGCAACACACTTGTTCTTTTTCTCAGTTTAGATTCAAGCTGGAGTGGGGGAAGTAACAAAATGCAGTATTTCATAAGAATAAGAAGAAGAAGAATAAAAATATTCAGCTCCCAACCGAATATTAAAAACATAATACAGCATTAAACATTAAAAGCTTCCCTAAACAGGGCTGCCTTCAGGTGTCTTTTAAAAGTAAGATAGTTGCTTATTGCCTTGACATCTGATGGGAGGGTGTTCAACAGGGCGGGCGCCACTACCGAGAAGGCCCTCTGCCTGGTTCCCTGTAACCTCACTTCTCGCAGTGAGGGAACAGCCAGAAGGCCCTCGGAGCTGGACCTCAGTGTCCGGGCTGAACAATGGGGGTGGAGACGCTCCTTCAGGTGTACAAGAAACAGCAAGGTAGACACAGGATGAATTTAGACTGTGACTAATGTCATATAGACACTGTTTCTCCAGCCAGCATTGGGAGCTCACTGGAAGTAGAGTAAACAGAAGTGTGAACACAATCACCCTGTTTTCCGAAGGGGAAGACAAAACCCAACAATTACAAAGGTTTTGTGATGCCCAGTGCTGTTATATTGTAGCTGGGTGTTTGTCCTGGGCTTCAAGAGTAAATGGAATTCCGAGCAGCTAAATCACATACAGTGGTACCTCTGGTTATGTACTTAATTAGTTCCAGAGGTCTGCTCTTAACCTGAAACTGTTCTTAACCTGAAGCACCACTTTAGCTAATGGGGCCTCCCACTGCTGCCACGCCACCGCCGCATGATTTCTGTTCTCATCCTGAAGCAAAGTTCTTAACCTGAGGTACTATTTCTGGGTTAGCGGAGTCTGTAACCTGAAGCGTATTTAACCTGAGGTACCACTGTACATGTCTTTAGTAAAGCGTAACTGTAAAGACATTAATAGAGTAATACAAATCCCTTATATGGTGGGGTGGGGGCAGGGTTTGATCCAGCATTCCTGCTGAGCAGACCCCCTGACAACTAATGTGAATTAGCCAGAGTGCCATTAATGGGATGTCTTAGGTCTCAAAATGTGACATTTCGAGGATGGAATAGGGCTGAGCGGGCTGAATCCCAAGCTGGTCTAACTGCTGCCACATGAAGGCACTGGTCTTGATCCAGGCCTGATTGCTGTACCAATCTGTAGCGGACCCACTGAACTCAGTGGAATTTGCTTTTGTGTAAACCACAGAACTGCAACATGAAAACAAATCAAATATTGGTACTTGCATACTGAGGCAACTGTATACGCAAAGCGAGGTTCCTCCATGGAGCTTATCGCATTTTGTACAGCATGATGAAATTATCCTGCCCATTTGGCCAGTTGGGGGGGGGGAGTTCTTAACAGGATTGCTTAGGAATGTTGTTTTTGTTGGTTTGTAAACAGCAGTCAAAACTAAGGGCCAGGTTTTCCCCCCTGAGGATTTCCACACAAGCAGAACATCCAGCTGAAGCCAAACCTGTGTGAGCTAGAAGCACAGCACCCAATTGCTAGGCATATGTGTGTTATGGAGGAATAATAATATAGGCAAGCATGGCTCAGCTGAACATTCATTGCCCAAGCACAAAAGCTAAAAACCTTCACAGCTTGACATTTCAGTACCTGAAGGAACGCATCCTACCTGTGCATTAAGATCATCAACTGAGGCTCTTTTAGGAATGCCTCAGTATGGAAGACAGCAAGGAGAAAGAGGACATTTTCAGGGGTGGCCTCTTGGCTGTGGAAGACTCTCCCCAGAGAAGTCCACCTGGGAACTACAGTAATGTAGTTTCTGCCCCAGAGACATTTTTGTTTACTCAGCCCTTTTAAGAACTTTAAACAACTTTAATAGTATATATCTAATTTTTGTCATAAAGTTGACATTGATTATTATCTTAGCCTTTACTCAGCATTTGAGCACTCTATTTTTATCCCTAAGGGAATATTTATTTAATTAATTTTGTTATATTTATGTTGCATTTTATGTGAGATTTTATTTTGTTACTTGATTTGTGGGGGGTTTTTTGGTGTTCAAAAATTGTTGTAGGTAGCCTAGATAAGTAGGCTAATAGGTGATTAATAGCCTTATATAATAACTAAATTAATAATACAAGTAGACATGGGCTACATTTGCCAAGCCACTCAAGTACAAAACGTCTCCCAGGAACCTTCCCTCAAGAGTCCCATATTTTAATACATTGATATCCATTGCTCCACCATTGCTTAAGTTGTTAGCTTAAATAATTAGGAAGTAAAGATGCTATTGATTGTAAAATCATTCACCAGGATTTCAGAAAATGAGGTTCATGTGCTCAGTGTAAATGACTAGTCAGCGATTTATGTAGCAGGTCATTCAGAATGCCCATGAGCTCTTCTCTAGTGAGTTGTCAGAAATCATAACTGTACTACAAGGCCAAGATCTGTTTATTATATAGTTTATGGGTGGTGTGCATTGTCTAATTCAATTTTAATGTGCTACATTTTTCTGGTTTATTTTTTTTAAACCAAGATTTATAGCTGTTTACAGCTCGACAAGGACAGTAATTTGGTGGTTTAGCTAATATGTCTCTAAAGCGGTCTGGCGGAGGTGTCTGCCTGTTTGCACTCAGAACTCCAACAGCAATGGAGGGTTCCTTTGTTTTAAGGCTGGAACGCAAAAACTCTTGCAACCTTTTCAATTGCATCTTGCGAAGCATTAAAAAAGGACACTTCCTTTTGTTTTGACCATGTGTTGCAGGCAGGAGGCATCACTGTGGTTTTTGCTGGGAGGTTTCAAATGCTTCAGATGTGGGCAACCCCTGATCCCATTTTGGAAGGCAAGTTGGTGAAGACTGTCTTTTGCACATCCTCAAGGTCAATGGTGTGAATCAATGGGTTGTCACTTTCCCATTTTAAAACGCCTAGTCCCCAGCTTTTTCCTTAATGCTTTACTCTGGAGAGAGAGGACCCATGAAGAGCTGTAAATACAGCGCCTTTTAGAGACAAGCCTCCCCCCCCCCCTTTTTATAAGCTGCCTGAGACACTTTGCTGCCCGAGACAGAGGAGCAAATGGTGCTACGTATTTCCAACCCATGGCAAAGTCAAGGTGCATATTGCCTCTGTAAAGGTAAAGGGACCCCTGACTGTTAGGTCCATTCGTGGACGACTCTGGGGTTGCGGTGCTCATCTTGCTTTATTAGCCGAGGGAGCCGGCGTACAGCTTCCGGGTCATGTGGCCAGCATGACTAAGCTGCTTCTGGCAAACCAGAGCAGTGCACGGAAACGCTGTTTACCCTCCCACCAGAGCAGTTCCAATTTATCTGCTTGCACTTTGACGTGCTTTCAGACTGCTAGGTTGGCAGGAGCTGGGACCAAACAATGGGAGCTCACCCCGTCATGGGGCCTCAAACCACCAACCTTCCGATTGGCAAGTCCAAGCAGCACAGTGGTTTAGACCACAGCGCCACCATGCACAGAATTGGCTTCAAAGAACGTTTTAATTCTGACTGATAAGGGAGCGCAAACATGGTTATGGTGCCAGCTTGCTTTCCCCATGGGCCCAAGGATACAGACCCTCAAAACACAAAGAACCGAGGAAGGCCAGACATAAACATTTGCCATAAGGCACAGCATATCCTAGGACAAAGGGTCACCTCTGGCCCTCCAGATGCTGATGTACCACAACTGCCATCATCCCTGACCCCTGTCCGGGGATGATGAGAACTGGACTCCAACAACATCCGAAAGGGCCACAGTTTCCCCATTCCTGCCCTGTGGATTGATGCACTCCACCCTATCCAAGTTGAAGCGCTTCAGGAAGAATGGTGAAGGAGGCGGGGGAATGCTGCTTGTGCCACTCTGTGGTTGTTATTTCAGTTTTTCTAATGGCAGGGCCCACAGAAATAGCACAGCAATGTGACAGAGATAAGCAGACATCACTAATTACCTCCCTCCAATTACTCTTGTGTTTTCGAAGCTGATTTATTGAAGTCATTTTACTGGTTTACTGTAAACACACCATTATTGTGTACTGTAAAATAATGTGTGTAGTATTTTACCCCACCCCATTTTGGTTAGTCATGTCATCTTTTATTATTTATGTGTGTACAATTTTGTAACAAGAATACAGGCAACGGCTGATGAACACATGTCTGAAAGACTTGTGACCGGACCAGGAAGTGACTGAAATTGTCATAAGAAGGATGCAACAGGGGTGGGATGTAACGGGACAGGGGGTGCTTATACACGTTTTGCATGGAGGAGGGTCAAGATATGAACTGATGGGCATGAAATTTCAGATATAGCTATGTAATCCCTAGTGTAGTAAGATAAGACCTTTGGAGCAGGATTTGATTTTTTAAAAAGTTTTTAATGAACCGCCCTACCCCACATACTGTATGTTCTTTAAAGTGTCAAGGAACCATCTGTATTTCCTAAATTAACAGAACAGGAACATAATTTCATATGAAGATCCTTGCTGAACAAAAGTCCATTTAATCCCCCAGTAGCCAGCCAGATCAAACCAGGGCACAAAAGCAACAGTCCTCTGTCACAGATATTGTCAATCCCCGGCAAAGAGCACTTAAGAGTATTTATGCTGCCTCTGAATCATGAGTACCAACTAAGAGGAAAGGCTGTCAAGTGTCACATTGTTGTGTGTGATTCTGAACCTACCACCAGGCCTTTCTTCTCTGAATTCCAGAAAAAGTAAATACGTAAAAGGAGAGCAAACTGTGATCAGCTTCTGTTTAAGTAGTAGAGGGAAACCAACACAGCTGGAGGCAATTCTTTGCAAATTGATCAGGGTTCTCTTCCTTTTACCAAGGCTGAACTATTAAGTTGATTTCCATCATTTTATGCAGTCACTCAAATGCTACAATCCAGTGCCCACTTACCCAGGAGTAAGTCCCAATGAAGTCAGTGTTTGGGTCTAGATTTTATTTTTATGTGCATTTTATGGTTTTGATATGCCTAGGTGTATATTAAAGGGAATTAATAATGATCTAATTTTGAAATGTGCTCCAATTTTTAATGTGTTTTTTTCATGCTGACTAGGGTGCATGTGAAATGGGCAACTTTAAAAATGGGTAAGTTTATATGCTTTTAAGAACATTAGATACTGATTGTTTTCTATGTAATAAAACTGAAGTTTTCCCAAAAGCAGCAATGTTGAACTACTAATGTGTTTGGGGGGGGGAGGGGTTTCCCTTTTGAGAATCTAAATGCCATTATAAAAAGGATGCAATGGCCTTATTTATTATTTCAATAGGACACGTTGTTGCTCATATTTCTTTTCTAGTCAATAGTTGTAAAATAAAGTTAAACAACAACCAAAAAATTATTTCCCCAATAAAGCCCCTTTTAAGGCATTAAAAAAACAAAACACTAAAGATTCTGTGAATTAAACCCAGATACAATCAGGTAAGGGGGGGGGAATGAAGTGCTGGAGTTTAAATAAAATTACCTTTCTCCCTTCCTACCATTATTTTTGTAGTAACAGGCTTTGCTAAAATCTGAAAGTAATAGAAACACAGCTATTTGATGAGATAAACGAATTTATACTAAGCTTGCTTTTCTAGATACCTATGGTGCAAACACTCCTAAGGGACAAAATATAACAAGAAAAAGATGGAGTCTGAACTCAAAGCAAACATAAAAGCTTTTCTTACAAAAAAAATCAATTACGAAGTCCAATTTGTTTTTACCAGAAGGCAAAGAAAACCTGGTTAGCATGTTTCAGCATCCAAACACCTTCCCAGGATCTGTGCATGTTTCATCAAACATTACATGACGGCAATTTCTAAGAAACAAACTAGCAATTAGACCCACCTGCCTAAAGTGCCTGTGCTCTGTTCACACTTCATGTGGTATCTTAAAGTGACAGCATATTAAAATGTCAATACAATATTTTTTTACATTATATTTATAAGTGCAATGCAAAAGCAACATGAAGTGCAATTAAAATCACACCTAAAATATAACAATCCATTCCACATACAGGAGAAAAAGCATTAGAAAACTGATTATCTGTAACAGAAAGCACTTATAACAGACAAAATAAACTGAATTAATATGAATCAATAAATAAGTGAAATACATGGTATCTTAATAATATAATCTGTCAAGGTAATAAGCCACCATCACACAAAAACCCCACTGAGGTGTGGAATCTTTAGAGGAGATCTACAAAATTAGATACGATCATATTCATGTACCTCAAATCATAATGCAAATTATAGAATCAAAGTGGAGGGTTTTTGTTTTGTTTTGTTTTTTGAAAGGTTCTGGCTGTGGCGAAAAACTCCCCAGATTTTGGCAATTTGAAGGAGGGCATTTCTCTGAAAACAAAAGAAAATTGATGACAGCAAGCAGGAATTGGATTTGTGTGTTGAAGATGCTCATTTACATAATTTCAGAATTTTTCAGGAACCATTTACCCATTTTAAGTCAGAAAAATAAAATGGGCAAACATTCAGAATGGCCTTGTTTTCCACCACATTCCAGTTTAAAAGGACTCTACATTTTTAAAAAAATATATATTTATTGGGTTTATTACTTATTTTATTTCTTAAATTTGTATCCCACCCTTTCTCCCAGAGGACCCCATAGTCTTGAAATAAACAAACCACAAATCTGCTTAAGACAAAACAGGTGAGCCTTGCAATCCTGTTCGTGGCCGACTGGCTAGAATCCTGCCCTGTTTCTGAGAACTCCGTTCCATTCTCCTCCCTTCCGGGTTTTCCATTCATCTTGTAAACTGCCCAGAGAACTTTTGTTATTGAGCAGTATATACTGTAAATGCTGAAAGTAAAAATTAATAAATTCCTGCTGCCTCTCTCTGGGTGCTAGGCACCCTATTTAATGCCTGCACTGTATCTTGTTTCCAATGGGAAAACCTTCGACAATTGATAACTGCAATTGTTATCTAATTTAGTAGCTAAGTAAGTGGTAGGAGAGAGGCTGGATTGCCAGGAGACTTTGATGATCCTTCTTTGGGATGTTAGATATTTGCTAATGTGAGACTTCACACTTATCTGTCACACCAAGCCATCTGTCGCTTAACACTTTGCCTTGTGGGGTTTAAGACAGAAGGCCAAGTTTCCTTGGCTTGGGCATAGAGGGAAACTGTTCATAAAGCCTTGTGGGGGATTAAATCAGTCATGATAATTGCTCTGACATAGAAAGTCCTGAATAGCTCGGGTCCTATATCATATAACTGGCGTAACCTACTTGTGTATGCTGTACGGGTGTCCTTGGAATGAGCTTCCTCTTGAATATACAAGCGTTGGAGCCGATAGCAAGGGATAAAGGAGCAATTGTCCCTGCCTGATGCTGCTTCTATCGCTGCCATGATGAGAAAGTCAAGGGCAAGCCAGGTATCCTCTTCCCAAGTTTACCCCAAGTCAGGGTCGGATTTAGGTTTGATGAGGCCCTAAGCTACTGAAGGTAATGGGACCCTTTATATGTCCAGCTGTCCTTTGTCAACAACCAATTCTCGCTGTTTTTTGTGTTGAGTATATGCTATTTGGTAATTTATGGACCCAATAGGTATCTAAAGCTATTTGCACATAACAAAATATGTATTTTATCAAAGTAATTGTTATAGAAATGAGCAAACCAGTGATATTTTAGGGAGCAGGCTAGCAGGCGGGGCCCATTACTTACATCATAGGAGCCTACACAACACAAAACACTGTTGCTGTGTATAGGTTTTATTTGCTTTTTGTTTTTTATTTTGGAAATGTACATCCAGGGGCTTTTTCCTTTAAATTTTTTGGGGGCCCCAAGAGAGTGAGGCCCTATGCTATAGCTTGTTCAGCTTAAATGTAAATCGGGCACTGCCCCAAGTTCCCACTGGCGGGTAAAATAAGGACATTCCGGGATCAAATCAGAAGACAAGGTGCCTTTCATAATTCCAGGACTGTCCCTGGAAAATCGAGACACTTGGAAGTCGGAGTCATTTCCCTCCTTTTTTGTTGGGACAACCCCAAACCACGGCTACCCCACATCCACCCTGCAGTGCCCCATCTTGGGCTACCACTGGTGGGGGAATCACTAACAGCAACTTCTCACCCTGGTGGGTGCAGTGGGGGCCTCTGTAGCTCTCCCCATCAGTGAAGAGTCCCCTTCCTTCTTGTCCTAATCCCTGGTACTGATTGAGCAATAGGCCTGTGCATTCGTCTCCATAATGATACACGTCAAAAAGGCTAATTAAAAATAGTTCAAGAATCGGTCTGTTCTGTTTGCAAGCACAGCTTATCTTGCTGTACTTTCACTGTCCGCCACCGCTGTATAATTATAGAGGGTTAAAACATTGTTGCTGCTTCTTTAGACATATTTTTGCATCCTCTTGAGAAATGAATAATAAAAATTGAACTCTCGCTTGCCAAGAACACACTGAAGATAGTATTTTTTTTACTCAAGCTGCTCACTCAGAAGATTCTTGTTTCTTCAAAAGCCCCTCTAGGCCTAGAATACACAGTGCTACATCTGTTGGCGAAAACACACAGAAAGCTAATAAAGCAAGATATTATCTCACTTTTTATTTATTTACAGGATTTATTTGGCAACCATTAGCTGAATACAGTTATTTTTAGGGCCTTATTTAAATACAGCACTAATGTCCAACTTTTATGAGAATTATTGGCAATGCTACAGTTGTACAGCCGTTCAAGCATTTGCGGCGCTCTCCTTTCGTACTAGAAAAATTTAAATCGCCAGTGAACTGAAAAACACACACACACAAACTGGCTTGTAAAGAGATAGGGCATCCCTCTTCTTCAGAAATATGCTAAGCAGAGGCTGTACCCATGAATTATCTCACATTAGCTTAGTTGCATGGAGGGGGAAAGAGTTAAATATAGGGGGGCTTTGTTTTATCTTTAAAACAAAGTGGTTCCTTGGTTACTTAATTCAGACATGTTCCATTGCTGGTTAGAAATCAGGCATGACAGTGGTCTAACCCTGAATTTTTGTCCCTGGGTAAGAAACTAGGCATGACCACAGTCTACCCCGATTGCGATTTAATGTTTTATACCACCGACAAATCATTAACATCTGTTAATAACCCACCCAAGTCACTCTGTTAAATTGTTTTGAAATATCTTATGTGCTCCATGGATGTCTCCAACTTCATCCCATTTAACCTTTCCCAGCTGCTCGTTTTAAATACTCCTTTTAAAAATGAATACATGGGGAGGGGGGATCTGTTTCTTTGTATTCAGACCCTTGATTCTTCTTCTTCTTCTTCTTCTTCTTCTTCTTCTTCTTCTTCTTCTTCTTCTTCTTCTTCTTTTCCAGTTCCAACATCTGCTCACTTCCAAACCCCAATTTCCATTTTTTAAAAAATAAAAATAGATTTTTCTTGTAAATATAATCCAATATCTCTTCTCCTGCCAGATATCTTTTGTGCTTTCCTAATGTACGGGCTTTTGAAAAACAACAACACAGTAGTCATATGCAGGCTTTGCATGCAGAAGGTCTCAGGTTTAATCCCTGGTATGCCCAGGCAGGGTTAGGAGAGACCCCTATTTGAAATCCTGGGGAGCTGCTGTCAGTCAGTGTAGATAGCATTGATAATATCGAGCTGCCTGGCTTTCTATAAGGCCGCTTCCTATGTTCCCACGTAGCTACATTTGCTCTGCTGCAGCAAGTGAGTTCTTGCATTCAGGTGGACAAATAAAAACTGCATGAAGTATACCTGAAGGGGTTATTAATGGAGACATATCATATTTACTGGAGGTGGAGAACATCCCCCACTTTTCCCACCCAAAGAGCATCATATTAACAAGCGTTTTTTTAAAAAATTAAAAAAATAAAATAAAAAATTAACAAGCGTTAATATGACTGACTGAACCTTCTCTGTTTCTGGACCGATAGTGGTCCTTGGCTCTCATGGACAGAAGCGCCCTGGAAGAGGATGCCATAGACATGCACAAAGCAGCACAGTCAGTTATCTCCTTGGCACTGCTCACTGGCAGAGTGGAAGGAGAGCAGATAGGCAGGGAGGCAGAGGAAGCTCAGGAAGATTAAATAGAAATCCAAAGGATATGTAGTCAGATGACCAGGTGAAAGGCTCCTTGGAGGGTCATCCTAATTAAAACAATGCCTTACCTGCCCCCTTATATCCCTACACGGCCTACATCTCTGATTAAACAGAAGAACATAACATGAGTGTCTTATTCAACAATGAAAAAAGGCATTCTTTTGCGTGTTCAGACCCAGAAACCTCCCCCCTAAATAAATTCACACTTGACTCAATTTTTTGGTCTGGTTTTTGGCAGAATTTAGGCCACAACTTTATTGATTACAGAATGACTGGTTGCATAGGCTCTGGTTCAACTAGCTCCCTGCCATGCAGGTAGCGCTGACCCAGGGCACCAGCATAGATCAGCCAAGGGTGAACACCTGGATAAGCGGAAAGCAGGGCACAGACTAACTCCACCACCCAAATGTCCCTCCCCCTGGACTCAGGCACAAGCACAACCCCCTCACAGGAGTTGACCAAACGATTGAGTCCCTGGATTCCTTTAACAGAATACCCTTCACATAGGGATGGCGAGAACGTTCTCCCATCCCTCTCACCTGAACCTGAACCCATCCGCAACCTTACAAGTTGTGACGATTTGCTACGTGGCAGGCAAAACCCAAATGGCAACAGCCAATCAGCCAAGAGGGGAAAATTCCTGCCGTGCCCCTGTCCCAACGACAGATGACACACGATGGCATAGCAAGGTTAAGCGCAAAGCCCTAAAAGTAGGGAGGTGTGGATGGGTGTTCCGAATGCACACATCGAAATAGGAAGCTCTGGGTCACGTGCATGGACATAAATAGGTCCCTCGAACTGTTTGGACTGCATCCCATTGGCCAGATTGTACCCAGCTTCGAGGGACCTACCAATCAGGTGTTGTGGCTAACCAATTGTACCCACCCACAACACAGGGTGTTGGTTGTCCAGGTCTCACCACAATACTCACTCTTTAAGGGAGGACCCAATTTCCCCACAGCCCTTTAGTAATTGTATACCCTTGCCTGGAAGAGGAACATCATTTTCCCCATAGGCAGCTCCCTAAGTATTGCATTCAGACTAAATATACTGCCAGGAGCATTGGGGTTAGATTTCTGAATGGAAATTTGACCACTTTCCACAGGAACCCATTCTAGAGAGCACCTGCTACTTATGTCCTCTGCTTTTTCCGTAGATTAATCCTCAAAAGCAGAAAACGGGGGGATTAACTTATCTAGAAGCCAATAATGATTCCCCCCCCCCCACGCGGAAGTTGCATTCACCATGTACGTAGCAGAAAGAATAGATGTGCGGCTACATCATGAAAGAAAACATTTTAATTTTATTTATTTATTGCAGGGGGGGGATGAAACAACTGTGCAGTTTCCACAATGAAGCCTGCAACTTCAGCCTGAGACCAGAGTTAATCAACAGCAGCTTTTTCCACTGTAAGAAAACATTTCCCTTTCTTTCTCAGCAGAGATATTGTACCAGGGCAAGCAAACACGCTGTGCTGGCATGTGCTTTCCAAAGGCGTAATTGCCAGTGTGGAATACAGAAGGAAACCCTCCGGCTTTTTAGTCTTGACAAATTACCAGGGGCACTCCTCTGGCTGCTGGGGACATGGTGATACAGAAAGGTTAACCAGTTGTGGAAAGCAGCATAAATGCAAACTTAGAAGCCCTGTGCTTCCAGCCAGTAACTTTATGAGGTGTGTTTATTTATTTAAAACATGTCACCCTTTTTGCAGAGATTCCAGGGTGTTTTACAAAAACAAGATAAAATACATAAATAAAACATAATACAGAACACGTTAAGAGAGCAAAGGAAAACACACTATATATTAAAGAATCTCTATTCCTCAGTTGCTCCTACTCTCAAATTCCTCTAGTCCTCAGTCTGGGAATGCTTGATGAAGGGTGAACTAAAAATATTTCTAATTAAGGAATTGATAAAATTATCAAAATGTAGTCCATATGGATATAGTGAGAGAACACCAAATATTAGGCCAGTCTAAAACAGGAGTGTATGCTGAGCTTTTTTTAAAAAAACCCTCAGATTAAACTATATCTGCTCCATGAGGTGAGAAAGTGGCGGGGGGGGGGTTAATTTATTATGGAGACATGCTCAGGAATTCACATGCATCTTCTTATCCTACACATGGCACTTATGACTATTTGCTATTTTGGGTTGGGGGGGGACTCTACATGTAATAATTGGAAACTGTGTTATCTACTTAGCTATATCAGGTACTGTCCTAAACTGATGGAAGCTTGAATTTCACAAAAGGATTAACCCTGCCCATGTGGTTCCTATCTTTCTTAATTTGACCAGCTATTGCATCCATCCATCAATAGATTGCAGAGGCTCACATCACCACAGCAAATATATGAAGGGAGAAGTGGGTGGTTTTCATCAGTATGTTGCAATATGAGGTAGTTGCCAGGGCCCAAACACCACCAGCAGGGCCCACCACTGATGTATGTCCTGCCTCCCCACATTAAAAATAAATAAATCTGTCCATTGAAACACCTATCAGTGGTGGACCAGTTTATTTTCATATAATGTCCTGGAGAAATACATTAGGGGCACTGCAGAAAATTTAAACGGTGTTGATTCAAAGCACTGCTGCTGCCTGCTGCTGCTTGCCACTAGGACCCACCCAGGTAGGAGCAGGACCACTGAAGAGCACTTTGGCAAGGTCCCCTCAAACCTGGAGCTGACCCTGGTTTGGGTAGGCTGTTGAAAGGGCAAGAATCAATAAAAAAAGGTAAGGTAAAGGACCCCTGGATGGTTAAGTCCAGTCAAAGGCGACTATGGGGTTGCAGTAGCGTTTG